>NC_041231.1:12793438-12836900 GCF_002837175.3 Physeter macrocephalus
GGGAAGATCCCACGTGCCGCGGAGCGGCTGGGCCCGTGAGCCATGGCCGCTGAGCCTGCGCGTCCGGAGCCTGTGCTCCGCAACGGGAGAGGCCACAACGGTGAGAGGCCCGCGTACCGCAAAAAAAAAGATGGATGGAACAGACCCCTAACCATTCCATGCCCGAGTAGAGACAGGGGCTTCTATTGCAGAAACTGAAGGAGAGCCCCAGAAACTGCAAATATGTTACTGTATTTTGTGTAGGGTGGATTGAGATTGGCCTTGAAGGTTAACCCCTTCGATGCCAATCTCAATATTAGGTTCAAGGTGTTTAAGATTATTTAACAACCCCTAGAGAGATCTATCAAATTCCTAATTTTAAATTGATGGTTTACAGTTTTTCCTTCAATGTATATTCTCTTTGCCCTGAGGCTGTGTAATGGACCTGTCCCCAGTGCCTGTTCCTCTTTGAACTCTTGGTCAGATGACTTGGGATATAACTTGATGGATTCTAATAGGAGACTGGAATTCCCATCACTAGAATCCAGCAGGGGTTTGTGGAAGTGCGCACTTACCTGGATTCAAGGCACTGGGTCTGGAGAGATTTGACGGGGAAGTTCAGGGTTGCCGTGTATAGGGAGGGATAAAGAGACTGAAGCTAGGAGACTGGGGACTGAGTGTTGAGTGCTATTAGAGGATTACACTGAACTCGCTTCGACGTGATAATGAGATAACGGTCAAGCTGGAGAATGTCTGCCTCCTGTGATGAGCTGAAATGTTTTGGAGTGATGTCTTACGGTACCTGATATAACTGACTTTTAAATGGCTCAAGTCAAAAACACACATTCATATATGAATCCATTATAGTAAAATATTAACAGTGAGTATCTCAATGGTGGATTATACCACTACTCTTTCCAGTTTTCTGAATGTTTGAAAAGTTTCACGTCCAAAGTGAAATGTATGCTTCACAACTTTGCTGTGAAGTTGCCCTACCTTTATCTCATGATATCTGCCACCTAGAAGTAATACTCTCCAGGCAGTCATGTATCTCAGAGAAGAGAAAACAAGGAATTGCAGTACTTTCTGTGGCCTGGTGTAGAGCTCTGACGATCCTAATTCAAGAGTGATCATCAAAATACCCACCAGAGTAAAAGGCAAAGGAGTGAGAAGATATAAGGACACAAGAAATACAAGGATAACCACTAGTCAGCTGTGTGACCTTGGGCAAGATACTTTCTCTCTCTGTGCCTCAGTTTCCTCATCTAGAAAATGGACATCATAATAGCATCAATCTCTAGGGTCCTTAGGAAGATTAAATGAGTTAATATATGTAAGACACTTAGAATGGGGCTGGGTATAATATTTACTCAATATCTATATAATATATAATATAATATTTACTCAATATATGTAGCTATGATTAGTCTTTCCTCTGGATGCATTTAGAGAATCTCTCTCACACGCGTAACACTGACTCGTTGTGTGTGCATATGCTCTTCCCTTGGAAGAAAGAGTTCCTTCCAAAGCAGAAGGTCAGGCTGCCCGTACAGGGAAACTAAATTAGTTGTTTGATTTTTGGATGCCGTGAGGGTGTCCGCAAGGATCCTTGAGGAGGTTTAAGGAGTTGTCAGAGCACCTAGTGCATTTCATCTGTTCACTGGAGAAGGAATCTGTCAAGTCATTGTCAATATGTTTCCACTTCCATCCGGTTGCACTGCCATCATTAGCTAGCATTTCATCTCTGCAGAAGTGTGATCCTGAAATTTTGCACTTTGAGAGGTGGTATCGGTCAGCTGGAGGCAAAGGGGGAAGCTGGAGCTTGGCGTTTTCTATTACGGCAAAAATGGCAGTTTTTTACCGTACTGACAGACTTGTATTCATAATCGATGGCTGCTGCTACTCCTACTCACAATCCATGTCATCTTCGTGCAATATCGGAACTGGTAATCATTGATTCTAGTGATGCTTATGGTAGCACCGTTAGGTTATTTTCAAAATCAATTGCTGGAGATTGTAAATGGGTATCTATTTATATATTGCTTTTATCCATTTTGATTTCATAAATTGGATCTCTGCTGATGAGTGCCCGAAGAATGTCAGTTGGATTAGCCGACGCGCGTCGTCCTCTGTTTATTCACTGCTCAATTTTGCAGTTAGGAATTGAGCTGTGTCTGCATTGATAAAGCAAAGTGAAGACCGGCCCAAGAATCAAGCTGATTCTATCAACAAGACGGAGACTGACGCCATCCCCGGGCGTCCGTGACACCTGAATGTATGTGAACATTGGGTCCGTATTACCCAGGTTGGTTATCTAACAGACTTAGCAGTTATCACTCAAAATTCCATATGTCCCAGGAAGCTTTCATGTACACAGCACACCAAATGACCTGTTACGTCTCAAAGGGTGGTCTAACTTATACAATTTGATTAAAAGCTGAGTAGGGTGAATCCTTGTGGAAACAATCAACATTGCTAAGTTGATGGGACACTAAAATTTTTTTCTCTTGAGAGTTTTTCTTTCCAAGATGTTAAGAAATATGTCTCCTGGATGAGGCGTCAATGAGTCCAGACTTGTGCTCTGAATGTAGTAGCGTTTGTTGAACACTTAGAATGTGCTAGACACTCCACTAAGTCCTTCATGTTCACAAACCCTTTAATCCTTCCAGCCGGCCCTGCGAGGCAGGTACCAATATTATTCCAACTTTACTAAAAGACATCGAGACTTGGGGAGATGAAGGAACACATCCACTGTCATATCAGATATTCCCACCGTGTTTTGTGGTTTTTTTTTCCCCCACCTTTTTCGAACTTTGGTTTTTGATAGAGCGAGAGAGGGCTAGGAGAGGTGGGCTGACGTCACGGGCCATAGATACTTCTCACTCAACAAATACTTACCGCGTATCTACTCTATACCAGGCAGGGCTGGACAGTAAGTTCCAAGGAAAGCATGTCTGTGGCTCACTGCTTTTGGAGCTTTGGCACCCATCACCCCTTGATTTCTTTCCTGAAATTCCAGGCCCCAGTCCCCACGAATGTTCAGCTCGTTGTAGGCAGCGGTGAATCCTGTAGGAGGTCTCAGTGACTGAATTGGCAGCCTGGATGCTTGGATTCCAGGAGCCCGAGGAGCTCGCCTGTCGGCAGTGATGGGCCCTGACAGCAAAGCCTGTCAGGGAACGTTCCATTGCTGAGCATCCCCTTCTCACCAAGGGAGCCAGTGCAGGACAGATGTCTTGAAAAAGAAATGGGGTGTTCATTTAGGCTCAGAGCGAAGCTTTGAAGTAGGTGTTGTGATCACAGGTCACTCTCTAAATCCTCAGCCGTAGGGCTGAGGACGAAAGTGGAAGAGGACCCAGCCTTGGCCTTCCCCCGGAGATGAAAAAGATGGCATTGCCTGAGTGGTGACGCCACTTAGTGGCGTGGGAGGTCGTGTGAAGCTGGGGTTAACGAGATGACTCTCAGGTCGGACTTCCGGGATAGAAATCCCACTTTTGCTCTGTAAACGGTGATCTTGTGACAGGTCTCTACGCCTCCGATTTTTTGCCTTTAAATTGTTTACAGTATCAGGATGGTAATAGTAATGATGTTGGGAGGAGCAAATGTAATGTGTTTATTCGCATACAGTGCTGGACACGTGAGAAGATGCTCTTTTCACCCCCACCATCACCTCCATCTCCTTCACTGGTCCACCGTCATAATTGTCATCACTGAAAGCTAGTCGTCCATACAAGATAAGGGAATGCAGGAAAACGGTCACATCTAAACTCAGCTGGTGTCCCGCATCTCATAGGATAAACTCCTTTCAGAGGACGTCATGTAAACGCGAAATCGATGCGACCCTTGGAATTGCCAGTTTTGCTCTTAGGTACTAGAGAGTTTTAAGGTCTGAACCCAGCCTCCATGGAAAACCCTTAGGCTCCTGGGGAGGAGCTTTCCAAGTCTATGCTACAGTGTGTAAGGAGACTGTTTTTATAAAGAAAGCACAGGAGCACAGTTAGAAGGTAGATTTTTACATCACTTGCAGAAAATAAGAGTGCATCCCTAGATGACAGGGTTTGGCTAAAGAAATATTTTAATTTCTGGGAAATTCCATTGTTTTTGGTGACAGCAACACGGCACATTCTTAAAATCTAGGTTGTTGCATTGCTAAGGAGAATGGAGCTCTGTTTTCTTTCTGACAAGTATTTCCAAACAGTTAACTGTTCTCTGAGATAGTGACCGTTCCCTGGGAGATGTCACCTCAAACTGTCATAATAGTCACACCATTCACGCCACCATGACTACCTGTCTCATCGGGGTAAAACAGCAATCGGTCAGTAAATATTTACCAAGTCCCTAACATGAGCCATCTTCCATTGCGGGTTCTAGGGCTGTGATGGGTGCACAAACACATAAGGAAGGCATCACCGTAGCCTTCGAAGAACTTCTACACTGGTAGAAACCCTAAACTACTTAGGCACGTGCCAAGGTTGCCAACTTTAGCAAAACTGTCACCAAAGACCCCACCGCTCTAAAGGCAATCACTTGCCATTAATCAGTCCTCCATGACTTTCTGTTTATGATGTTGTTTCCTGGAACAGATATAGACACCAGCCTGTCAAACAGGAAGTCCAGACTTTTGGCTTGGTCTGTGGTCCTTGCTCAAGTTGCCACCCCAGGTCTTTTGTGTGGGTGACTCCTGGCTTTTTTCATTTCTGTTTTCATTTGCAACACTACTCTTGGTATGCTGTTGGTGTACTGTCTCAATTTTCAGCTGCCCTGTGTCTAAGTGAATCACTTTTCTCCTTTTGTTGGCTGCCTTCCAGTAATGCCATGTTGTCACGTCTGAGGTCTCTTAGAGGCTTAGGACAACTCTTTCCTACTCTTTTCAGTGTTGCCTTGTTCCAAGGCCGCCTCCTTTGTTACCTCCCACACCCTTAATGATGGTCAGTCAGCTGGCTATTGAGGGTCTTTTGTCGATTGTGAGAAAACTGGATAGAAGCGGCAAATATGGGCTGAAGCTGAGCAAGACTCAGGAGCCGTTAGACATTGGAAAGGGGATAATTTGAAATAGCTACTTACAGATAACTTGCTTAATAAGGGTAATGGTTAATATTTGTAGAGTGCTTGCCGTGCCCAGACGTGGAACCAAGCATTATAGACAGATCATCTCATCAGTGGTCTGAGAAGAAGATGCTTTCATTCTCCCCATTTTGCAGATGGGGAAAGAGAGGCACAGAGAGGTTAAGTGTGACTCCCAAGACCACAGAGCTAGAAGAGCCGCCACGCTATTTGGCTCCAGAGTCCACGTCTGAGCCACTATGAACCCCTTCTTTCAATAGGCTTTGCGCTTGCTCATCTACTTCTAGAAATTTCTAGAAAATGGAAGTACTATAAAGCAGGAGAGGGGAGAAAATGAGTGAGCAGGGTTTGATGACCTATAAGGTCCTTCCTGCTGGCCTGCTCTAGCATCCCTCTGATGCCCCAGTAAGTGAGAACTGAGAAGATGTAGTAGTGGGTTTTGAAAAGTGGAGAGCAGAGTTCTGTTCATAGTGGGTAGAATTTGCTCTTCTGAACACCCTTCTCCTTTCTCCCTGCCTCTGAAAAAGCTCACACCTGGAAATAGAATCTCATTTCTGTCCAGCACTGAGGCCTCTCCCTTCCAGCTGCTGATGAGCCATTGTACCTGGCGAGCTACAGGTTGCCAGCAGATGTCCAGAAACGAGTATATATCAGTTCTCAATGGGACAAGAATTTGCTATATCTTGGGCCCTTGTATTTGAATCCAGGTTTCCGTTGAGCTTGCTATAACTTCCACATTTGGACAATCTATGCATTGCTTCTCTAAAGACCAATTCAGGTAGGTGATGGATTGAAACATCCGTGATAGGAGAATCCTTTGGCTGAATGGCTGACTCTTCTCGGTCTCTCAGGGGAAATAAATACACCAGCAGTTTCCAGACCTTCTATTGCTGTCTGTAGAATTCTCCAGTCAACCTGATTTTACCTTTCCAGATCTGCAGTCAGCAAGAGGGTTGTGCTTTGCCTCTGTCTACTGGCAAAGACATTAGTCTGATTTCAACTTCTTTTGTTAAGATCAAAGTTTTGGAAGTATTTTCTATACAATTTTTTTGATGATTTCAAAATGAAAACTCAAATTGGCCCACCTATCGTTCATCCATTTTCAGATGGGGAAGAAGAAACCAGTCAGCAATCAGCGTTTTGAAAAGAGGGAAGGAAAAGAACGATCCATTTTCAAGAAATTAAGAGAATTCCAGGAAGATATCCAATATTCTAAATTTCCACACTTGCAGTCTTTCTGCGGTTATAGCACCAGCAGCCTGAAAAATGAACCCAAAGCCATTTCAGAACTCCCATCTGAGCAAAAAAGATTAAATCATGCTTAGCATGCTTCACCAAATAAACAGAGTGAGGTGATTTATTTTTGAAAATAAGAATTTCAACGGTAAGGAATGAAACAAAGAGAGTTATCAGGTATCCCCAAGTCAACCAGAAAATTCAATATGCCTTGAGCACCTGATTTCCCTTGCTCACTACTTAATCAGAGTGTTACTGAATCAGTTTGAACTCACTCACTCACTTTTCAACCGGCTGTTTTGGTGTCCTGTAAATACAGCCCAAATATCAATTTCTGTAACAGAGCCTACCACAAAAATAAAATCATTCAACCCACGGGATTAGGGTGTCCAAATGAACTGTATTATGTATTCTACTTGGACTGGGGCTCTTAATTTCATTCCATTTTGGTGTCCTCGGTGGCAGTCTGTGAGCAAACTCAGGCAGTCACAGCTCTGTCCGTGCCCTATATTCCCTTTTACAAAAAACCCTACAGATGCTTTCTACTTCTTAATATACGCCCCAGGTTTTGAGATGTTGACATGTAAAGTACTAAATATTAGTATTACTTTTGTGGGAAATGGTATTGGATGATGGTCGATTTCCAGACCCTCATTCATATTCTGAAAAGTATTATTTTCTCTGTGGGCAAAAGAAATGGAAATGAGGGCAATAAATGTATCCCAGACCTTGGGTAGTTATGGAATGAGTGCAGGGAATTGCTGGCCAAAGGAGTAGGTGTTTTAGAACGGACCATAAAAAGGAGACAGCTTGTGTGCCGTTAGCGAGAGGCAAATGGGCGGGGGTATGTCCATCCTGTTTGTCTCTCAGTTAGAAAACCATTCCCCTACAGCATGTTGGAAATCTCTCTATGGGCCAAAGTTCCAGACTTTGGAACCAGACTTTGGGTTTTTTCCGATACTCTGGCACGCAGGACACAGGATGGATTCCTTGGAAGGTGGGGAGGGTCTGGTGGTACAAAGGAAGGTACTAGTCAGGAATTCAGGGGGGAGGAGGAACCTGGCCTAGGGGAGGGCACTGAGTTCCGGCAGTTTCTTTGTAGCAGGAGGTAGAAATAGCAAAAGGAGGAAAGGACACACGCGTGCGCACATACATGCAGATAAAATGTAGTGGGAGGTGAAGAAAAATGGAGAAGCAAATGATTTAAAAATTAAAAGAGGGCTGAATTTGTAATCTTTGAGTTATATCTTCTTTCTCTCTGTGTATGCAGCATGTCTATGAGGGACAGGGTAATAAATGAGACTCTGGAAGCGGACTGGGAGTCTGAATCCCTGCATTGACACTTACTTTGTGACCTTGGGTAGGCTGGTTAACCCCTCTGTGCTTTAGTTTACTTAACTGTTCTCTGTGAATACCAACAGAAACTATTCATTGAGGGGTTCTGAGGATTCAAGAACACGGACACTTAGGAATCATTTAATAAGCATTTGCTCTTATTATTACGTCAGTTCCTGATAAATATTCATGTGGCCTTCTGTCTCCTCTGTTGCTTTGCTTTGTCATAGACACAGTTGGAGACAAGGTGTAGAAATAAATTATTTCAATTTTAAGAGAAGTGCTACCCATTTAATAGGAATTGTGTGATTGTAAACTCATTTTGTAAACTCATTTTGGAGCCATGAGGGCTTCCGAAGTTTGGCTTTGCTTACTACGGGACTGTATCTTTTGGTTCTGGACTGCTCTTTGCTTGTATTCCCAACCTTTGGCATGTGTGGTGTTTGACTTTGCAAGTTAAGTCACAGTGTGGTGTTGGCTCTTCTGGCTTGGGCAGCTGAGGAGCACCTCCGGAGCATATCCTCCCCACAGAAGCTCTGAGGGTCATGTGTTGTTAGAGCAACTTGAACGTTTACTCAGATTTAACAGGAAACGTTTACGGAGCCCCGAGCTGGTGGGTTTGGCCTCTGTAAGTAGCCCTGGGATCCTCTCCATTCCATCTCAACACCACCGACCTCCCAAGGAAGTTTGGTACCCTTTCTAGGCCTTGCGTAGACCCACAACCCAAGGGGCAGAGCTTCCAGAGGTTATTAGAAAGATCAGGCTCTGGGAGTGTGGCAGTTTTGATTTTCCTCTTCCCACAAGCCCGGAGGTGGGATCCCAGGGCCATCTTCCTTCCTCTGTGGCTTCTCTTCCTCTTCCTCCCCGTGGCCCGGAGAAACCAGACCAGGGGCTGCTGCCGCTGGTGAGTGGGGGAGCTGGTTCTTCGAAGAAGCACCTCACTGTCTTGTGCTTTCCTCGCCTCCAGCTTTGACAGAAGGAATTTTCCAGGTGCTCTGACCTCAGTTTGAACATAAGGGTTGATGATAAAGACCCAGCTAAGAGTAAGTAATCTGTTGCCCTGCTGTTCGGGTAAGCTCTACACACAGATCGCCCTTGGGAACCTTGCAGGGAGTCCAGATGATCATCATGTCGCCTCCATCTGTGTCACTAGCCATCACCCCTTTTTCATTCAGAGAGAAAGGAAATATTCTCCCTGCTCTGAAAGATTTTATTGTCTGTCTGTAATCTTTAATCATTCTTATTTAATCATGGTCAGCTAAGTCATTATCCCTGCAGCGAAAATAGTATTTTCTTGTTGCAGTCCCTTAAGCTGAATAGCATGCAATGCCGTCTCTGAGTACCCGTAATACTGACACTGAATGTGTGGTGTATCAGGCTCTGAGGACATGAAGATGCCTCTTTGGAAATGGGTGTTGACCATATTTAATGTGCTGTAATCACTCAGCGGATATAGCCACTTAACTACTTTAGTAAATTACCTAATGGTTCTCCATAAGACTCTTCCACCTAAGGAAGTATTTACTGCCACACAAAGCAGCTGGGTCACAAGTAACGCTTACAGCTGAAGCAATTTACGTATATATTCAGAATTGCTTAGACACTTCCCAAAAGATTTCGAAGGAAGGGTATGCGATATTTTTCTAATTCCTTTAGGTAGAGATTCGTTGTCTACCTGTCCCCTCCCCCCTCTGCCCCTAAACACAGTTTCTTTTAGCTTACAAGGAATTTTTTTTTAAGGAAACAGCTTTCTTGTAAACGTCTTTTAAATTTGAAAACATTTTTTCTCAAAAAGATTATATAAATTAGTATGAAAAATACAGAAAGGGAACGGCAGGACTGACCACAAAACCAATGAATAAAAAGTAGAATCAGCGCTTAAAGACACAGTAATGATGCAAAGTGTGAATTCCAGTCAAGTTCTGGTCAATCCGCTAGCTCTTGGGGTTTAAATACTGAACGTACATGTTCTGTTGCTCCAGTCCTTAGGAAATTCAGCATACTACGGTCGGGGAGGGGTTGGTACGTGGTATCCATTTACTTAACCGTAAACCAGTTTTGGCTGAAACAAGTTCTGTTCCCAATAGAGTGGAACAAGGAACCAGCATATTGGAAATCATACTGTCTTTAATTTTTAGGTGATCTGTGTTTGTTAGGGCCATTTGTGTAAACTTCTACAGTTGAGAGTATCAGCTTAATCCATGGAAAAAGTGTCCAGTCACTACAGATTGGATGTGAAGCACTTTGACCCTTGAATATCCGGATCAAACTTGGCTCAGATATTGGTAGAGAGGGTTGCAAAATTCCCTGTTGGGCCGTTCAGTGACAATCCCTTTCAAACCCACAGAAGCAGAAGGAGAGAGAAAGGGATCATTTCTCTCTGAAATGGAAAGGCATGTTTGTGGTCCTGGGAGAGCCTTGAATGCCCGTGTTTTTGGCAAGGAGAGGCTTGGGTTCAGCCATTGCTTTGGCTGGGAATAGAAGCCCCCAGCTGGGTGGCTGTTCGTCTGCTCTTGGCTTGGAACCAAGATCGATGCAGCATTTTTCCACCTGCAAAGTCTTCACTGGTGGGAGCAAAGCCACGCGCCAACACCGTCACCTCCGCTGGACGGTGTTCGCTGTGGCTCGTGATGTGTCTCTTTGGACTTGGGAATACACGGACTTAGTTATAGCCTTTCAGGATCCAACCAGTTCTTCAGCAGAGGAATTTCTGCACAGAGGGAATGCTGTGCTGGTGACCCTGGGCTGGTGCAGCCAGACTGCAGAGTAGATACACAAGTCGGCATGAGGCAGACTGGGAGAGCAGACTGGTGCCAAAGTGCCCTTTTCAAACTCTGATGTGCCTGTGAATCACCTGGCGATCTCGTTAGACTGTAGATCGTGACCCAGTTAATCTGGGATGGAGCCTAAGCTTATGCATTTCTAACAAGCCCCAGGCGACAATGCTGTGGCTGACGCACTGACCAGACGCGTTGACTCTAGCAAAGCAGCAGAGACATTTCTGGAAATGGACATCCCTGTCAAGTTCTGTTTATCACACCTGACCGTGATGGCACACACAGTTAGGAAGAGAGGCACCTCACAGGAGGCTATGCAAATCATAAAAGTTGGTAGAACAGAAACGGACCCAGGTCGGATGTCGATCTTCCGATTGAGATACCCAAATGGTTGCCGCAGTTCTCTAGTCTTTGCTACAGAGGTTTCAAGAGAACCTGTGCAAGCCTCCTGTCCCCAAGTCTCCTTTGTATCATAAAGTATTCAGAGTAAGTCCAGGCTTTCTGGATGGCACAGATTGGTGGAGGGTTTTGTTTTGCATCCTGGCTTCATTCTCTAGATAACCTTGGCGATACACTCTCATTAACGTGAGACTGAGAAACACAGAAATGCGCGCTTAGATGAGATGGGTTTCACCTGCCTTCCAATTCTGCATCACAAGACTGACAACAGAGGCTCCCTCTGTTTAGCTCCAGGGGGAAAAAAAAAGGAAATACCGGGCATGGTTTTCAGAAATGCCCTTGTTTGTGTCCAGATCAGCTTCTTGACCAAGTTCACTTCCCAGGACCTAGGCAGTGGAGGGGGATGGCTCAAGAAAACCCACACCACGACCCAGGAAGCAGCGTCCAGTCCAGGGTCCACGCTACCCACGCCGCCCGGGAACAGACTCCATTCTGGTAGTTTTCTGTCTTCAACAGTTTGAATAATCACGATGCCCTTGTCATGCATTATTCTAGGATCTTTATTTGTCTCCAGTCCTGAAACCATTCTGTTCTCTGCACCAGCTCTTGTTTTTGCTATTTCACATGTGAGAAAACAGCCGTTCAGATCAGGTAACTCTTTCAAGGCCACAGAGGAAATGAGAAGTCGAGATGGAATTCCCATTTGTAAGTGCTCCAGAGCACTTACTAAACTCTTCACGGCCACCTGGGCTCCACAGCGGGACATGTTAATGGGTTGAATTGTGTCCTCACCAAAAGATACATTAAGTCCTAACTCCTAGTACCTGTGAACGTGACCTCAGTGGAAGTAGGGTCTTTGTGAGGGAGGATGGAAAAGAGAGAAGGGGCGAGAGAGGGAGGGAGAGGTAGAAAGAAGATGGGGGGACAAGGAGGTGGTGCTGTCCTAACGATAGACCCTTATGCTGAGTTCAGCCCAGGGGGTCACCGATGTAGGGCTTCAGCACAATGTATCTGATAAATGGTATCAAGTCTAAACATTCCGTAAGTACTATTTCATAAAATAGACACACACACACACACACACACACACACACACACACACACAGCCAGCGAGAAAGATGTCTTCCATTGTTTTCATTTTATAAATGTGAAAATCACGGCCTAGAGAGGATAACTCCGATGTAGGGCTTCAGCACAATGTATCTGATAAATGGTATCAAGTCTAAACATTCCGTAAGTACTATTTCATAAAATAGACACACACACACACACACACACACACACACACACACACACACACAGCCAGCGAGAAAGATGTCTTCCATTGTTTTCATTTTATAAATGTGAAAATCACGGCCTAGAGAGGATAACTTGCCCCAAGCCACCAGGTAGTAGAAAATGGAGCCCGGAGTCCCATCTGTCTGACGCTTCCGTCTCCTGGCCCCGCGTGGTGGGCAGGAAGGCTTGTCCACTTGGGGAGACTGAGGCTCTCCTGGAGAGCCCATTAAGTCAGAAACAGGAGCTCTGGGTACCGTGTGGTCTCCTGGGACTTGATCATACGTCAGCAGGATAGAAATGCCCATTTTAAGAAAGTCACTAACTGCCAAAGGCTTGAAATCTTCCCATGCACCTGTTCTGTTATTTAGTTATCATGTAACTCATGTAGTTGCAGAAAGAGCAGGAAGTAGATGGACTGTTTCTGTTCTCGTTGTTTTAATAGCATATTAAAAAATCGTAGAATGACTTGCCAGTTTATGCTTTGGTCTTAGCTGCGGCACGTGGGATCTTTCATTGTGGTGCACGGGCTTCTCTCTAGCTGTGTCCTCTGGGTTTTCTCTTCTCTAGTGTGGCGTGCGGGCTCCAGAGCACGTGGGCTCCCTAGTTGAGGCGTGCGAGCTCAGTAGTTGTGGCGCATGGGCTTAGTTACTCCCCGGCATGTGGGACCTTAGTTCCCTGACTAGGGATGGAACCCGCATCCCTTGCGTTGGAAGGCGTATCCTTTACCACAGGACCACCAGGGAAGTCCCCATGGCACACTCTTGACGACACCCTTATAATAGACGACTGTTAAAGTTCTGCTTCTAAAACAGAACTAAAACTCTGCCCTCATTCCCTTCCACGCTCCTGCTCCCTCATTACAGTAGCCTTCTTGCCATTCTGGGGCCTGCCAAACTGGTACCTTCTGCAGGGCCTTTGCACTTGCTATATGCTCACTGTACACTTGCTTCCTTGAATGTCTTCCCAGAGATCTTTGCATGGCTGGTACCTTCTCATCATTCAGCCTCAACTCCAGTGTCACTTCCTCAGGGACATCTTAACTACAATAGCAGGACTTCCCCGGTGGCGCAGTGGTTAAGAATCCACTTGCCGATGCAGGGGACACGGGTTCGAGCCCTGGTCCGGGAAGATCCCACGTGCCGCGGAGCAACTAAGCCCGTGCGCCACAACTACTGAGCCTGTGCTCTAGAGCCCGCGAGCCACAACTACTGAGCCCACATGCCACAACTAGTGAAGCCCACGTGCCTAGAGCCCGCGCTCCACAACAAGAGAAGCCACCGCAATGAGAAGCCCGCGCACCACAACGAAGAGTGACCCCTGCTCGCCGCAACTAGGGAAAGCCCGCGTGCAGCAACGAAGACCCAACGCAGCCAAAAATAGAAATATAAATAAATCGATTTATAACTAAAATTGCAACCCCTACCCACACTATCTCCATATGCTGCCCTGATGATTTTCTGCAAACATATCCTTTATTTGCTTCTCATTTCCACTAAAAGAGAAGCCCCGCATGGGTAAGGATTTTTCATAGATGCCGTTGTGCCCAAAACTTAGGAAACACTCACCAAAGGTGTCTTGTGTGAGTAAGTGAAATTGGGCAACCACAACGATAACAACAACAACAAAAAATGTGAGAAAGACAGGTACAGGGCAGTGGGGGTGAACAGGAAGGACATTCCAGTCTTAGATCAGATAAATGCTTGGAGGAGATGACACTAAGGAGAGCACTGAAGCCATGATAAGGCTCTCAGGTTGAAACAAGGGAAGAAGGAGGCTTCCTGGCAGACAGAGTAGTACATGTGAGGGACTAAATATTGTTCAGCATGAATGGGGTAGAGGATGATGTTGGCAGTCGGGGGAGATGAGGGTGAGACCTTGTAAGGGTTTTTCCCCCCAAGCTGATAGGCTGAACAAACACATGCTATACAGTGGAACAGAAGCCTGAGCCAGGGGAAGCAAAGAGCCCAGGATCTTCTGATGAGTGTTGCTTATCCAGCAGGACCAACACCCCAGCTGCCCTCCACCCTGTCACTTAGATGCTGTCTGGTCTGCAGTATTCACTTGTGCTCAGGGTTACCCCTTGGGTCTGGGGCTCTGGTTGGCATCCTGAATTACTCCTTGTGGCACCATCTGGCAAGGACCCAGGAACATGAGTGACAAGGCACCCTGAAATTACCTGTAATGAAAATGACTGGTAATCTCCAGCGATTACTGTGTTTGTGAGTGACAGGGTTGCACTTTGTGCAAAACCTTTTGCTGCAGCAAAATGCAGCAAACCTCCCGGGAGGTTTTCAAGTTTGAGAGCCTTTTTTTTTTTTTTTTTTTTTTTTAATGAAAATAGCTTCAGATCTTTGGCATCTTGCATTCTTTTGCCTAGATAATGAGGGTGATGATGGTTATTTAAATGTACTTTATAAGGAGATACACTGAACGTCTTTTAAAAATGTACACCCAAGTTAGAATGAATGCAGTAGTCTGATTCTTATACTACAGCGAAGTGGGTCAGCATTTAGAATCCAGAGGTCCCTTCCCAGGGTCTGTCTGGATTCTTAGAACACACACAGGTCACAGAGAAAAAGGGAGCTTGGGTCAGGCAGAAGGGAGCAGCTAATGTGCATCCAAGGGCTGGAATATGGGGAGTGAAAGTAGGACCCAGGATAGTCTGCTGGTCCATCTGCACTGACCTATTTACTGCCGTCTGTGGATGCCAGCTCCCTGTTGTGAAGAAAAGGGGTTCAGAAATCACAGGGAGAACCCCACAAACTAAGTTTCTCCAAACCAATGCAGACTGAGCTGCTTACTGAAAGCAGAAATTTTCAAACTTGTTTCGATCCCAACTTGAATGAATCCTACTTGGGAAGGCAAAATATATACCAGAGGATGGAGAAGTTACTCTGGTTGATACAGAGGGGAGGGGCCCACACAGCAGCCTCCACCCCCTTAGTCGTTGGGCTACTTCCTGATGGCTCTGTGCCATTTTGAGAATATGTTTTGCAGTGTTAAAATTAGATGTAGTTTTAAATTATATATTATATATAATATAATTTATACTATATAATTAAATATATAAATATATAATACATAATATGTGTAATATTTATATTTTTATATTGATATATAAATTATGTGTAATTTTTTTTTCCTGAGAAAGAAAGCTTAACCTAATGCACTTCTACTAAGGCACACCTTGACCCAGGTACCTTCTTGGGTCCATCGCAGGTTGCTCAATGAGCTGGGGGATATTGTCCAACCCTAGGACGTCAGGTGTCATGCAAATGAATGTTTTCCAACCTCCATTACTGACCTCAAACTCTCCATCCCAACTATGCCTGTCCCTCTCCCAGGCAAATTCCTTTGCTCCTGTGAAGGAGAGTTTTGGGCTAGCCCTCCATACTCTGTCAACTTCCCATTCCTATATCTATCAACATAAATGGACCATGCTATTTCCTTTCCCTCTGTCTTATCCTACAGACCATACCCTTCCACCCTGTCAAGTCCTGGTCAGTCTTTGAGACTCAAATCCAGTGTCACCTCTTCCTGGAAGCCCTCTCTTGTTGCCCTGGGCAACATGAGGTCTCTTCTCTGCTCTGCCCCTGTAGCACTCTGTGCTTTCCATACAATCAGACGTTCTACTGCCTTGTTGATTTGTAGCCATATTTGCTTACTATCTGTACAATTACTTGTTCACTGCTTTCCACATATCAAGTTTAAATAATTCACTTAAAAAAAAAAACCTAGATAACAATATACATAAAAGCGTGTTCTTAACCTTAAAAAACAAACAAAAAGCTCGGAAACCAGAACCAGGTGTGTGTTGGGATTGAAGGTTAAAAAAAAAAAAAACAATCATTAATCAATCAGAGATTTGGTGAGGCAAGTATAATGACAGAAGAAACTGTAAAATCCTATAATTCTGTGAAATTAACCAAGATAAATGCTCCCTGAGATTCCCAATTTTATAAACACCCCGAACTTCCCTTTTCTGAATTGGGAATTCATTAACAAGCTTGCTTTACAGAGCATGGAAAATAAGGCAGATTGAAACCTTTACAGTGATATGTTCTACTGTGGTGCTAAGCAGGACTGAACCCGGCAAAGAACAAAGTTGAGTGGCAAGAGGGTCGAACCAGGTGCAGACAGCCCAGGAACCCCCAGTCAGAGGCCACTTATAATGGTTCTATCTTAGAGAGCCTGTAAGGAACGGAAAAGATAAAGGGAACTCAGAATTTCTGGGGCAGAGATAGCAAGAGTCAAAGTAGTTCCTGGGAATGCTTTGGAGGAATCTGGCCTACATTTTTGGAAATTTCTGTTGACCATTATGGTTCCACCATCTGCTGCTATCTTTTAAGTAACATTTTCATGCTTCTTTACAACTGATGGCTTCAATTAAAAAAAAAAAAAAGGTGGAGTACCAGTGACTATGCCAACTTACCATGGTGTTTGTGATTTTTGCACCGTCATTTACGCATTACGTTTTGTCCGTCTCCATGGAAACTGCTAGACTTTATTGAGCAGCAGGGTGTCTGCAGTAATGGTGCTAAACAGGAAACCATCCTGTCTCCCTGTTTCCTTGTGGTTTTTCATCAGCTATATGAAGGGAAGATCTTAGAATCTGGCCCATTAACTGTAAGAAATGACTAAACCAAGAAACTCAGAATTTGGAGAAAGGTGAAAATGCTGAAATGGAGACTAACTTCCCTTTTGGGCAATTTCAAAAAATGTACTTTTCCCTAGTTGACCACAGGAAGTAGGATTTTGAGGCCAGTAAGAGAAAACAGAGAAATTCTTAGAAGCAGCTTTCTATCTTTAATGATAACAAAACTAGTTCTGGGTGAGGTAGGATCTAACCTTGGTTCATATAATCTACTTTTTATAAGAAAAAGAGAATATTTCTACAAGACTATCCTCCCATTTCAATGCAGTATTAACTTGAACTCCATTTCTACTGCTAGTGGCAGCAGAATCATCCGTTTTTGATGTTATTGACATAGTATATAGTAAAGAACTTAACCTTTCCCCAAAAAAGAGGTCCGACCTTTTGTTCTTGGCTCCTGGGATGTAATCTTTGTTGGCCTGGATGCCTCAGGCGAGCCAGATAGTAACAGTGTGATGTGATTTAGGGTTGGGGCTTTGGGTCATGTGCTATCAGTTGACCTGGAGACTGAGTTCACCCCGATAGGCATGGGCGGTCAGTCAGTCATCAGTCATGAAGATAAAATGGAGCCCTGATTAAAACTCTAAACTGTGAGGCTGGAGTGAGCTTCCTTGGTTGACAGTACTCTGTGTGTATTGTGGTACGCCCATGCATCTTGACTCCATCAGGGAGAGAACAGTCAAAGCTCCATGTTTGGCACTTTTCCTGGACTCTGTCCTTTGTGCTTCTTCTCTTACCTGATTTTAATCTGTATCCTTTTCCCGTAATAAACCATAACTTGGAGCGTAACAGCTTTCAGTAAGTCTTTCTAGCAAATTATCAATCTGAGGGTGGTTTGGGGAATCTCCAAGCTTGCATTTGGTGTCAGAACTGGGGCAGTTTTGAGGACTCCTCCCTCTAAACATTGTAGCTGACCTAAACTCTTCACGTACATATAAAGTATTACATAGAGTCACGCATAAAATATATAGAGGTAGACATAAATATATCTTCAGAAAGCTCTCGGAACAGTTGGCTTTGCTGTTGGAGAAACTGCCCTCCACTTCAGAGCACAGATAAGTGATCACAAGTGAAATCAACTGAATTCGGGTCCTACAGCGCTGTAAATATGGCACCAACCCACTTTGTTTTTCCATAACCGGGGCCAAAGAAGTCAGTGAGTGTTTAGGTAAGCACTGCAGTCCAAGTCAGTGGGATGTCTTCCGGGTGGAGAAGTAGAGTTGAAGGCCAATTCATCATCACATCTTATTGCTTTTACCTCTGAAATATTATCTCCTTTTACTTCTCTCCATCTTCATCACCACCTCTATAGTCAAAGCTAACATCATCACCTCAACCAGTGGAATATCTCCAAACTGAATTATAGATGTTTACATATAGCTATTGCTCCACACACCTGCTGGAGTGATTTATTTTAAAAATATAAATTGCATCATTTGTTCTTTATATTCTCACCTTGTTTGCTTAAAACTCTTCAGTGACTCCCCATTGCTTTTAGAACAAAGATGAGTGTTTCTAATTTGTTCTATAAATTTCTGTGTGACTTGACACTTCATTATTTCCTGGGCTTTATCTGGAAGTACACTTGCCCTTGCTGTCTTCCCTCTAGTCACACTGACCTTTGTTCAGTCTTTTGTATTTGCCATGCTTCTACCGCAGGGCCTTTGCACGTGTTCTTCTCTTTGCCTAGAGGGCTTTCCCACCACTTTGTGTTACAGATGGCTACACATCCCTCAAGCAAGTCTTAAAAAAAGATACTGTTGATCTTTGTAGCTAGTACTGCTTGATCTTCCTAGTTCCCTGTATTTCTTGTTCACAGAGGGTTCTCACACTTGTAGTTTCATGTTTATTAGCTATAATTTGATCACCTGTGTCCCCAGCTAGACTGGCTTATTTGAATTTGGGTGTATTTATGGTTCTTCACTTTTAACAAGTTCTCTAGGTCACTTTGGGGCAGGTGGGCTTCAGACTGAACTTTATTCAGATAATGATTGGGAGGCAGGATGCTTGCAGCTATCCTTTTGGGATTGAATGTTAGTTGGAAAGAGTGATTATAGAATAAGCATAGCCCTTCGACATCACAGTTTGCGCTTAGGAGGTGCTTTCAGATATTCTTCCCCGAGTGGATTTGTCCTGGGTCACTCCTTTCAGAAAAATGCCCTTGATTTCTAAGGATGGCGTGGGTGGGACAGCTGGCCAAGGTGTTGCCATCTTGGGCTCTAGAAATGCAGAGTGTTGTGACATCCTAATCCCTTTTGCTGCAGCTAGTTGAGGCCTGGGATAACCAGCAAAGTGTATCAAGCCAAGGACAAGGAACCTTGTCCGGAAGTATGGGGTTCCCTTGAAGTCTTCCTGAACAGAGAAGGAAAAGGTGACTTGTCTCAGGTTCCTGTAGGTGAAGGGTACAGTGAATGAGAACCAGTTCTTCCCATTCTCCCAGAAGCCTTGGCCAATGGGTGCTCTCCCACCTGGGTGTGAGGTTTATTGTAGCAGGTGCTACTGCCCAAGGTGGATAAGGGCCCCACGGAGCCCCAAGAGGAGTTCACTGATGACGTGTCCAGAGAGCCATCCAGTTGCAGGTGGCAGAACAAGATGGCTGGGTGGGCCTCCTCGCAGGTCCACATCCAGCTGGTGACCCCATATATTTGCATTCGCACATATATTCTTACTTTTGTCCATTTGTTACTGATGCACCCTTTCGGAGGCATCCTCGCATGGTGACTGGTCTACAAGCACGAGTGCATCAGCACATTAAAACATCATCATTATTTAAAACACTTGAGGGGAAAAAAAGCTTGAACTGAATTCAAGATCAGTTCATGTTATCACAAGACATTTTTTTTTTTTTTTTTTTGCGGTACGCGGGCCTCTCACTGCCGTGGCCTCTCCCGTTGCGGAGCACAGGCTCCGGACGCGCAGGTTCAGCGGCCACGGCTCACGGGCCCAGCCGCTCCGCGGCACGTGGGATCCTCCCGGACCGGGGCGCGAACCCGGTTACCCTGCATCGGCAGGCGGACGCGCAACCACTGCGCCACCAGGGAAGCCCACAAGACATTTTAATATCTCTTTTTTTAAAGAAAGGAGAAGCTGTTGGATTCTTTTAATATAAATGTGACTCATACCATTCTGAATTACTGTAAAAAAAATGCCTTTAAACTTTTTATCATCTACTCATACAAAGATTTCATTTATGTTCTCTATTAAGAATTTGAAGAGCTCATCGTCAAAAAGTCTTGACTGGAAATTGTTCATAGTCATTTCATGCATTTCAGTTGATAGGAACTGTCTTTTCACGGAAGCAAGCTCAAGTTTTCATTTAAAAAAATGAAATTTTAGGTTTTGAAGTTTGATGCAAATTCAATATTTAATCTCTTCTTTAAAACTTTTGATTATTTGGTAATATAAATAACATGAATTTTTTTTTCAGCAAGCTTTACATAGATTCCCCCCAAATCCTCTCCAGTGTACTGAACGTGCCTTCCCAATATTACCGTTTTTTACATGTGGCAAGACATGGAAAAGCATTGTTCTAATGGATAGGTGGGACTCATGAATAACCTATTAATAGTCTTGCTATATTTTTGTGCCGATCGGTTGGACCCAGCAGGGATGATGGGGCTCAGATATTGGCTCTGAGGAACAAGGGGTATTTATCTTGGCGACAAGAGGATATAAAGCATCAGTTTGGTTTTCTTAACAACAGCTTTCAAGTTACCAGTGCTGCAAATGAATTTTCTGTGTATCCTCAAGACAAGGAGCTTTGTGTAAATTTTGTAAGAAACCACGTGACCTTCGCAAATCTCAAAACCTCCCTCAGACTTATTTTGCGCAGGGGTCAAATGCGGATTACAACCTCCATCTAGGGGGCCGTGGTCAAGCGTCAGTGAGTCACGTTTGTAAATACTCAGCATAGCTTCTGTACCTAGTAAGCATCTGAAGATGGATAGGATTAGGCCAGATGGTGGTAAGTTTCCTATCATAGAAGTATTCAAGCGTATTATACATGATCGTATCTGGGGGGTAACATAATGACCTTTAAATCAGTGACCTTAAGTTTCCTTCCATTGCTGAGACTCCCAGACTGGAGGTACTAGAGTCCTCTCTGGAATTCACACCAGAGCGCAGGTTGTAGGCCATCCAGCAGGAAAGTCTCAGTGTGAGGTCTTTCAGCGGCCCCCGGCCCCCGTAAGAATGTCTGGGTAAGAAGCACAAGGACCCTCAAACTTCTCAGGGAGGAATTTCCAGTAGCATGCATCACACTCCCCCTGAGGGCTTGCTAAAGTACAGGTTGGGGCCCCAACCCCAGAATTTCTGGTTTAGCAGGTCTAGGGGGAAGGCCAAGAATTTCTACTTTGACTAAGTTCCCTGGTGACGCTAATGTTGCTGGTTGTGGGGCCAGAGTAGAGAAGCTCTACATCAGAGCAAGGGTTCTCTGCTCTGGCTGGCATTAGATTCACTTGGGGAGATATTTAAACTATAGCTGCCTGCACCCCATCCTCATGCAACTACCTAGAATCCGGGGCGGTGGGGTCCAGGCATGGATGTAGGTGAGAAGGTCTCCAGGTGGTTCCGGCGGGCAGTCAGTGCTGAGAACCAGAGTCAGAACATCTGTGTTGCAGCCTGTGATCATCTGGGCCCCGTTTCCTAGACTTCCGTATTAAACTAATACTTGTATTCGTTTTGTTATTACTATCATTCTCTCCTGAATTTCTTTTTTTTTGAAATGTCATAGTGACATTTGAAACACAAAAGTGTTTTTGTGTTCTGTTCCAACGATGATAAGTCTTCCTCCTGATTATTCAAGAGCTGACTTACCGTTAGCAATTAGATGAAAATCTGCAGCCTGTAATTAAGATCAGTATATATGACAGTGCAAATGGGTCTTGAATATGTTATTATTTATCTTTTTATTACTTTAGGTGCTTTAAACCATTGTACTTGCAAGAATCACCTAAAACACCTCGTAAGTGAAGTTACAACTTGCCATATTTTTATGTTTTCCACTGAGAGAGACAGAAATACCTTCAGATAACAATAGGTAGTTGAATTACACCAAGGTTTCACATTCACTATTTAATTATAGGATGATTCTGTGAGCTTAGAGTAAAATTCTGGTGTGTAGTGGGCTCACATTTTTCATAGGAGCTCGGTTTTACAGTCAGCATGTTCTGGGAAGATTTGGGCATGGTCAGAATTTTCCTTCACGATACCTTCGGTCCACGTAATCTGAATTAAGGTCCAAAGACCAACACCATGGGCATCGCACAGGAGCTTGTTAGATACATGCTGAGTGGAAGCATCTCTAGCTGCAGCTTAACAAGATCCTTGGGTGATGGCATGGACATGAACATTTGAGAAGCTCTTCAATGACTCATTAACCTCTCAGACCTGGGACTGCAGAAGCAGGAGAGTCCAGAGTGACTTACTTGGATTCTCTTTGCATTTTTGCTGAGGCTTCACTTTCCCCTTGGAGTGGAGGCCTGGCTCTAGGCTGAACAGGAAAAGCAAGAAGGACAATTTTTCCTTCCTTCTCTTCTTCCTCTCCTCTCACCCTTTTTTTCTATAGAATCCACGGCGGTTGAATTAATGTTAGTTGAAAATACATGCATCACGACCCGTGTGGTATTTTATACATTCGATCTAAAAGCGGATTGTCCAACTACCATGTGTTAGGTGGTGAAGGTACAGTGGCAAAGAGGAGAAATACAGCTCTCGTCACCATGAAGCTTAGCCTCTGAAACTGTCTAATTGGAGATGATAATTGGCAGACCTGATTTACATGAATAGTACTGTGCTCTGTTCAACTTAGGGTTTCATTTCCGAATCATTCTAGTGCAGAGCATCTTGTGTTAGGCATTTCTGTTCACTGACCATCCACTCTTTAGAGTAAGAGGGCATTTTCTGAGTGCAGCTCCTACCACTGGTTCCATTACACTTCTCCTCCAACTTTCACCGAGGCCAGAAGGGATGGCACGAAACAGACACAACTACGTGTGTCTTCTGCATGAGCGCCTAGACCGAGGCCTCCAGTGGCCCAGGAGAAGCAACGGCGTTGAGAAGGAAAAGGATCTTTGGGGCGAGGCCGGGCCGCATGCCGGCAAAGGTCCCGGACCTCTGTTGCTCTGCCCAAGCCCCTCACAATCGCACCGTCCCGGGCACGTCTCGGGCTGCTGCTGGTACCCACTCCATGCCTGAGAGCAGAGTCCCCACACAGTCTAAACAATTTCATGCTCCTGTGTTCCCCGGAGGAAAGGCGGGCGTTGGAGGGGATGCTTCATTTTCACTGCCCTCTTGGGATTTTATCAATTGCCCTTTCTGGTTGCTTGATTTCTGTTCTGTTAACATCTGTCTCGGAGCAGAAGAAAGTGTTTTCACTTTTGAAGGGAAGGAAGAAGTCAGCTGTGAAATGAGGACTGATCCCCTAATCCTGTGATCTCAATTTCTTCCTGACATCTTAAAACTACTTACATTGACGCCAGCTGTTTGCTGTCCTTAAAATGTCACAAGACATTGCTCAGCGTCCCCTCTTCCCCACAATGCTTGGCAGATGTTTGGCTTTCGACGTCTTTACGTGCCTTTCGTCAGTACAGAAACTGAAGTTCTTGGTAGCTGTTCTTCCCACACGCTGGCTGCTGTGTGATAATTTATACCGTTTAATCAGAAATTGCAACTTGCCTCTGAATAAAAGGAACAAAACACATATTACAGGATATTTATGACTAAATCTATTTACTATTTATGAAGAATCAAAAAATTAGGATTCTTCCTCAAAGACAAACTGGAAAGCTTGAAAAAGCTCCAGCTGTTTAAAATTTCAAATCGTTAGTCCAATGCCTGAGCTAGACTTGGCCATTCTATCTGAGAATCTTTTTTTAAACGAAGTTGTTGAAGAGACAGTGTTCTCTAATACATATTTTTCCCAGTACAATGCAAGCCGAGGGTCTGAGGTTATTCTCAGGCGAACTGATATTGGGAGGCTTGGATCCTGCAATTACAGCCTCTCGTCGAGACCAAAGTGAAGTGGATTGTGGGGGGCAGGTTTCTGCCTTGAGTTGTGAGAGGTTCACAAAGTGACTGGGATGTGCTCTCACAGAAGGCAGATCGTTCCTTATCTGAACACAAGAAGCACCTCCGAGAGATTGCAAGGCTGGTTTGATCTCTCACAGTCCTGAATGATTCCCTGATCTGCTGGCTTGGAAGGGATACCTCCTACTGACTGTCAGCCATACATCTGACCACATCCTGGGACCTTAGCTTGGGCCACCTCACGCAATCTTGAAAGAACCTGGTTAATGAAGTTATTCAAATCCCCGTGCTGTCAGATGACGCAGCTGGGATGGGAAGCCGTTTGTCTCTAAGTTACGCCCTGGCTGATTCCAAAGCCCTTGGCTCTGACCCTAGGCTGGCTTTCTGTCAGAGATGCGTTGTTGGCTTTCTCTGAGATCAGATACTTTTTCTTCAGTCAAGTTATTCTTCCCAAAAGAATTCCATCTTTGAAACTATGAAGTTCGTTAGAGGCTGGCAGCTGCACTAGGTTCAAAATGGTCACGGCAGCCTCGTAAAGAGTGCTAAGAAAATGTCTTTCTAAGCCTTCCCAATGACACAAAAAAGAACTCACTAGAAGCCAAAACAGGTAACAGAAAAGAAGAGTGCTTGAGGAATGGATGGAATTATATAATTAGGTGGATGTTTATTTCCCACCTGAGGCAGAGTTCTGAATTAGATCATTTTAAAACCATCTTTTGTTTTACAAAAGTCATATGTTTATTGTAGAATATTTAGAAGGTGCATAGGTCTTTTTGCCGCTCTGAACACATAGCCCCTTGGCTTGAAGTTGTGTCCATATAGAGACCTGGGGAGAGAATATTTCCATTTTTTCCCATGGTGGCCAAGTGTCCAGTAAATATTTCTGCAGAAATGCCCTATCGGAAGTTGACAGAACCGTTAACTGTGTTCACACTTACACAGTGACATGGGATCTGACATTGGAGCTTCTTAAGAAAACTGGGTAGTCAGTTTTTTCCCATATCCAGAAGCTCTCTTACCTAAAATGAAACTTTGAGTTCTGAGCTTTCAGGTCAGAGATTGGATGCATTCCAGGGACCAGTGGGTGAAATGGCTGCCTGAACTTTTCCTCTGTTCCTGTAGATTTTCCTCTGCTATCTTTAGCTTTAGGATTTTTGAACATATATTTTATAAAGTCTGCGAACACATCCTGTTCCTGAACTGAGAACTCAGAAGTCTGTGTTGTCTCTCCCGGGACCTCCTGCCCTGCTGCTTCTGTAAGTTATCTTTTCTGCTGCTCGTCAGTTATTAAACCCCAGGTGGCACCTTTCTTTCTATAGGATGCATTCTCACAGCTTTCAGGATAGAACGGGGGAATATTCACAGTTGAGTTCTAATATATTTTTCTGCCTCTCTCCAGCCTCACACGTTATGTGCTTGTCCACTGATTCTTAACTGGGGCAGCTGTACCCCCAGAGAACATCTGGCAATGTGAAGAGATGGCTTTGATGTGCACAGCTGCAGGATGGAGATGCCACAGGCATCTAGTGGGCAGAGGCCAGGGATGCTGCTAAACCTTCTACACACAATGCCCCGGACAGCCCCCTGCCACAGAGAACTGTCCAGCTCCCCAATGTCACCAGTGCCATGGTGGAGAAGCCCTGTAGTCTAGCTAAACTGGCAAATGGACCTTCCTTAAACACACCACGTACCTATCACTGGAAAGCACTGAACTGGTCAGAAGCATGGCCTCTGGGCCCCGATGGCTGAGCTTCTATCCAGAGTTCTCTACTTACTAGCTGTGTGACTTTGGGGAAGTTACTTAAAATCTCTGTGCCTTACCTCCTTTATCTGTACAATGGACCTAATGATGCAAATCTGATGAGGTTAATACGGTTAAATGAGCTAATACACGTTAAGTATTTGGAATAGTGGTGGGTGCACGGAAAATACTCAAGATCTGCTACCCGGCGCCGCTCGTAATGTTGCCACCGTTTCATGCACTTTGTCATTTTCCTTTCCCATCCCTTTGTCTGCAGCCCCCTCTCCCACGTTGCCTCATCCTTTAAGCCACAGTGAGAATGTCCTCTTGTCACCCCATGAGAGCAAAGGGCTACTTTGAGCCCTCTTCCACATACTTCTATTATGCGTGTGTCAGGTCTGGTAAGATTAGTTTTTCTCCCTTGTCCTGTGGATGACATAAACTCCTGGAGGGGCGGCAGCTTGCTCTGTCTCAGCTTTACACGCCCAGACCCTGACAGCAGTAAGCACTCCATAAATCACGTGGGGTGGTTTTGATCAGGCTGCATTAGAAACAAGACTCGTTGATGAAAAAAGAGTAAACTTCTCCCTTTCTTTTCAGACTCGATTTAATCTCTTTAATCAGCTTCACAAGGTTGTTTGATTAAAAATAAGATGCCTGGATTTAAACTGGACTTATGCAGTGTCTTTACAACCCATGCGGTAACCGTGTCAGAAGGCACAAGCTAAAAACGTGTAAGGCAGAATCCCGTCCCATCACACGCAGTGCACGCGTCTCCCGCGGCGCCAGCCTCCTGGCCTTGGGGAGATAAACAGCGTAAGTTGTTATCTGGTATTAATAATTCACTCCTTCTTCTACAGCCATCCATCTTTATTCTCCATTCTGGCTGAGCTGTTTACCTTTCCGTAGATAAGGTGACCCAGTGGCTACTCACTGCTGGTGATTATCTATAGGAAACAAAAAAAATTTTTTTTCCAGATTGCACTATAATCTGAATCTTCTATAATGAGGGAGGTTTTTTCTCTCTCTCTCTCTCTTTCTCTCTCTCCTTGGCTTAAAGATGAACTTGTCAGTCCTAAGATATTGCACCTCTTTAATGAAGGGATGCTGGGGTATAACGGGGTCAGAATGACTTCTAAAGCTATTTCCATCACTAACACCTTGGCCGACTTTCGTCATCCCCTGAGCCGTAGTTTGTACATCTGTAGATGAGGATGATGCCACCTGCCTCATCGTGATGCCCTGAAGACGAAATGAGACGCTGTATGTGTGAGCACATGATAAAACCAAACTACGAAATGTTGAAATGTTATATAAGGGCAAGCTGCTGGTAACTGTTAGTTGTTGGTGTAATTTTTAAAAATTGTGTGGATTTTTAAAAATCTTCTTCTGCATTTCTGGAACATAGACTCCTTGATACTCTTCTGTTGACAATATTTAGTAATCAATATGATCAGTGGTTTTGTTTTAGTTAGAAAATTCAAAAAGAGGAAGAGAGAGTTTTTACTTTCCCTCTGCCTCTGCAGCCCTTTTATAGTTTGAGTTCTGGAATGAGAATTGGAGATGCTGGGGGAGGTTTCTCTGGAGATGTAACGTGTTCGACCAGTTTGATAGAGCTGGTCTGGGTTTAAGTATATTACACTGGTTCTCGTTCCCGGCTTCCCCTGCTAGTTTTACAGTAGAAGTTCTCCCAAAATATAAATCAATAGCAGAGACTTCTCTAGATGATGTATAACATCACTAACTCTTTATGATCCACATAAAACTTCTGCTTGCTGGAAGTGATAGACACCTTTTGCTTTGAGCCTGTATTTTTCCCTCACTCTCAAACATTCACAAAGCACCTGCCAGGCAATCATGTCAGGGACTAACCAGGCCTAGGACAAATAAGATATGTCAATTTGACTCTAAGGAAAAGGACTAAATTTTCCAGCCGACGTCAGAATTCCACAATTGACCATTCATAGATGAAAAGTGCCAGAAACATGCTTCTTGAGATGGAGCAAAGGCCCGTGTTCACATCTTTGAATATTTAACTTGGTTTTTCTGTTGCTGAGCAACATTGGTGTGACAGGCAAACATGCGCGTTGCTTCCCTTTGGGTGGCGATTAAGAAAATCATCCTCTCTACTAGCTACAGGGTTCTACTCTAAGACACGTGATGACTACACAGTTGCCACCTGGCGTGCTTTTCAAGAATTGTGCGCAACTGTGCAATTTAGAATCAATACAGAGCGATTTAAATAGTATATGAAAGGAATGGAGAACCGTCCCAACTCAGAGAGAACCATTTCTGGAAAACAGCTTTTTGTTGTTGTTGTTAAATATTGATTGCACCCTCCATGGTGTAAACTACTCTTGACTAGATGCTACCAGAGAAATGGACCCCACTGCTCCCAGAGGGAGCCTGGAGACTGTTTTCACAATCAGTGGAGATTGCTGAGAACAAAACATCTCTCTCCTCTAAAGGAAGTTCTTACCCTCCTTTTTCTTTTCCCTAGGCTCAGCTGTCCAGTAAAACTTTCTGTGATAATTTCAATGTTCTGTATCTTTGCTGTCCAGTAGGGTAGGCACTGGGTCATGTGCACCCATTGAGCATTCGGCCAGTGCAACTGAAGAGCAAAATTTTAATTTTATTTAATTCAAATTAATTTAAATTTAAATAGCCACATGTGGCTAGTGGCTACTGTATGAACTGAGCAGCTGTTGATCAGTTGGTGATACTCATAATAAGAATATCAGCTAATTGCTGACCATTATATTATAAACCAAGCATTGTGTTAAACATATGAACTAATTTAACCCTAATAACAACCCTACGAGGTAGTTACTAATATTATACCCATTTTGAAGATGAGAAGACTGATGGACAGAGAGTAAGCAGTGTGCTCACATCACAGTGTAGAACAAGGCAAAGTGGGATTTAGCATTTAGGCTGACTCTTCATGAGATCACAGGGAATTTTTAACAGCAGTGGTAATTGAAACAATGGTTATTCTGACAGTTTTCACTTCCTGATTGGGCAAGAGGGCATGGGAAGCATCAACCAAAGTTTGAAAGTAGTAATCTCTTTGAGGACTTCCTGGCTAAACAAAATCAGAGTTGCCCTGCTGAGCAGATTGAAACGATTGCCTAAGGATGTATCAACTCATTTTGCCCACAGAGGCCATGACCTGTGATTCACTAAGTACAGGAAGGAAAACTATTAACCCAGCTTCTTATCTGGTGTTGCCACGGAGATTCAGCCTTAAACAAAGATGGTGCTGTGTTTTCCGCTCCAATAACAGAGCTTCGATCAATTAGCTTCATCTTTATTTAGTCCGCAGTACCAGCCTGGAAGAGTGTCTTGAGAGAAGACCTTGCAATAGCTTCTTACTGTTCTCGCAGACAGAGATGACTTCCTGGGTGCATGGTTGATGCTGCTGGTGTGATAAACCTGAATAATTTTTTTTTTTAATGAGTCTTTTTAATATTCTGGAAGACCCTCTGCTGTGTAGGTATCACCATCACATATCACCATTACACCAACGCCATATTGCGTGTGTTGATCATCAGAAAGGATTAAAAAAGAAAAGTTCCCAAACCTGGGTGTGCATCAGAATCCCCGAGGAAGATTTTTAAATACAGGTGACATTTCGATGAGCACCAGGTTAGGGAAGAAAAGATTTAAATTGGATAGAAGTATAAACTAAAATGCATTTCAGATTTCATACTGGCAGAGTTTCTGCCCTAACTAGGTTATTTAAATTGGTCCTTGATATTTTCTTAAATATCTGAGACTAACCGGTAGTAATAACGATGTAAACATCGCCACAATGGCGACTGTGTTGAATTTATTTATGCCCAAAGTCAGGAAATAGGTGCCGTGCTATGAAATGAAGCTACGTGTGTTTGAATGTCATTTCCCAGGTGGCTCCTCTGATAGTGCAGTGAAATTTTGGCTTTAAGGCACCGTTGCTCCAAAAGTGATCAATACTAAATAGCTTGACAAGAGACGTGATGGATTGATATTTCAATCTGAAAATCCGGCAGGTTTTTCCAGACAAAGATCAGAGGCACATGGATTACTTGACATTCTCGAACTTTATTGCGTGGGGTACAGAAAGAGAATAGATACAAGAGATCACATGAAAGAGGGTCAGATTGGATTCTCCAAGTTCTTTCCTAGAGGAAAGACAAACAGAAAAATCCAGTTAATTTGAGGTGATGGAATAACACTAATGGCTTACATTTGAACAGCTACTGTGCCAACTCTGTTCTTGGTGCTTTACTTTTATTTAGTCCTTACCACTGTCATTTGAAGTTATGTGTTACAGATGAGGAAACTGAGGCACAGAGATGATCTTTTCCAAAGAGTCAGTATTTTGCCTGCTTGGCATAAATAATAGCCCCCCGTATGCTGCTCCCCTTTTGTCATTTCTTTTGCTTTATATGGGAGTTAGGTAGGTGCCCCATTAATACTGCTGTCTCTGCTGCTTGATCCAGAAGACACTGAGAATCCAGCCCCGAGGGAGAAGCTGGCTTCCTCAGTAATAGATCCTGGTACTTCACAGTAGAGATCTCTCCCCCACTTGATGGCATTGATGTTTCCCCAAATAAAGCCCCTAGATAGGTCCTGATAGGTCAAGATCTCAAGCGTCCTTTACTATACTTTCTCCTTATTTTGGAATATTGAGAGGACATTGTATTAGTATGTGACGAGGACCTGGACTAAGATCATCCTAGAAACTGGACAAAGTCTCTTCCATCCATTAAATTAATCGGCGGGCTGGGTAGCAAAGCTTCCTCGGGAGGCTCAGGAGGATGCAGAAGATACTTGCCTTGGCCAGTCGCCTGACTGTATGCCAGCACAGATGCTCAGCTGTGGTTGGACTTTTCACCTGAATGGAAACAACAGCTCAAGTCTCAGTCTGGACTGTGGCAAATGATGGGAAATTAAAATGCAAATGAAATTTGCCAACATGACAAAAACGAGGGAAAGAGGAATTAAGTTCCTAGAATGAAAATCTAGCATTTTTCATGCTAACCCCAGGAGGCCAGCTTAATCAGATTTTCAGCTAACATAGATGATAGTGACCCTGGCATCCAGTTTCTGTGTAGAGCTTTGCAGCGGCAGAAGCAGAGAGAGAAGGAGCAGGTAATAAAGCTGCGGTGGGAGCTAGCTTTGCACCTTTGTGTGCCAGGAAAGTGCCATTTTTTCCATGCTAGCAAATCCTTTTCAGAGTTTAATTTCCTTTGCTTAGGTTCCCGTGCCAAGCTCGATCACCTTATACAGAGGGAGAATCTGCTTACATCGTCAGAATATGATGACTCGTGGTTTTCGTTCTGAACAGGCTGCACTCTGCCCAAGTATGTTGTTCAGTGGATTTCAGTGCATTCTCAAGAGCTAAACATTTCTAGCTCTAGAAAGCCATGTTCTTTGAGGTAGGAACAATAGTCTTTAATTTTTTCAGACCACCAAAAGAATCCAGTAGTAGGTAAAATGACATCAGATAGCCTTATCATTCGCGGTACCATTAAGAAAAAAAGAGAGAGAGAGAGAGAGCGAGAGAGAGCACACATCTTATTCCAAAACGGTCCTGGAAACAGATTATGATATCTGCCCTGAAGGGCCTCTCTCATCTTCAGGAAGTTGAAGACCTCTACAGTCAACTGATGAGAACCGTAAATGCTCATGAGATAGATTATGTAGACGGAAACATTTTGTCCTACTGCGTGCAATTTTAGCAAAGTTTATTAGAAAGGACTCGGGCCAGGAAACCCAAGTTCAGGCGTCCACCCATGGGTGTGTGGGTCACTGGGAAGTGGCTTCGCTGTTCTGAGCCTCAGTTTCCTCATCTGTTAAGTGGGGACAGTAAGACCTGTCTCAGTGGGTGGCTGAGCACTTTGTCTATAGCAATAGGCATAATATGGTGCAATTATAACCGTCATCATAATTGATAGTACTGTTGTTATTAATATTAAATTGCTGTGAAGCACCATGCTAGGTCCTTTGAAGACTGAGACGAATGAGCTTGGCCCTTTGGGTCAGTGCTGTGTTTGATTTAAGCTTGATAAATACCAAACTTCAAAATATCAATTCAGATCTGAGAGATCTTGTTAGTTGATTTTGTTGTGACATCCCAGCCTTGAAAGGAAACCAAGTGTGTTCCGCAAGCAAAGATTGAGGGACTCTATTCCACTCAGCTGTTATTCTGTCACTCAAGACACACCCTGCATTATCATTTGCACTTAAAATGTACTTCAGCTTGCCAGTCGGCCCGGAGTAACCTGTGAAAGTGAATCACAGGGAGTGGTTCATATATTAGGAGGTATGAGCCTAGCTGTCCTACAGCAGCCTTGCAGAGTGACTGATAGCCTTCTCTGTCAATTTCACCGGGCCCAAGACTATTAATGACGCATCAGAGACCACAGTGACCCATCTCAAAAACAGAGCTTGTTGCTCTTAGACAAGAGGTTCCTGACTTCACAGGCAAACTAGATGTCATTCCTTCTAACTCTGATGGTTCATAGTAGGCAAAAAAAAAAAAAGTGACCGTGAAAGAAGAGGAAAAAGGAAAGCCAATTACGATAAAACAGAGAGATGATCAGGGACTAAGAGCGCTACCATATCTATGCACAGCCCTTTATAAAAGAAGGCTTTCACGTACATGACGCCATGCAACGTCCACGGTAACTCATCAAGGAAAGCTTCCTCCTGTTTTACACGAGAGGAAACTGAAGGTTAGATAGGACTTGACTTACTCAAGATCACAGAAGTCCATGAGGTGGTAAAGCTTATGCTCTCCAGGGTATCAGAGCCAGGGTTAGGACCTTGGTCCAGTTTTTCTTATTCTTGGCCGGAGGGAAGAAACAGCATGCACACGGTCATAAACGATACTTGGACCACAACTTACAGAATGTGAGATGGCTGACTGCTGCCATGTCGTCTAAGTGTTTGGGTCAGCTCAGCAAGAACAGGCTTTGGAGTCATTTTCTCCATCCTTTTTGAGCAAGCTGGGGTCTCCAGAGGTTACTCTGAAAGAGGGCAGAGATGTAAGGGGAATTCAAAACTAATCTTAAACTTGAAAAGAAAAAAATAATGAGAATATTCATGTGGATTATAAAGAGAAATAATGATTACCTTTGATTCCTAGAGAAAGCTAATTTAAAATGCATCCGAGTTCCATCGTACAGCCAAAAGGAAAAGAAAAGAAAAGAAAAATCTGCGAAGCTGAGACATGTCTTTAATAGCAGAAACCAGAGTCACCATCACTTGAGTCCTGAGGAGACGCTCATTGCCAGTAGTTGGGAGGAAGAAGGATTGTAGAGATTAACTGACCTTGGTTTAGGACACATGCTGTTTTCTTTCCAAATGCAAATGAAACTGGGGGCCTAAAACACAACATCTGTCCTTAATGCCACTGTCTGAGAAAATGCACTTAATCAGTATAATGGTTTTTTCTGATTATTATGTTTCTGTTTTTACCAAATTAGAAGTGCATAGGATTCATTTCCAAAGGTAACTGAAAACTGCTCTCTGCAGTCCATAAAGGGAAATAAATAGGCATAAAACTTGGCTGGTTTCATCCATGGGGTTAGCTCCTCAAAAGAGACGTTATTTACGCAAGTGCAGATGTAGCGCCGACCATCCGTTTTAAGAGTTATCCGTAAAAGATAGTTTTGCAACCTGTGACATCAGGATCAAACATTGCCTTTTTTGTGACTTTAGAGATTTCATCTGGAAGACTACACTTCCGCTTGCTGAGGCTGTAGACTTGATACTTTCTTATTATTAATCAATAATTACTCAGTAGATATTTACTGTTACCTATGACGTCCTAGGTGAGGCTGGGAGCCTCTGGTACGTGAAATATTACACTCCATTCATGCCACGGACATTTTCTGAGACCCATTTGCAGGCCCTGTGCTCACGGCACAGAGATAAAGGCAACTTGGTCCCTCCGTCCACAGGCTCGTGTCATCCCCCGAAACTATCTGCCTCCAAATACAATTCTCCAGCCTCACAGAACTGCTTTCGGGTCCCAGGACAGACCACATTCGTCTGAATACGAACGCTTCCTTGTGCCTCCTTGTTTCCTGCCTCCGGTCTTTCCTCTACCACTGCCTAGAGTCCTTCATCTTTTAAGAGCAGCTCAAACAAAACCCCCTGGGTGATGCTCTCCACATGCAGCTCACTGCTACTACCTCTCCTAAGAGCCCCTGTCACTCTGAATTAAAATTGCTTACCTGTGAGTCCTCCATCAGATCGGGGGTCCCCTGAGGTACTGTCCACTTCTGTCCCGCTACTCCTAGGCAGTTCAGGGCTGACCCAGGGGAGCGGTGCTTGACAAACGTTTCTTTGATTGACCCAACTTAAAATACTCCTGTGTTTCATAGATCCTGGCCAGATGGTGCAGTGCCAGGCTTAAATGTAAAAGCTGACATAGTTTTCAGGACTCTGGAGAATGATGTGTGTGCTCCTTTGATGCTAAGAACCAGTAGACATCCCAGCCACGTGAACTTGCATCCCATTCCTTAAGTCGAACCAAAGTTGCAGAACAGAGAGGGCAAATATTAATTGGTTTTTGAGGATGCTGAGGTCAGACCGTGATGAGAGAAATGGTGGTGCTTCACAGAGCTCTCAGGCAGAAAGACATATGCCTGCAAGATTTATAGTTGCATTTATTTCTGAGGTGATTCTGTGTCAAGGTCAGGGAACGTGTACTCTTTGCTAAGCTGTACTTACAGAGTGTTTTAAAATGGAATTGAAACTGAGGGAGTCTCCAGTTAACTCAGGGTCATTGCCTTGAACATCGAAGAGGAGGGGGAGTCGTAACACATTACCAAAACTTAGATTGCACAGTTCCGAAAAGATTAAACATGTGAGATAACCCTGTTACAGAAATTATAAGAAACAAGAGATTATTCATTTTTTTACAACACCATGTAATATGTGAGTGAAATGTCCGTAATATTGTAACGAATGTCCTTGCTCAGAACAATACACGTGGACAAAATAAGACTCCGGACTGCCCATATTTGCAAGGCTGAATTCAACTCAGAGTTCTCCAAACTGAAAAAACCATCCTGTGGTCTGAACATTTACCTCCTAACATAACCCGTTTCCTGATCTGGTGATGGTGCCAGACTAGTTGAGGTTTGGGTGTCTGTGTGTGTGGTGAGTTTCTGTTCGTTCGTTCGTTTTTTGCTTAATTGCAGTTGAAAATAAATATCATTAGATTGATAACACTGCAGGATTTCAAAATTTAGAACTGTTCAGACCCAAGATGCAGACATTGCTGAGTCAGGCAATGTCTGACGTACTGTATCTGTCGAAGGAGAGGGCCTCATAGAGAATGCGTTTTCGAACCAGGTCAAATTCGGTTCTGTCTGAATTTGAACCTGCTTCCTCTAAGCACCCCAAATCACACGTTTGATTTGCTCACTATCGTCTGCCATTGTTGGGGCATGGTGGCCTTTTTGTTTTGGCTAGCACAGCAGTACCAAAATTCACTCCTGAATTTATAGATTTTTCTTTACTGTTTCATGGCCCTGAAAACAACCACACAGAAATGGATCTGAATGAAATGTCTTCTGTCACGGTTCGCCCAAGCTTTCCCCCCCAGTCGCACTGTAACCTGAACATGGTGATACACTCCCCTCTTTGAATACCTGTAACTTCGACAAACTTCTATTCCCAGTTATTTTTAAGTAGCTATACAAGATGTTTCTCATTAATCTATGAAGCCACTTTTAAACTGACAGAAAAGGAGAGCACCGAATCAAACTCTGAAACCAGACGATCCTAGCAAAAAGTTGTTTATTTCTAAGCAGCACATCCTAAAAGTACTTTTTAACCGGAAGGTTGACTTACAACATTTTCATCTTGCACTCTTTAAACCAAAAAGCACCAACTGAGAATGGAGCTAGGGAGAATTTTTTAATGGATTGAGATTAAATCTATCATTTTTACCCAGGGAAACTTCCTTCTCATTTATTCTCAGGCGGTCTCATGTAAAAGGACTATTAAAGTGATGAGCTGTAGTGTTTTGAGAAGCACTTGTCCTGCAAAAAACTTGAAATCTCACTGGAATACAGTTACGTATTCACTGGGACAAAAGAATGCCCTATTTAAAAACTAGGACAGATCGCGTTGATATGGAAAAAGGAAGTAGCTATGTGAACAATACATCTGAAATTAAAGACTGAGTTGCTGGCATCCATGTAGGATCAACAGGAAATGTAATTACTCTTTGGAAGTACTCCTGTCCTGTCTTACAGTTCTTAAATGGATTAAAAAGAAAAAAGAAAGATATTATTTGTACTCAGAATACCATTATAAAAACAAAGACGGAAAGAAACCTAGGAATGATCTGATAACAAGTTCCACGTTAGCAAAGAGGAAGACTAGCCCACGTTATGAAGCGCTATTTCCCCCCTCCCGTGATAGGACCTCTCTGCTATCTTTCGTGGAATCTCTCTAGAGAGAAGTCTCGCTGTTGATTTTATAAGTATAGTAGGAGGTTTAGAGGAAAACAAAAGGGGGCCTTTTCTTCAAAGCCACCCCATGATTTTAATAACTCTACGCCTTGTTTTCTCCTGTTTGTTTTCCCACGGTTTGAAACGCACTGACTCCAGCTGGCCAAGGATGTTTGCCAAAGCAAGTGTTATTTTTCACTCTACTGTCATATCACTTAGACTGAAACAGGGAGGTGCTACTATTACTACTACTGCTGCTATTATTATTTCATAGCATATATCCTTTAGCTGAGAGCTCAAAGTGATATATAAGCATCAACGGTGAGTCGGTAACGACTCTTACGGCAGCCCATTCCCATGCCCCCGTTCACACGTCACACGAGTCACCATTTCTTCTAAGGTATTAGTTTGAATACCCTTGGTGTTTATTGGTAATTCTTGGGTTTGACTAATGTTGAAATTTATCTTTAGACTCTTCAGGTCTTTCACTGAACCTTTCCCTGCTTTCTCAAATCAGTGAAGTTGGTCCAGTGTTTCTCTAGGGCAGAATTATGAGTCCCAAATCATCTTGAACACATCATCAAGCCCAGCCAGCAAACCTTTAGTATTTCTTTGCCGCAAGGAAGGAACCATGACCGTTTTGGGTTTAAGATGGTAGGATCATTCATTGCTTTTTGAATGAATATATTTCTGGGGATGTATTTGATGTAAAAATAAACCAGAACACACGTATCTGCTAAGCTTTTAAAACACCCTCCTTCTCTCCCTTCAAGTTTTCCACATTGCCTTCTCAAATCATAGTCTGAACGCATGCGTTTAAAAATAATCTCTCACCATTGAGAGTTTTAAAGTAGGCCGACCGGTACCACTTTTGCCATCATTGGCTACTTGTTCAGGAAAGACAAATGTGCACGCGCCCAGGCCAGTCGCATGTTCTCCAGGGAATAAACCAGGCCCGTGACCCACCACAGCCGTTTACACTATGCTTAGCAAATATCGTCTTCAGAAACGCGTTCCTTCGTATCCATAGGTTTCTAGGTAATCATGCACAGTTTTCATGGAAACATTGCTAATTCTCAGTGGAGACAAGAACACACACATAAATAAAAAGTAGATTGTTTCTTACCTTTTGGAAAGCAGGCAAAAGCTATACTGTTGGTGGGATAGTGTACCAAGTAACAGACTTTTGTACACTCTTTCTTACTGGTGGTGTACAGTCTACAGGAAAAGTAAATATATAGGTATGTATAAAATAAAAGCGCACACAACATTCCTTTTTATTCTTTTCTCTTTCCTTTTGGAAAAGAGGCTGCGATAGAGACCATAGACATTATGCCCACTCTTTCAGTGGGGTCAGTAGCCTTTGGAAGACCAGTTGACCAGAATTCAGGTACCTCTGAACATGGGAGTACGGGTGCCTCTTGGTCTAAGGCAGTTGGGTTTTACTTGTTTGAACTGGAGCAGGTGAGGGAACCAGCCCCAAAATAATGTATCTATCCGCTCAGGGCATTTTTTTCTTCCTGTTGCCATCCTATTTTTTTCTCAGCCTAGTCCATTCATGATGAACTGCGTGATTGGTCCAGAAGGATGAAACAAATAACATAATAATGTGGAGAATGTCAGGGATCCAAACAAATGAAGAAGCAAAACAAAACAAAAAACCATAACCAATTGACACAGCATAGGCGCGTGTTCCAGCATTTTCTAGGCATTGTTACTTGTGTAGGGTTTGGTGCCGTCATCCGTTTTCTAGCAGTTGGGGGGTTTAATTGAACAGCACAAGTTTTTATTTATATGTTTTCATTACAATATATGCAAAATGGTAGTTAAAAACAGCACCAGAATACAAACATATATTTAAAAAATCTTATTTTTGATTGTTTATTTTAGGTGTAAATGGTCATTCTTTTAAAATGTTCTTCATTGCAGTATGCCCATTGTCTTAAGCTAGTCTTTTGCACAGTGTGTGTCCAGCCTCTCTCTCAGGGTCAGTTTATCAGTCATATGGCCCCATATCCAAAAAGGCGGTATATCCCGCGCTGTTCACCTGCCTGCCATCTCTAACCGCTGGGCAGTTCCAGAGTAAATTAACTGTAACCGGTCGGGGTACTTGAGCAGCTTCTCTGCACTGCCTGGGGGCATTGGCTCAGACAATGGATGGTAGTTTAGAACCTGGTGGCTTAGGGCTGCTCATCCTCTGTGCACTGCAATCCTTTACAAGGAAAGCATCTGACCAGAGGATAATTCACAGAGCATCTGCTGGTTCTGACTAGTCCAGCTGAGGAAGGGAGCAGTCCTTACCCACCATCCCAATAAAGCTGTGCTGCCTCGGTTAATATCATTCGTCCAACTGGAAAAAGGTCTTGGTGGCCATGGGTAAGCCAAGAACCAAGTCCTCCTGTTGATCTGGCATCTTCAAGTTTGCCTGGAACGTACCTCTGCCAAGTCAACAATAGAAAGTTGGGGGAAACATGCCACATTCAGGACACAGCTGCGAGAACCAGAGCGTGAGGTGCCCTTCTTCTTAGAGAAGGAATGTGGAGAAGGCATCCTGGTGGCCAGATCTAAAGCTATCCACATTAGGTCAGGCACTTGTGATCCTCTAGCAGCAGAAATATTGTTTGTATACATAAAAATGCAGTAAGTAGCTGAGCTACACCCTTAGGCCCCCTGCTGTTTTTCGGTCTTAGTGTAGAAACCAACCAGCATCGGCCCAACTCTGACTATCCAATATGGTAGCAGTACACAGATACATTCAAATTTTTGAGAAGATTTACTTTTTGCGGAATCCATGCAGAAAGAAGTTTCTCTTTCAGACAATGGAATTTGAACTGAAGAGGCAACCTAAGAGGAAGACTGAACTTCTTGGGGAAAACTCAAGCAGCGCAGGGGCAGTTTTAATTTCGGCCCATATTAAGCCAACAAGCAAATTCGCCTTTACGTGGACATGTAGTTGCCGTGTGCCACTGGATGAACAGAAGGGAGCATGCACCAGCTGGCAACCTGCAGTGATGGAGCAGAGCTGTTAAAAATGAAAACACTGAAGACTGAAATACATTGAGACTCAGTGTGTAGCGAAACAATAAGGCACATTTCTGTTCCATTATTAACCTCGTAGCTCATTCTAAAGTTCAACATTCTCCCAGATATACTCCCTCCGAGAATAGTAGACAGAATTTCCCCTTTGGAAAGACGTATTCCTTTCTTAAGTACATGGTCTGTGCTTTTGTTTGTTTCTTTTTAACCAGACGGTTTAATTTCAGCGATTAATTGATTTGTCTCTGTTACCAAAGTGCAGACATTTGACGTACTTTGAGCTGTATTTGGTATTAAATAGAATAGAATAATAATGTTCTCTCTCATCAAAATAGTCATGTCTCTCTTCATTAATTGAATGTTCACTACTGTCCTTTTCATACGTTCATTTTTGCATTACTAAGGACTGGTTTTCCAAATATCATTGCTATCTATGATATCACTCTTTACATATTAGTGGCTCCTTAGGGATCGTTTAAAATAGCTATAGGTTTGCATTTTTGCCTCACCTCAAATACTTCATTCCGTTAAGTTGACTTTGTCCCAGATCCACATCATTGCTAAAACTTCGGGAGGTATTTCAACTGTGGGCTCAGACTGAGCGTCCCAGAGTGAAATCCTTGCTCTTAAGATCTCTGGCCGTGCTCTCCAATGGAATAGTCACAGCCGTGGGTGGCTATTTATATTTATTTAAAGCGAACTAAAAGTTTCAAGTGTATTTCATCAGTTAAGTAGCCGTGGTTCAAGTTCTGAATTGCCACGTGTGACTAGCGGTTTCTATACTGGACAGCACAAACAGGGAACATTTCCATCATTGCAGAAAATTCTACTGGACAGATTTTGTGCAGAGAAGGTCTTTTGATTCCTCTTAGGGACCTTCGGGAGCTGGGTGATCAGAAACCCCAATGTTTGGAGGTACATGAATCTCCTCCTGTAATTCAGCAAATATCTGGGCAAATCATTGACGATTAGTTTTAGGGAGTGTCTACACAAAACCAAAATAACTAAAATAATTTTAAAAAATCTTTTGGATTGGCTCTAAGAAAAAGGCTCTTTCTGGTTTCATTTTCTCCCCCTGAACTATTTATTCTTTGTTCTGTGTAGACACCAACACATCAACAGTGACAAAACCCAACAAAACTTTTTCAAGAGAAAGGCAGCAAATGAATTCCAAATGGAATAATTGTTGTGACTGACACAGTCATAAGATACTTGGATTTTTGAGTTAGTAAGATGAGGCCTCTACCTGGGCAGCCTTCTTTGAGCTCAGGTTACTCCTGTCTTTGCAGACAACACAGCAAGCAGGAATGCATTTCACAGCACATTTAACCAAAGAGTCCACCGCCACACATCATTATATTCTGTATATGCAAGCTGTATTACCAAATGAAGAAGCCAAAAGAGTAATTTCTGCATTAGAATTACGACATGTCACCGATGTTCTGAGAAACAGAGCAGCAAAGAGCAACAAGCGTGGGTTTGGGAGTCAGACCTGGGTTTCAGACCAAGCTCTGCTGCTAACTAGTGTGGGACTTTGGTAATATCCCTGGCTCTCCCTACGCCTAGGATTCTTCAGTAAAAGGAGAAAAATGATCACCGGTCTACAGAGTTACCATGAGGAGTAAGAGATCTTCCACCCAAAGCATTCTGTTTACTGCCTATTTCAAAGGGTAGCTGATGGGTTTTTGTTATTATTAGTGTCAGTGTTAGTGTTAGCATTTTAACAGCCACTATCATACCCCAAATCGCCTCCACAAGGATAGAACCTCATCATTAAAGGTTAACCACAGTTAAAATGTTGTTTAAAAAGCTAGTCATTTCTAAGTAGCATAGTGTTAGATTAATTATCCAACTTCAGACCTTCTAATTTGGCCATTAATTTTCAATACATGTAGACTTTTGACCATATTTTCTGCTTATTGATTTTGGACATATCTTGTTAAGTGTGTGTGTGTGTGTGTGTGTGTGTGTGTGTGTGTTCTCAAGGGGTTAAAAGTGTCAATTTAACATCATAGTGGAAGGAGGGGTAGAGTTGCCTTCTATTTCCTGACCTTCCTGTGTGTGTGTGTGTGTGTGTGTACAAATATAAATGTAAAACTGCTATTGGAACATCTTCAGGGTGCGGGTTTTATGAAGAATCTGGCAAGGGGTCCTAGAATAAAATACTACAAAAGTATAACTGTGCAGGTATATTTATCAATACAGGATACATATAAATAGATGCATAAATATGTTCATGGAAATATTTTTATTGGTCAGTTCCATCTACCTTGTGGTGTTTGGTGTGCCTTTAACGTCACCATCATGTCTATGTAACCAGTCACACTGAAATGTGGGCTTTTTCACCTTTACAGAAATGGAAGAACATTAACATGTAATTGACATACTGTTTTTTTAGATGTATGAGATTTGATGGCGCACTTGTGACATAGATATTATCATCTCCATTGTATCCATGAGAATGCTGAACTTTAGAAAATCTCAGTAATTCTCAAAGCCACACCGCTGGAAAGTGGCGTGGCTTGGATTTGAACCCAGGTCTGTCTCTACCCGAAGCCTCTTCCTACACCACATTGAATATCACAGCAATTCTCTATCTATTTCCTTTCCTTGGAATTGACCATTTTTTTCTGAAGACACAAGAACAGAGCCTGTACATCCATTGTTTCTCCCTCCTCTCACCTGTCCCAGGATCTCTCCTATTGAAATGTCAACGTGAAGCCCATGATGTTGTTAACGGGCCTTTGTTTCCTTGTCCACAGACTCTCAAGCATTGACGGTAGTCATTCAGCCAACTGTGTAGAAATGGGTTGGGCCAAGATCATGGATCGTTGTACAACAGTTGTCAGGGTTAAACTCAGTTGTCTTCCTGGTTTTTAAAGATCTCAGTTGTAGAGCATAAAGACTTATGTCAGAGGATTTAGAATAGGAACTACTTTCTGCTTGGCAATAAACCTTTGGCTACAACAAAATCAGCTCATAACTGAACAATAAGTCTTGAATGACTTAATGGCCAACCGGAAACCTCCTCTAGTTTAAAACAGGAAGTGTCGTGAACATGCTAAACTGCCTCACTATATGGAACTAGTCAACGTGTCCTGGAAAACAAATCCTAGGAGTGATACGTTGAATCTGAAATGCACTTTTACCACCATAGTATTAGCAAAATTAGCAACTGGGGATTTTAAGAATTTAACTCTGGTTAAATGGTCTTTCTTTCTTTTTCTTTTCTTTCTGTCTTTCTTTTTTTAACAAACTAGTGTCTGTATCTCCGTCGTCTTTGCGGTCATTTGCAGGGATGAATAAAGGCTACCCAGGCATTGCAGATAGGCCATGTAGGTATCAAATCTGGCATTTCATCCTTTATCCCACCTCTAATGTTTGTCTTTCATGGGATGAAAGTCCTCTGGAATTGTCTGGTAGATGTTTTCCCCACGTGGGGATGCCATTAGCATGGTAGTGTCTGGGCCTGCATACTTGGATGAATGTTTGCCAGCTTTATTCAATATGTGATGTGTTTTTTGTTCCTACAAGGCTTGGTTAGTAAAGAATCATAACTTTCTCCACATTCATGTTCCAGTGCAAGGAAGTTATGCTGCCAAAATTCTTAAATATTCCAATTTCTTTCCTACTGCTGCAGTTCAATGGGATGTCGAAGGTTCCCTAGCAGGAAGCTGATCCCCTAAGAGGAAGGGAACAAGGAAGGTGGCTCAACAGCTGTGTCTATGTCAGTTGGAGGGTTTGGGACCAAAGGATAAGAAGCCAGGGAAGGGGGAGATTTCACACTTCTGAAGCAGAGCCTCTGAAAGCTGCTTTCCAAACAGGGAGCAAAAAGAAAATGGTGGCAAGAATGAGCACATTCTTAAGAGCAAACGTTAGCATTCGCCAAGGCAACCCAGCCCATAAGACAAGAACGGTCACAGTCTTTCTCCAAAGAAAGGCGAGCACACACACCACGTTTGCCAGAGCTTCCTGACGCAGGCTGGGGAGATGGAAGGAAAGGAGAGCTACTTACTGTTTGGGTCTACGTTTTCACAGAGTTCTGTCTTGGCCTCCCCGTTGGGTCTGTCGCTGGGCTTGTGTGACAGCCGCGATGACATGGTGGCTGCTGTGACTACGGCCTTGAAGCTTCGCTTGCGTTTCTGGACATTGAGTTCGGGGTGGAAAATGATGATGTACACTTTCGGCATGTATAGCATCCCCAGCGCCACTGACGCACTTAGGTTCATGGAGATGGTAAGCGTGGTAGTTTGTATGTAGAGCTAGGAGACACAACACACAGGACACTATTACAAATAAAATGACCGCAGAGGAAGGCTGAGCACTTAACAACGATGTCGAGCATGGCTGTGTCTGGGAGAGAAAGCAGAGCCATCCCCGGGGAGACAGGATGGCTCTGCGCGTTTCTTGGAGAGTTTATACATACATACATATATATATATATATATATATATATATATATATATATTTTTTTTTTTTT
>NC_041231.1:12836910-12838954 GCF_002837175.3 Physeter macrocephalus
ATACATACATACATATATATATATATACATATATATATATTTTTTTTTTTTTTTTTTTTTTTTCCACTGGGAGAATCCATGTGCAGACCTGTCCTGGAGAAGTATCCTTCATTCAAGTTCAGGGTCGACCTTGAATCAGACTTGAAGTCCCTTTATTCAGAATGGCAGCTGGATAGGAAACCAGGAAGATCATATTTGCAACCTTGAGTTAAGGGGTAGTTGTTTTTTTTTTTTTACCCCTCATACATTCACCAAACCATTACTATTACATGATCTCTTGCTACATAGATAACTCTGGGACCTTATTTGAAAAGTCATGATGTCCGTATTTGTATGTTTCTGCATGTTTTTAAGAAAGGGTTCACCTTCACCATACCTACATAGTAGGGAGTTGAGTTTCCCTGGAAAGTAAGCCCTTCTTGCTGCATGCTGATTTACAAAACACCAATGGCAAGGGCCAAGATGTAGTGATGTTGGCTTGTCCAGTCCCCGTACATTGACAGTTGCTAAAAGGCTACAAAGCCTCATTCGGACATGTGTTATGTGTAGTTCGGATGGTGCCCCCATAGCTGTCCTTGTATCCTTTGGCTTCTTTGAGAAATCAGTAGAGCAACCCATTCACTTACTGTTCAATGTGTTAAATCATTGTCTTTTGCCTAAATTGGAGAAGATGAAGGTTGGAGGGGGTGGGGAATGGTTAAGATCAGTGAGGGGAAAGCTACAGACAACTTGCCTTGGTCCAGTTGCATTTATGACGTGCCCTGTCATGACCCACAGCCCTTCATTCATTTGGATATGTTTGTGTTTTGCTTGACTTCTAAAGCCTGGATTCAGTGTGAGCTGATGGATGTGTTCATCAACTCGATTGTGGTCGTCATTTCACAGCTGTACACACTGTCTACATTGTACACCTTAGAAAATAGTGTTGTATAACCTAACTGTATGCAATTTGTAGTCATCAATCATACCTGAATAAAGCTGAAGATAAATGGGTAAACAAAACAGGTAGATAGGTAAATGAATAAATAAATTTCAAGTACATTAAAAGAAAAGAAAGCCCACGTGACTAGCCCCCATGGCCTTTTACATCAGTGGAAAACCTAGGCTCATTACAATGTATTTGATCATGGTTTTCCACAACTATGTCTTCCCTCGTATCTGAGGATAAAATCCCCATCCTTAATAGATTCTGCAAGGTCCCACGTGGGCCTCCCCTGCCTAATTTTTCAGACTAATTGCCCACCAGTCTCCCCCACCTCTCTCCCTAGGACACCATCCACGTGGCACTCCATCAGGTCTTGAAGATGCTGGGTTCATTCAACCACAGACCTTTCTACATGCATGCATGTGATTTTTCTTTATTCTTGTCTCCTTCTGTATGGAGTGTTCCTCCTCTGCTTCTTAGAACATCCATCCCAGTCTGCCCTACCCCACAGCCTCAAGTCTCGGCCAGCTTCTTTACCTACAGGCAGTCAAAACACTTGTTTTCTTTCTTTTGTTTTGGGGGTTTTTTTTTTTGAGTATGGCTCTCCATTTGTAATCATCTACCCACTACCCTGATTGTGTGACTCCCCAACTCCCCAACTAAGCCACAAGTTCCACAGAGGCAGGAATCTTGTGTATGTAGTGTGTCATTGTGCCTGTAGTGCTGGCAAAGAGTAGGCACTTCATGATCATACAATGGAGGAGCTCATGTGTTTATATAAGGGGCACGTTTTTCCTACTCATGACTCTACGGTCCAACAGCCTTTCTCTAAATATACAAGAATTGCCATCAGACCTATTAGCTGCCTGGCCATTTCTGATCTTATTTCTTCAATCTGAGGCTCTGGAGAAGAAATTAAAAGAGACGTTGCCATCTCATCTGGAAGGAATACTGTTATCCAGCAAACATTAATTTGAATGGGCATGTCTCTGAACGCTTTAAGGGAGCTGCCGGCCACTAACTGTATAATACATAGTAAACGTAAACTATGAAGACAAAACAATATTGAATTAATGATCCTTTTTTTAACATCTTTATTGGAGTATAATTGCTTTACAA
>NC_041231.1:12838972-12876337 GCF_002837175.3 Physeter macrocephalus
AAAGCACCACGCTGATCTCCCTGTGCTATGTGGCTGCTTTGGTTGTGAATTAGACCATGTTTTAAAGTTCATCTTTTCCTCTGAGAGTACCTTTAGACCTTCAACTCCATTCTGCCCTGCTGCCTACCCTATCCAGGAAAGTCTTACCACAGAACAGAGCTTTATGAACACAGGCAATGTCACTTCCTTCCCTCATGGTCATTGCTGTCAGTCATCCTACTAATGAGGGCTTTGCAAACCATGAATTAGCCAGTCCAGGAAAGAAAGGGCTATAAACTAACCCATGGGATCTTAAGCTTTGTTTCTCTTTCTCCACTCAAAAGCAAATTTTGCAGCTGAAGAAATCATCCATAGCTTGTTTGTGTTGAGTTTATGATTCATATATAACTGTAACTTATATATGCTTATGTACAAATGTAAATGTTTGTGCCTGTATGTGTATACATACATGCTTTTTCTCAACAAAGACTACTTAGCAATTTAAGACTTGAAAAGTGATGCTGTTTATTTTAAGTGTTTAATTTCATTATTTTCAGGCTAGAGTCCCTCAAGACTTTGATACTTGTTTTGAAATTTTTATAATTTCTGGTGACACTTCCCGAAATCTGTGAATACCAAAAGGAACGTCATTGACCAAATTCCTATGCCCCCAAATCCTCTATACATTGCAGAGTGGTTGAGAATGAGGAATCTAGAGCTAGTCTGAGTTCAATTCCCGTTCACTTGTTTTGTGACCTTGGACGAATTACTTCACCTCTCTCTGCCTTAGCTTCCACATCTGTCAATGGGGATAACATTAGTCCCTACCTCATGATGTTATCTTGGTGACTGAATGAGTTACTATTTGTAAAGTGCTTAGGACAGGACCTAGCATGTAGTAAGTACTATGAAAGTATTTTTAAATAAGTTATATGGGTAGATAGGAAGGCTACGGTCTGCAGAAACCCAGAGGTATTGATTCACAGGGATACAACCCCACTCAGCCCCAGTAAGGGAGCTAAGTCACTCTCTTCTTTTTGGCCTTTGGTGGGACGCTCGCCTTTTGACTCTGAGTTTTCATCCCAGCAGCCCCTTTAGTACAATTTTTTTTTTAGCAAATTGCAACATATTTATTTTTAGTCCGAAGGCTATTCCTGTTTTACCCAGTGCTTACTGCAAAAGGAACATTGTGTATTGTAAAATCACCCTGTTTGATTCTGGGTTTTGTACACCATTTTACTTTATCCTCCTTATAATTTCTTCAGAGATGGGAAGGTGCTGATGAGCATTATTGATCCCTTTTATCAGAGCACAGGGGTTCTGGCACGCATAGCTGAGATCAGGCCTCTCCCTCGGACTGACCTCATTCTGTCGGGCTGTCTCCCCGAGCACAGTCAATCCTCGATGGCTTCGGCTCGTGGGAAGGATGCTGACTGCCTTGCGAAGTCCACGTGTTTGGATACTTACGCCTTAATTTTGTCATCACGTTAAATAAATTTCCAGAATCCAGTTTCTATTCCTTGGTTGAATGTGGCTTTTCTACCGAGCACCATGCGTAATCCAGCATATATAACTAAGGAACATCTAGGCAAAGGATTCAGAGTCAAGCCGGTGAAGGGTTTTTTTAATTTTTTAATTTTTTAAATTATTATTATTTATTTTTTTAATTTTTGGCCGTGTTGGATCTTTGTTGCTGTGCGTGAGCTTTTCTCTGGTTGCAGCGAGCAGGGGATACCCTGTTGTGGTGTGCAGGCTTCTCATTGTGGTGGCTTCTCTTGTTGAGCACGGGCTCTAGGCGCGGGCTTCCGTAGTTGTGGCACATGGGCTCAGTAGTTGTGGCTCGTGGGCTCTAGAGCTCAGGCTCAGTAGTTGTGGCGCACAGGCTTAGTTGCTCCGCGGCACGTGGGATCTTCCCGGACCAGGGGTCGAACTCGTGTCCCCTTCACTGGCAGGCTGATTCTTAACCACCACGGGAAGTCCCCGGCGAAGTGTTCTGCACGATACTCTAGAACAGCAGTTTTCTTAAAATCTGATGCACGGAATCCTTGGCTGTAACCATTCTGTCTCTTAGTCTCCTTATTTGTAAAAGGAAGATAATAATAGTTCAGTTTTCAAAGGGTGGCTTTGAAGATCTAATTCATTAATATATGAAAAGCGCTGAGACTTCAGGCTTAGTTGCTCCGCGGCACGTGGGATCTTCCCGGACCAGGGGTCGAACTCGTGTCCCCTTCACTGGCAGGCTGATTCTTAACCACCACGGGAAGTCCCCGGCGAAGTGTTCTGCACGATACTCTAGAACAGCAGTTTTCTTAAAATCTGATGCACGGAATCCTTGGCTGTAACCATTCTGTCTCTTAGTCTCCTTATTTGTAAAAGGAAGATAATAATAGTTCAGTTTTCAAAGGGTGGCTTTGAAGATCTAATTCATTAATATATGAAAAGCGCTGAGACTTCCCTGGTGGTGCAGTGGTTAAGAATCCACCTGCCAGTGCAGGGGACACAGGTTGGAGCCCTAGCCCGGGAGGATCCCACATGCCGCGGAGCAACTAAGCCCGTGCTCCACAACTACTGAACCTGTGCTCTAGAGCCCGTGAGCCACAGCTACTGAGCCCTCATGCCACAACTACTGAAGCCCAGGCTCCTAGAGCCCGTGCTCCTCAACAAGAGAAACCACCGCAATGAGAAACCCGCGCACCGCAACGAAGAGTAGCCCCCCCGCTCGCCGCAACTAGAGACAACCCGCGTGCAGCAGTGAAGACCCAACACAGCCAAAAATAACTAAATAAAATAAATAAATGATTTTATTTTTTTAAAAAAGTGCTTAGCAGAACGCCTGTGAAACAAGTACCCATGAAATGTGAGCTGCTAATATTTATATTCTGCCTAATATTTATATTAGGATGCTGGGGTATAGATCTCCAGGTAAGTCTTCCTTAGTAACTGCTGCCATATATTATAAACTTTTAATATAGGTCTTATTTATTAACTAGAAAGTAGTTTCTAAAAATCCAGGCCTATTCATGTCTTGTCTGATTGACATGTACCAGCAAATATACTGTTAAAGACACAGCTTTGTGCTTAATGCAGCACCAGGTAAAGCCCAGCTGAATCTGCCCTGTGCATTTTCTCACCTTGGCCTAAGAGTTCATTGTCAGATAAATGTGAGTGCATACCATGAGATGCCGTTGTTGCTTTAGAAATCGGTATAGCATGTAGGGTTAGTTGAGTTCTTCTGTAAGTTTTGATTGCTAAGGTACTGAGAAAGTTGAAAACTCTCTAGTGATCTTGAGCGAACTTTGAAACTTGCCATCTCTTCTGTGTAAGTTTCAGAATCAGTTTAACTGAAGACTATTTTGATAGATTCCAGGGCAAGCTGTTAATGACCACATGCTGTAAATTCACTGTGACCTGTGTTTGCCAGATAGGCTATGTGAGAGAGACCTTACTTTTCCACTATTGGTGCATTCATCCACTTATCAGGTTGCCATTTTCAGTGAGATACAGTCATCCATCAGTATCCATGAGGGACTGTTTCCAGGACCCACTGAGGATACCAAAACCTAAGGATGCTCCAGTCCCTTATATAAAATGATGTAGTGTATGCATGTAACCTATGCACATCTTCATATACTTTAAATTCTCTAGATTAATTATAATGCCTAATGCAATGTAAATTCTATGTAAATAGCTGTAAATACCATGTAAATGTTCTGTAAGTAGTTGCCAGCATGCTGAAAATTCAAGTTTGGCTTTCTGGAACTTTATGGAAAAATTTTCTTCCGAATATTTTTCATCCTCGGTTGAATCCATGGTTGTGGAACCCGTGGATATAGAGGGCTCACTGTACTACCAAGTGGCCTCACAGACCATTGTGATGGCGATAGGGCATTCTCCCTGCCGTCAGGGAGCCACATTGTAGTGTCAGGAGGAACACAATCTAGAATCAAGTAACGCGTAACGTAGTAACTGCACATCGCATCCTTTTTCTCGCAGCGTCTACTGGCCCCTGCTTTCTTCTCCCCTTGGCGTGTCCTCTGCTCACCTGTTCTGCCTCTGATAGCCTGTTTGCACTTGACGTTCAATCCAAAGATTCCTTCTACATAAAGCATCCCCACGTCCCCAGTCAGGACGATGGCCCTGTTGGCCCCTTTGATGAGGTACAGCTCCAAATAGCACTTAACCTGGTCTGAAGAATACAGTCAGTTGTGCTGTAATGCGTGCTTTAAAATGCAAATTCATCCCGATGAGATCGATATATTAGGGAACGATTTGAGTAGAACACGAAATTCATGTTTACAAATGTGTGATTTCTTCTGCAAGAAACACCAGGTGAGCACAGCAAACTGCACCTGGCCAAACCCAGCCTTGTGGGATACACAAAACACACACACGCCCCGCCCTCAAACATCTGCCCGAGTCCCCCTCCACAGTTTCACGACAGATCACAAGCAGCAACACTTGTGGCACTTGCTTCCAGGTGCAAACTTTAGGTCCTTTTTTTATAAAGGCAAAGTGACCTATGTATTACAATATTTGCGCATTTCTTAGCCGTTGAACAGGTGTAAAAACGATGCCACCATTTTTATTAGATCCCTATTTTTTTTAATGTCACTGAGGATGTTTTTGCGTGTTACATCCTTAACCCAATTTTTCCCGTAAGTCTAGTTCTTTTTATTGCACAATTTTGCTTAGCATGGTGAGTTTTAAGAACATACATGTCACGTTATCGCAGAACTGACTGGATAATAGATCCGATGTCTGCCACAAAGTGTGCACTTATTAAATTCTGCTTGCACAAGAAGTTCTACACTTGAAGCAAGTATTAGATGTGAGAAATAGCCTTGGCATTCACAATTGTTTTAAGAAAGGCTGTTATTTGTAGTCCGTTAGTTACCATCATCATCGTTATTATTTTGCTGTTATTTGTGTGCCTCTGTTTCCTCATTTCTAGAGTGGAGATTATAACGACAGACATCTTGTAAGGTTGCTGGGATCAAACTGGACCATAGTAAAATACACAGAAGGTGCCCAGCATGTAGAAACCACTCAACCCAGGGTGTTATTATCACTGATTGATCTATTGGCTATAACATAAAATGCCTTATTCACTCTGCTGTTCTTTTTCCTATAATTTTAATACATTTTGAAATGATCATCTTTCTTATGGAATCCACCGAATAACAACCTGCTTTAGGGAAAGACATCTCGCTAAGTTTGCTTTCTGTTTTGTTTGAAAGTATACTCAAACCCCTCTTTTATCTGTCATTGACTGTTTTATGAGAAATAACCTATTATGTGCATTCCCAAGCGAGCATTGACAACTGGGACAAGAAAACTTTAGCGGAGTCTTTTGGTAAGATGTGAGAAGTTTCATAATTCTCATGACATTCCAAAGTCTGTACAATAAAAATGACAAATGTGTCTGATATAGTCAGAGTGAGGAAGGGTACATCATTATCTGACAAATGTTTGAACATTCATTTGTCTCAGTTGAAATGGAAGCTCTTGGCAGGTAAGACCAGTGTTTTTGATCTTTACCACCTGCACCCCTTGCTTCCTAATTAGAGTCACCATATTTTTGAGAAATAATAATGATACATGGCTGGAAATGAGGCAGGATGTTTGCAATGGGACTTCTTCAGTCGTCCAGAGGGTCAACATACTGAAGGCTTTGCTTAGTTATGAAATAATGCATGATGGTGAAAGGATTCGGTGCAATGATGAGGAAAAATACTGTTTGGCAGGGGGGAAAGATACTTGCGTCTTCTAGAAGGATGGTATTGGAAAAACAAGGTGTTTCTTGTTAGAAGTGGTTTCAAACTTGGCCTTGGACTGTCGGTTGGTAACTTTGTGCAAGCTACTTCACTTCTGGCGAGCGACAGAGTCAAAATTCAAACCCTAGGAATTTGTTACCGGAGTGTCTGATAGAAAACCCTTCTCATTCTACCCCTACCACAGAGACCTTCTCACCGTTCTGAAAATTAAAAGATAGCACAGTGCCTGGGGGCATGCTCAGAAAATGTGAGCCTTTATTAGAGTAGATGGCTCCATTTCTGTAGAGAGTTTTCATGCTCTTCTATTTAAAACCTGTTTTCTTTGAATAGGTAATATATAGATAGATGACAGACAGTATACATAAAGAAATACACACACACACACACACACACACACACACACCCCAGATATTATGGGACACACTCTGTGGACAGGCGTCTGGCATGGAATGATAATGAAGGCAACTAGATAATTATTGGACAAGACCTAGTTTGACTGTGTTTCATTTTTCTCATTTAGTATCTCCAGGCAGACATGATGTTAAGTCTACACACAATTCCATTATTTATTTGGAGGGACATAAGACACGCACTCATTCACCTGCATTCATCCAGGTGAATGCAAATCAGTTTCTGGAGCGTGAGATAAGTGATTACATCATGCTTGAAATCACCTACATCTCAGTTCTTTGCTCTCCTGACCAGAAACCTGATGCCGTGCCTATTCCCACGTAGCACCATCAGAGAGATGCTGTTATTCCAATCGACCACATCCTTGGGAAGTTCAGGTTCTGCCCCCCACGCCACCCTGACGAGCTGCGTGCCATCCTAACAGCTAATTCTTCCAGGCAGTCACTTCTGATTTTTCTGGATACATACTAGCCTGTGACCCCTCAATTTTGATTTTAAGATTTTTTTCCTCTTCCAACTACAAGGTAGGAGTTTTACTCTTTTATATAGCCAATGCTGGCACTGTTTGTCCTATTGTATTATCTAAAAGGTTATTTACCATTCCTCCTGGTTCCAGAGCCCCAAGGTTAGGTCTCTGTCTTGTAGTGATTTAGCATACAAAGGCAAAGCATTTTCCCCACTGTCAGCCTGGAGAGGCACACTTCTGCCAGATTCCACTGGATCCCCTGGAATCCTTGGCCATATTCTTCAAGACGGAACCTAACAGCATCGTGTAGCAGGCAATGTCAGATTCTGTTTTATAATGTGAAAATACTGGCTTGTACCTCACTGGGGAATACATTAGGTAATAAATGATGATGTTCTGTATTACTTTGCAAGTAAACCAGGGCATTAAAAAGAAAAGTCTGAACTTAACGTATTCCATTTCTAAAGTTGTCGTTTGAAATATTCCACTTATAGAAATGCAAAGCTGTCTAATCTTGCCAACTTTTAAGGTCACCTTTATAGTTCCTGTGAACAGAAAAAGACAGGAATCGAATGAAAATACTGATGTCAAATTAATGGCTAAAAGAAAGAGACAGTCTTGGCATTTCTTGGGAATAGTCAATGTGTTTCAAGTAGGGCTTCTAAAGTGTTCATTGAAACTGGACCCAAGAGTGTCATTGACACAAAGACAATGTCAGATTCTTATAGAAGAAAGTGTGTTTTGTTTTTTTTGTTTTTTTGTTTTGTGGTACGCGGGCCTCTCACTGCTGTGGCCTCTCCCGTCGCGGAGCACAGGCTCCGGACGCGCAGGCTGTGTTCTTAATCTCAGTTTTCAAAGCCCTTGACGATGACTTTCTGATGAATTTTGACAGGTTTTGATCATGGCGGTTAGTTTTGTGAGTCTTCCTCTGTTCCTTTTGGACTGTATCTTTCCCATCTTGCCTCTGAGCTAGGGTAGCTCCCTGCCTGCCCTTCAAATTCTTCCTTTCCCCTTGCATTAGCTCACATGTATCGCCTTTGCTTCCCTGCTTTTCCACTGCTACCGGTGCAGCACTGTGGGTGTGGATGGAGACAGGCCCCCTAACTGCTGTCCTGACTCAGTAGTGTGCTGTGGTACCCACTCAGCCAATGGTGTCCCTGGCCGACGGGCACAGCAGCCAACATCGGGGGCCTGGGAGCTGAACTGCCCACCCAGGGGTAACTTGTGCCCTGAACTCCTCAGCAGCGATCTCAGTTATGTAATGGTTTAAACCCAGAAGGAGAAAATAATTGCAGTCAGACTGCCCGGAAGATTGTAGATAAACAGTTGCTCAGCCTATGCCCCTGATTGGAATGGTGAGGGCTCTGAGGTGGGGCAGAGAAATAACACTCACCCTTCTAAGAGAAATAGAACAAGAGGAGTGAACCTGGCCGAGGAGTAGTGGCTAAGTAGTACACGGTTTTGATCTTACCTTCACAAGATCCATTTTCCTTTCCTTTTGTTTCCAAGGTCCTGGATCATGGATCTCAAAAGTACTGTTTCCTACCCACTTACTCCCGAGGGCCTGCAGTCTGGCCTCTATCACTCCCCCTTCTGTATCTGCCCTCTAAACCTTCCCAGACTTGCTATCAGACCTGAGAGGTTTTTTTCCAGGTTGCATTCCGCTTTAAAACTCAATGCTGAGGACAGTAGTATAGGGGGCTCCAGCTGTCCTGATGCTTTAACTCAACTTCCCATCACACTTTGAATGAAGAGAAAATCCTTAACCTGGCCTCGGGAACTCTGCAGGGTCCCTCTTCCGCCTTCCCTCACCTTCTCTAAGTCCTTCAAATATGCAGTGCTCTGTCCAGCCTCAAGACTTTTGCACATGCTGTTCCCTCTGCCTTAGATGCTGTTCCTACTCATCTTTTCCTGGCTACCTCCTACCTGCCTTTCAGGTCTCAGGCTCGCTTCTCTGACCCTCACATATAAACTATGCCTTTCCTCTCTTGCTTGCTCATAGAACATACTATTTCCCTTCATTACATCAGTCACAAGTTGTGATTATTCACTTGCAGGTTTATTGAATAATTATCCCCTCAATAGAATATTCTCATGAGAGCACAGACCATCTATTTCGACCTACTGTACATAACTCCTGGAACATAAAAGGACTCAGTTCATAACAGTTGAACAAATGAATGAGTACAATCTAGGAGATACATGTTGTGAAGCCAAGAGCCATCAAACAGACGACAAATGTACTGGCATTGGAGTCCAGAGTTCTGGGTCTGGAGGTAGGATATGCCACTTACTAGCTACTGTGGGATCTTAAGTAGCTCACTTACCCTTTCTCTACCAGCTTCATCTCCTTCAACCCCAGTGAGCTCTTATCCTAATCTAGTCACAACCACCCAAAGCTAGTCAGTCCTTCACCATCATTTACATTTACAGTTCAGATTTTCTTTCCAAGCCTCTACCCAGCATTTATTCCTACTTGGAATTCTCGACCCTTGCTTCTTAAGAAAAAAAAAAAAAAATCTACTTTCTCTAGAAAGTGCAAAAGAGATCTTCAAAATGGTTAAATAACGAGCATGCGAGTAGATTACTGTCTCTCAACAGAAAATACCTAGGCTCATGTATAGAGCCCTTAAATAACTTAAGAAAAAAAATTCTTAGACAGAGGTCTGTTGTTTCATCAGACTCTTGAAATGAAACCATGTCAACCTTTGATAGAAACTAAGAAAAATGCATGAATGAGTCTTAAAAAATAATTTTAAGGGCAAATTTTCTATTCAATCTTGGCTTATGGAATCACCATACATTATTTATGGGAGGAAGATAAAGCATGAAGGGTCTTCTTCGTAGTGTACTCAGTGATGTCTACAGAGATTTCAGGCCCACACATCACAGTGCCCTGCAGAAGAAGTTTCTGAAAAGGTTATTCTCATTTATGTGCAACGACATGTTTATCATCTTTAACATACGGATCGGTATCTTCATCAGCTTCACAGAACTGCTGAAACAATCAAACAGGCATCGCAAATCATGTTGAAAACAGAGCTGTCCCTGTAAAATCTGGCTTTGTGCTAATATTCTTTTTTTAAAAAAATTATTTTATTGAAGTATAGTTAATTTACAATGTTGTGTTAATGTCTGCTGCACAGCAAAGTAATACAGTCATATACACACACACACACACACACACACACACATTCTTTGTCATATTCTTTTCCATTATGGTTTGTAACAGGATATTGAATATAGTTCCCTGTGCTATATAGTAGGACCTTGTTGTTTATCCATTCTGTATATAATAGTTTGCATCTGTGAATCCCAAACTCCCAATCCTTCCCTCCCCCGTCCCCCTCCCCCTCGGCAACCATATAGTCCCCTGTGCTATATAGTAGGACCTTGTTGTTTATCCATTCTGTATATAATAGTTTGCATCTGTGAATCCCAAACTCCCAATCCTTCCCTCCCCCGTCCCCCTCCCCCTCGGCAACCACAAGTCCGTTCTCTATGTCTGTGCGTTTGTTTCTTTTTCATAGATAAGTTCATTTGTGTCATATTTTAGGTTCCATATGATATCATATGGTATGTGTATCTTTCTGACGTACTTTACTTGGTAAGATAATCTCTAGGTTCATCCATGTTACTACACATGTCATTATTTCATTCTTTTTAATGGCTGAGTAGTATTCCATTGTATATATTGTACTAATGTTCTTTATCTCAAGACTATTACCTCCATCTACTTGGTTGCACAAATTGGAACTTTTAAGGGTCATTCTTTAAAACCTGCTGTTCCCTCACATTTTACCCATTATATCTAGTCTGTTACTCAGTTAGCTAGTATTATGTGTAACATACTTCTGGAATCTGTTCCCTTCCCACTCTGCCCCGGCCCTCACCTTAAATATGATTAACCAGTTAATACACTTAAGCACAGAGAACAGTGGGTGCCATTTGTAAATTCTCAAGTTTTAGTTGTGATGATGGCGGTGGTGGTGAAGATGAAGGTGAAGATCACTTTCACACTGTTCCTAGGATGCTACTGTAGCATCCTAACTGGTTTTAACTGCATCCATTTTTGCCTCCCTCTAAATAATACTGTCCAGAGTAAACAAAATGATCTCTATAAAGACTGCAAATCAGACCACATGGTGCCCTCTAAAACATCTTTCAAAGAGTTCCTGTTGCCCTACGGTATCCAGCCTAGCTGCATTTCCAACTTCGTAGCTAGTCTCTTGACTAGGATTTATCCATGCTGGCTTCGTGGGTGCTCCAAGCTTCTTTCCAGCAAAGGGAAAGACTTAGCACGCACCATGCATAGCATTGTCTCTGCCCACAGTGTTCTTTTGCCTGAGTTCTTCACCCAGGTAACTCCTAACTCATCTTTGAGGTTCACCTTCATGCATTTTCTCGCACAGTCTTTCTGTGACCGCCTGCTGCCCCACCAACTTGAATTTTCTCCTTCCACGATGCTCTCACATAGCAGCCTATGTGTTTTTTATGCATAGTACATGCTACAGTCAGTAATCATCGACATAATCGTGGATTCATGTATGTCAGCACTTTCTCTCCTCCTAGAATTTAAGGTCTGTGATGGCAGGAATAGACGTATAACCAATGAGGACTTCAAAAAATATCTTTTTAATTAATAAATAAGGATAACAGTCCAAAAATAATTTTAAAGTAAGGTACAAATATAAGCATCCTAATGAGTAAAACTTTCTCCCTGAGCGATAATAAATACATTTTGAGTAGAAGTTGGTTCTTAGAATAAACACATTCAGAGAATGTTAAGTTAGAATCCTGAGTTTCCAGAGAGCTCATATGACTTGTGCAGGGTCACAGTAATCAGGAACAAAGACAAGATGTAACTTGAAGTCTTTTGACTTTAAACCTCATTTTACTACACTGATTTTCACATTCAACTAAAAAGCCTATTTAATAAAAGAGTAAATCACAGAAGTGTTTAATTTTTCATTCTCCAAGGCTAATTGCCAGTGCTTAGAAAAACAAACAGCTCTAAGTATTTCTAAAGGGAACTGACAGAAAAGTCCCCTTCTTGACCACAGATTACATATTTGTGTAAGTGTGTTTTCTGTCTAAGTCCATATTCCCTACTAAGAATAACGAGCAAACGTCCCCTGCATGCAATTGAAACTGTGTCCAATTTCCTTGCCGAATCCAGCAAGGCTTCAGCGTTGGTATCTTTTTCCCAATTGTGCACTCGCTTACTCTCAGGCAGATGCCCCAACTGATAAAAGGTGTGCTTGAGCAGGCAGGAAAAAAGGTCAAAAATAAGCAATACACAAGTGGAATGTAGATATTGTCTGAAGCGTGAACAGCTTGCAGTGTCTGATGGTTGTGTCCACATGTGTTTATGAGACGATGACTGACTGACTGGAGAAGGTCAAGGGCAGACCGAGGAAAGTAGGTGTAGGGGAGGAGGGGGAATTAAGCCACGTCAGGAATGTAAATCGAAATGCTTTGATTTGCAAGTAAACACCGAATATCCCAGTGTCTTGTTCTTTGTGTGGTGGAACGGGACTCCGTCTCCCTCTATCCGCTTTCTAGCTGTTTAGCTTATGCAGAAGACGGGATAAGCAAGGGCCCCTGGCAATTCCTCTCCAGGAAGAGACTCTTTGTGCATAATAATACGTAAAGAGATAGGCTGAAAGGAGATCCAGCCCTTTAGCGGGAAGGGTCTGATCCATTTGCGGACACACGGAATGGATCTGCAATGTGGACGACGCAGACCAGCGCGTGGGGGCCAAGCACTGGCGCCCTGGGGAAAGGGACCCAAGGACATTAGGAAGGGGACCAAAGGGGATTTGTTCCCCAGTGACCGTAAGAGAGAGACAGCCTCGGGGGCGGCCTCATATGCAAAGACCTCTGCCTGTCAAGGAGTTGGGGGGATCAGTTGGCTAGGGGAGAGGGAACTCTACTTGGGCTGGGAAATGTAGCTGTAACCGTAAAGAACTGGACACTTACACATCTTTCTGGACCCTGGGCGGCTTGGCTGCCATATAAGGTGTTATAGGGTGAACTATCCCATCCGTTCCTTCCACTGAAAAGCAGTCATATGGACCTAACAGCCGTTAGTGATGTTTCCGGACAAGCTTCCCTCGTGGTCAGAAAAGTGATGCTCTTTGTGTTAAGACTTAGGACTAACAAACACATTAATGGTGTAGAGATGAGGTCACTGGACTCAGGTATCAGGAAACGTGAATTCTCATATCTGCTCTGCTGCTTCATAGCTGTGGGCTTTGGACCAGGCCATTTGTCAAGATATTTGTGACAGTGTACTGCTACCTTCACCTTTGAACCCCAGAAACACGCGTCTACCTTCTCAAACTGACCACAGTTAAAGAAAATAAGACCTATATTTTCCATTTTATGCCATGAATTGAGGCAAGTCAAGCCACAATATGAATAAAATTTGATTTTTGAAATAATTGGCATACTCACAATGTATAAAAGTGATCAATAATTATATGCCCGTAATTTGATGAGCATTATAAACAATTAGGCACGCACAACTTGTACCAGAAGTGTTAACAACGTGTACAAGAACCAGGAGGAGGAGAGTGTTACGGATGTCGTGCTGTCCCACGCAGCGGGATCCCCTTTCAAAGCTGAGGGCTCCATCCCCCCCAGAGGCTGGCGACGCCGCTCTCAGCCGGCGGCCCCCTTCGGGAACTGCCTTGTCTGAAGAGACTCCTACTGTCTAAGGTCCTGCCCCCTTCTCCTGGGCAATCTGCAGGTAATCACTGGGAGATGCTGGCGTACGAAGGCTCGGCCCCTTTTCCGGGAGGGCGCAGCTCTGAGGGCGGCTTCAGCTGAGGCCCTGCTGAGTCTGCATGACGGCACAACCTCTTCCTTGGCCCAATCCTGTTTCTTTCCTTCTGCCTGTCGGTGTTGATACTCCCGCATAAACACGGACTCGTGGTCCCGAGACGCGGCATAGCACTTAGAGCTCGAAGGCGCAGCTCAGTTTCAGTCGCAATCCAGAGCTTTCTTAATACAACTCGTTGTGTAGCTCCTTCTGCAGCGTACACCCCAAGGAGCCACTGAAGACCCGACAACATTTCCAGCGTGTGCTAAGGTGAGTCAGCACATCGGAGAGAGATCCTAGCTCCCTCCCCGGAGCGAATTTCTCCAGATTCTCTGTTGACTGCCTGTTAACTGACATTTTTCCCTCTTTCTCATCCTGATACAATGTAAGCACGCACACTACATGTATTTTCCCCAGCGTTTTATTGTAAAAGCCTACACGTGTTCCGAAACTTGGTCACGGGACGGAGAACATCTGTACAGTCCTCACTGAGATCCACCACACTGTTTTTTTCTTTCTCTGTCTCTTTTTGCTACACGATTTTAAAGTCGTATACCTGAACGGTATTTCACTTTTTTTATTTCTACATGCATCCCCTAAAGGCATGGACGTTTTACTATATCACCACAATACTGCTACCGCACCGAAGAAACCTGACGAGAATTCCATAATGCCATCTAAGATATGAAGTAAGCTTCCCCCGTTTTTTACAAGAACGTCTCATAGGATTTTTCTCCGGTTCCAAATTCAGCCAAGGTTCACGCAGTGCATTTGGTTATATCTCTTCAGATTCTGACAGCGTGGTCTCCATGCCTTTGGTTTTTAAATACCTTTACTGATATGAATAATAAACTGATATAAATAATAAATTTATTTATTATTATAAAAATAATAAATAAATAAATATAAATAATAGATTATGATTAAATAATATTTAAAGAGTAAAATTTGATGTTTCGACCCATATACACCAGTGGAAATCATCACTGCAGTCAAGACAGGGCACACACACCTCAAATTTATTTATTATTATAAAAATAATAAATAAATAAATAAATATAAATAATAAATAAATAAATAATAGATTATGATTAAATAATATTTAAAGAGTAAAATTTGATGTTTCGACCCATATACACCAGTGGAAATCATCACTGCAGTCAAGACAGGGCACACACACCTCGTCTGCAAAAGCTCTCTTGGCCCACTTGGAACCTGTTCCCTTAACCCTACCCCACCCGATGCCATCCGCAAACAACCACTGGTCTGCTTTTAGTCACTGTGAGTTAATTTGTATTTTCTAGAGCCTTATAGAAATAGGATCATGATATGTACCCTTTTCTGTTGAGCTTCTTTAATTCAGCATCATTATTTTGAGATTCAGCCATATTGTTGAACGTTCAATAGTCTATTCCTTTCTGCTCCTGAGTAGTATCCATTGTATGGAAGTATCACATTTATTTAGCCATTCACCTGTCAGTGGACACCTGGGTTGTTTCCAGTTTGGGGCTATCACAAATAAGGCTGTTGGCGAACATCCTACGTAAGACTTTGTATGGACATGCATTCATTTTATTTTGAGTAAATGCCTAGGAGAGATATGGCTGGACCATAGAGTAGGTACTTGATTAACTTTATAAGAAACTGCCAAAGTATATTCCAAAGTGGCAGTGTTAGTTTAGATTCTTATCAGCAGAGTAGGAGACTTTCAGTTCCTCTAAATCCTCTCTGACACTCGGTATGGTCAGTCTTTTTAAATTGTAGCCTTTCTAATAGGTGTGTAGTAAAATCTCATTGTCGTTTTAATTTGCAGTTTCCTAATAACTAGTGATATTCAGCAGATTTCATGGGTTGTCTGCCATCTATATATCTTCCTCGGTGACATATCTGTTCGTATCTTTGACCCATTTTTTTTTTTTTTTTATTGACTTGTTTTCCTATTGCTAATATTTGAAAGTTTTGGATTCTAGATCTAAGACCTTTATCAGATACGTGCTTTGCAAAGATTTTTCTCCTACTCTGTGGCTTGTCTTTTCATTCTCTTGATACTGTCTTTTGAAGAGACGTTTTTAATGTTGGTGGAGTCCAAATTGTTACTTTCTTCTTTTATAGATTGTGCTTTTATGTGATATTTAAGAAATCTCTGCCTAGCCTAAAGGCCGCAGAGATTTTCCCCTACGTATTTTAGAAGTTTTGTGGTTTTCGATTTTATGTTTGCATCTATAATTTAGTTTGCATTCTTTTTTTTTTAGATATGGCTAGCATTCTAGCACAGTTTGTTTAAAAAGGCTGTCCTTTCTCCACTGCATTACCTTTGTACCTTTGTAAAAATCAGTTGTCCATACATGTGTGGGTTTATTTATGGACTCTCTATTCAGTTCCATTGATCTATTTGTCTTTCCTTATACCAATATCATCCTTTAGTTTTATCACCATTTTGTAAAATTTATTTTATTTTTGGCTGCGTTCGGTCTTCGTTGCCGCACGCAGGCTTTCTCTAGTTGTGGCGAGCGGGGGCTACTCTTGGTTGCGGTGCGCGGGTTTCTCATTACCGTGGCTTCTCTTGTTGTGGAGCACGGGCTCTAGGTGCGCGGGCTTCAGTAGTTGTGGCACGTGGGCTCAGTAGTTGTGGCTTGCGGGCCCTAGAGCGCAGGCTCAGTAGTTGTGGCGCACGGGCTTAGTTGCTCTGCGGCATGTGGGATCCTCCCGGACCAGGGCTCAAACCCGTGTCCCCTGCATTGGCAGGTGGATTCTTAACCACTGCGCCACCAGTGAAGCCCATAGTTTTAAAACAGTTTTTAAAATCAGATGGAGCACTAACACACCATTGTAAAGCAGTTATACTCCAATAAAGGTGTTAAAAAAAAAATCATTTGGAGCTACCTCTCCAGCTTTGTTCTTTCTCAGTCATTTTAGCTGTTCTAAGTTCTTTGCGTTTCCATGTGAATTTTAGAATCAGCCCGTCAATTCTTATAAGAAGCCTTTTGAGATTTTTATTGGAATTGGATTGAATTTATACAGTAATTCAGGGAGAATTGACATCTTAACAATACTGAGTCTTCCATCCCATCAACAATGTGTATCTGTCTCCCTGTTATTTAGGTCTCCTTTAATTTCTTTCAGCAATATTTTATAGTTTTCAGTATACAGGTCTGTCATATTTTGTTGTTTTTCAAGACAGTGACTTTTTGGAAGATACCAGGCCCACCCCAGTATTTTATAAAACGCCCCGCATTTTGCTTTGTCTGTTTTGTTATCATTAAATTCAGGTCAGGGAGCTGTGAGGAATACTTCAAGGTGGTGTTGTAGGCAAGTGCGGGCACCCTGTCAGGAGGCCACAATGTCAGGCTGTCCTGCTACTGGTGATGCTGTTTGATCGCATAGGTCAGGTGGTGATCACCTGATATCACCATTATAAAGGTACAGTTTACCTTTGTAATTGGAAAATAGTCTAGGAGTGATACACTGGGACAAATGCTTGTTTTGTTTTTTAAAGTTCAACCATGAAGTTTGATGCTCATCCCTTGGTATCTGCGGGAAGTTGGTTTAAGGACCCCCGTGGATACCAAAATCTATGGATGATCAAATTTCTTATAGAAAATGGCATCGTACAGTTGGGCTTCTGCCTCTCACGGGTGGGGAGCCTGCTGCACCGCAGAGGCTGCTCTGACACGTGATCGTTGTTATCTGTATTCTTTCTTGGTGAACAGAATTCCAGTTTTCTCTTTAGATTAGAAAGAAGATGCTAATACTTCCCTTACCTTTATTCCCTAAAATAATACACCACTAGGAATACTACGCCACCAGGAAATGTTTCCCTCATTCCAGTACCAAATGCCTAATGATTGATTCGGGGTGTGGGTTGGTTCAGAGGAAACCTGGAACGAGCCTACAGGACATCAGGATATTGGAAATGAAACCCTTACTCTGTCTGAAAACCCCTCTCAGAGTGTTGACAATAGATGTGCAATTCTGATCTCAGCCAGATGGCGTCATTGTGGAGCTGGGTGCTGATCAGTTTTATAGGTTTATGAGCCATGAGCCAATCTGTTTTATTGGCCCTCAGTCCTCATTGAACAAAAGCAAGTGCATCACGTATATAATGCTGGGGGCTGCCTGTGAGTAGACAGGGCTTCCAATAGGTGATCACTTTCTCTCCAGACAGGATGAAATTTACACGCTGTGAGGAGAATTCATGTCTGATACTCTACACCAGGCTTGGTGCTATGGGACCTTACGTATGTGATTGTGTTAACAACAGTCACAAACTGGCTATTGCTGGAGTCATAGAGGATTCCTTTAACTGGATATTGGACCCCTCTTTCTTCCTCCTAAGACATCACCTTCCATAGCTGAAAAGTTTATTTCTGTAAAATAATATGTTCTCCAAACTGCCTGCTACGCAGTGGCCCCCAGCACGCAGTTTCTTCATTCCTTTGCGTCCGTGAAAACCTGAGTCGATAGGTGTACTGAAAATTGTGGGCAAGCTGCAGTATTTATTTTTGCTCATGGGGAAAATTGCCAAGATTCAGCTAGTGACAGCAATTGTTCACCTCATTTGGCTTGAATCAGAGCAGGTCTTGAAGGGAGATAGCTAGACATGATTATGAACAGTTCAGACAAGGGGTGTTCAGTTACTGGGTTGAAGAAGAGGAATTACTTTGACTATTTAAGAATTTCGGTTTGCAGAAATTTTAAAATCTTTGCTAAAAATGCAAAGAAGTGTTTGCCATCAAATACTCACCAACACTGTATTTACAGACAACGTGAGTTTAAACCTTTAAAAAACTTGTATGCCTTATTATCTTGTCATATATTAAAAAAACAGCACAGGGAAAAAGCTGAAATGCATGTAAACAAAAAATGGATGGGTAGTGCTGGAAGAATTGAAAGACTCAAACAGAATCTAGGTCACATATTTTAGAGTAACCGTTTGATGATTTCATTTTATTTGGTGTTTGCAGTTCTGTGGACTATAGGATAAACAATGATATGGATTTTCCTAAGATATGTTGCTGCTGTTTACAGAATCCTTTTCACCCCAAAATATTCCTCTTAAACTGTCTAGGCAGCATCTATCACGGAAGGCATCATTAACTTTCTTTACATCAGCTCTTTCTGCAAAAATTGACTGTGAGTCAATTTCACCACATTTCATACATTCCTGCTGCTGGGAACTCTCGCTGTGTGGCTGGCTGTTATTGAATGTCACAGATTGAATAAGTTGACAAGATAAGATGCAGCAAGCCGAAATAACTGCCAACTTGTATCTAGGCAAAAGGCTACCAAATAATGGCAATGAGCCAATCTTTCATTTCCTAAAACTGAATAGTTCTAGTGCCTCAGCATCAAATGTTTTCCCTCTCCTACTCTTTAGAATACTGTCTACTCAGAAGATGTATAGTGAGCATTTATTGGGGGCTCTTAATACCAAACTGTCTACATTCATTAGGAATTGATTGAACGAGGTTTATAAAAAATTCACTATGAGACCCAGCAAGACTTAATACTCCAGAGAGCCATTTTTAAATGTCAGGGTGCTTTGTATGGATGGATGCACACATGCCCATTCTTCCCTCATGCAGTGATAAGGAATGACTTTTGATACACATGAACCTGGGAATGATAGAGAAACATATAAATGCTATACATCCGGAACAACTCTGGCTTAGTTGTCATTCTGTGATTAAAGTCCTTGGAGATCTAGCAGGTGGGGAAACACATGGCTGGGAGTAGACTGGTTTCCCCTTAGTTGTTGAGTTGGAGAGATGCCCGGGAAAACGAGTGTGTATTTTAACTGCCAGCCTGCCCTGTGTATTGAGACCAGTGTTCCTGCTCTCAGTGGTCAGGGGTGTCCCTCAAGGACCAGCTAGGGTCAAGATTCCCTGACTTTCGCAGCAGAGCAAGGTGTTAGCTCTCCTGTAGTTACTAGAACTAAGTTGACGTGTCTTGTTTCCCCTCCTCTCTCCATCGTCACCACCACCCTGGACTTTGAGGCTTTCTGAAGTATAAGTTATGCGTTCTGAAACTCCATCCCCCTTACATTAGCGACTAGCAAAGTAGTGGACACTCGCTAAATATCTGTTTGAAAAAAAAAAGGGAGGAAATTCTTACTTACTTTCTTCGCCTTGATATTTCACAACTCTGCCCTTCCTCGGTGGAAATTAACATCGAGTGAAAGCCTTTTTTCCTCTTCCAGAAGCATGTTCTAGCTACTTTAAAACTTTTCTTCTTCTGTCGACTGGGCAAACAGCAACACGTGGCATCACAAATGAACCCTGCCCAGGTATTTATGCCTGGGTTTATATATGATGAGAGATTTAGCATCTCCATTAGTTTCTACCCAGGGTGTTCTGATGCTGCAAAGCCATGACCCCAGGAGTCACTATTTTGGGAATATCTTATTTTTTTCCCCAGTTCTACCTGTTTTCATTTCTACTTTCGTAACATGTTTCTCATTGGTGGGAGTCTGATGATACCAGAATGGGAGAACTCCAGCATAACACGACCCCTGCAAGGGAACTGTGGCTTCTACAATAACACTTTCTGGTGACATAGCAGGAAGCATGGAAAACAGGGTTTTTGCTTTCCTGAACACACACGTGCCATTCACTGGGCAGTCATTACCTGGTTAACTGCATTAGTTCACATGAAAACACTGTAGATTTTCCTCTGTCGATTTCAAAATATCCTGTACTTCACCCAAAGTAAATACTTATTATCTTTTCAGTAGCACAAGTGTTCAAGGGGCATTAGTCATTGTGAATTCACTTACCAGCTCAATTGCTATGGAATTATGCCTATTTTAGGTGATCGATTACTTCACTTGCTATCCTGATATTTTAAGGTACAGAAATAGCCCCCAGTTGTTTTATTTGTGTCTCTAGAACCTCTTATTGACCATTATTTTTTATGCTTCACTTTCCAAGTGATAGTCCTGAGCTAAGGTAGTAATTTACACAATTTTAAGTGGAGGCATTAAGCTTGACTGCGACATAAATGAATGCTGATGTTCAGAGAGATGGGGTCGAACCTGCCTGCCGTGGGGGTGCATAAAACACTACGCGCTTTGTCTTTGTCTGCCAGCACACACATTGTACATGTCATTTTGAATTTTCTAGGAAACACACATTTAATCACACACTCATATTTTAATTTACGGACAGGATCGAAAGAAAGTCTAAGGTAAAGACATATACCCATGCTAAGTTATTATCACTTTTAATCATCTGAAAAAATGGCGTTATTATAACTTAATTTTACATGTATCACATGCATTGAAATCTCTGGAAGATAGATAAGAAACTGGATTTTTTTTAAAAAAAAGGTTGATTGTGGAGAGGGGAACTAGTTGCATGAGCAGGGTGGAATAGGAAAGAAACTAATTTTATTCTTCTGACTCTCAAATTCTGTACTCTGGCATGGGTTATCCATGAAAAACTTTACTTTGTCTTAAAACATGGTATTTTCCTCATATTATGGATTGTAAGTTGAGGTTTTTGATATAACACATATATGGTTACATAGTATGTATGTCGTGGAACCCAGATCTGTCTTACACGTGGTTCCTTTATAAAGAAACCATGCAAACGGATGCATTTATTTTTGGGCTTTCCCACATGTCCAAAATGTCTGAGGAGGGCAAGGATGAGCCTATTTCTATTCAGGGTGAGAAGCTGTTACTCCACTTAGAACCCATATGGCGCTTTGGGAAAGCAGAAGTTCTTTCCTAGACTCTTTCCTGTTATGAAGTCCTTAGTACCTGACAGCCAGGACATTTGGCAAACCTAAACTGAGGTATGACGGGGAGGGAAGTCTTACCCCTCAGTTCCACCCAGTGAGCCCTGCCCTTTTTCAGTGAGGCCACAAGGCATAAAGGTGCATTTTTCAACCAACCAAAAACCCATCTGGAAGTCGGCCAGTGCGGTGGGTTGAAATGTGTCCCACCCCCAAATAATTATATATTTGAAACCTGTGAACATGACCTTATTTGGGAAAAGGGTCTTTGCCCACATTAACATCAAGGATCTTGAGACGAGAATATTTTAGGTTAGGGTGGACGCTAGATCCAATGGCAAGTGTCCTTAGAAGAGAAAGCACAGGGAACGTGCTGTGAATGTGAAAGCGGAGATGGGAATGATGTGTCTACAAGCCAAGGGTGTCAAAGAGGGCTGGCAGCCTTCAGAAGCTGGGGGAGAGGCCTGGAACAGACCCACCCTAGAGCTTCTGGGAGGAACCAATCCTTGCCAACCGCTTGACTTAGCACTTCTGGCCTCCCAACTGTGGGAGAATACATCCCTGTTCTTTTAAGCCATCAAGTTTCTGATCATTTGGCGGCTCTAGGAAACTAAGCCAGCTAGTCTAGGGGCTCATGCAAACCACGAGGGTCTTTATGGACACCACGAACCTGGGACTGATTTCTCTTCCCTCCCCTGCTCTGTATTCCTTTCCCATTCTTTCTTCTTCCCTCTCCGTCTTTGTTTCTTTGTCCACTCAAGAAGCCGTAACAAAATACCACAGCTTGGGTGACTTAAACAACAGAAATGTATTTCTCAGAGTTCTGGAGGCTGGGAAGACCCAAATCAAGGTGCTGGCACGTCGGTTTCGTTCTCCAACCTCTTCTCGTGGCTCGCAGGTGGTTGCCATCTCACTGGGAACTCACAGGCCCTCTTTGTGTGCGTGCAGGGAGAGAGCGCAAGCTCTCCGGTGTCTCGCATGTAATCCCATCCTGACGGTCCCACCCTCGAGAACTCATCTAACCCCCGTCACCTCCTAAAGGCCCCATCTCCAAACACCATCACACTCTGGGGGTCAGGGCTTCAACACATGAATTTTGGGAGAGGGCACAGGTATTCAGTCCATAACTCGTTTTTCTTCCCTTCTTCCTTCCTTTTCCTCCTTTGGGTCCACTTCATTGAGATATAATTACATACAATTAAATTCGCCAATTTTAAGTGCATAATTGGATGAGTTTTCGTAAACGTATGCAGTCATGTCCTGTCACTACAATCAGGAATATTTTCATCATCCTACAGAATTCCTCTGTGCATGTTTGCAGTCAGTTCTCTCTCTCTACACCCTGCCAAATGCTGATCTGCTTTTTTAACTCTGCAGTTTTGCCTGTGCTGTAATTTCCTGTAACTGGGATCACGTGGCATGTTGGTTTTGGTGTCTGGCTCCTTTTCTTCAGCATAATGCTTTTGAGATTCATCCACTTGCTTGTATATACATACAATAGTTACTTTTATTGCAGGTAAGTGTTCCATTGTAGGGATATACCACCATTTGTTTATTCATTCACCAGTTGGTGAACATTTGGGATATTTAAATTTTGGGGTGATTATGTATAACTTCGCGTAGACATATGTTTTCATTTGTCCCTTTAGTTCAGTGAGTCTGGCATTTAACAGTCCCTCTAATTTCTAGACTGGTGGCCCTTTGGCTATATTTTGAAAGAAGCTTGCCTGGATGCTCTCAAAGTTCTTCTAACTCTGATATTCTGTGAAGAACATGAGATAATCTTGATCTGGTACTCAGCCCTTTCCTCAGTTTGTAAATAAATAGTAGGTGCTTAATAAATATAGGCTGATGAGAAATCAGTGTAAGTAATTAACTGATTCCTTCTCTTGGGTTGGGGCAGCCATCCCCAAGAAATGATCCCATGTGTCCAGAAAAGTGAGAAGCTGCCACTTCTTTTCAGTCAGCTCTCTAATTTCCGTTAAGCATGGCCTGATACCTTTCACCCTGTTCTACCATTCGCTTGCTGTTGGGCCTTGGCCACATGACTTCATTTCTCTGAGCCTCAGTGTTTTCACTCTGAAGTGGGTGTGAAGATAACGCTGCTAGGATTGTTGTGTGTGAGATAACTGACATAACTGAAATGATACATATGATAGGCTGAATACATCAGTTGGCGTTTAGAAGATGGCTCATAAATAAGAGCTGTTGTTGTCATCTGGGGGAACGGCAGTCTCTCTGTCCCCTTAGCTACTACCCTTGCTTCCCCACTTTTCCTCCTGTCCTCCTGCAAGGATTACACACAGACGAAAGAGACCCAGTGGAGTCTGCAAAAGGCCAAAGCTTTGAGAGTTCAGAGGGGAGGAAGCTAACAGCTTGCCTGTTAATGCTACAGTTCTGGGTCTGTGAAATTTACTCTTTGGAGGTTTTGGAAAGAAACTTTCAGCCAATATGGGGGCAATTCATTAGAGAAGCTGAAGGAACAGTCGTGTCTTCCCAGTTTGGGGGTTTTTGATGAAAATTTCCTGCTCTTCTGCATCAGAGTTAACTACATATCTCATTTAGGTCTTTGACAACCAATCAAGGTGAACCTCCTGTATTTTGTGTGAAATCCTCCTGTATTTTGTGTGAAATTTTAGCATCCATCTACTGGTTTTTCTACATTACTTTGGAAGAACCTACCCCGGATGTTCTTGAGGTTGGAGGGTCCCACCTAGACCTAAGATGGATTTGTCTTTAGCCAATTTATTTTGCTTAAGTGGGTCAATTCACAGAAATAGAACTATGAACAATTGAGGCAATGGAAAAGAGTGTCCCTGTATAAGTCCGCTGACGTCCTTCTGTGCTGTAAGAGGAGAGGAGAGAGACAAAAGTGGGGAAAGGAAGTACACTTCCAGCCTTCTCCAGTAGTAGAAATGTCCACAAAGAGAACATAAATGTGGGCAGCCCGGTGGCATTATTTTCTAGTACTGAAATGGGAGTAAAGTAATAGACGGCCTTTCATAGGAACAACAAATAAGTCATGGCTACAATGTTTGAGCACTTAGAATGAGCCAGGGCTGTGCTCTGTGTAATGTAATTTATGCATCAGCTCATATCAGCACCACCAAATCAGCCTCAGAGGACTTCCGTTCCTCAGATGGACCTACAGACTCAGAAGGTGGGACCGAACTCTCCCTTTTCAAAGCCTAGGTTTCAACCTCTTTATCTGGAAACAAGCCAAAATGATGAAATATTCTTTAAAAAACAGCGCCGTACCAGTAACTCATCCAGGAAAGAGAGCGCGTCTGGTTCCCTCCATTACATACCATATTCATTTAAGAAACAATAAACGTTTCTGGGGCCATTCATTCATAAGCTAAAGACAGAGTAAGGGAGAATAATGATTGGAGTTGGTGATGCTTTAATTAAAGAGACTGCACAAGGACCCGAGATGTCACGCAGCAGCTGTGGGCCTGATAGACGGAGCCAGTTCCACCTAACTTTGCCATTCTCACGTCGAGGAGGCCAGTTTGTTGAAAGGACAAACCCAAGTCTGCATCCTCTGGCATTCTCACAGTATTAATTACCTTGCAACTTATTTATGTGTTCCCTCTACTTCCACAAAGGTCTTTTTCAAAGATATTGTTAAGGGGCTCACCATAAAACTATGTGAGCTCAGAGGAAAAGACCAGAACACAGCAGAAGAGAGGATGGGAGGAGATGGTTACAAGGAGCCCACGTCAAACGGAGGTCAAGTGGTTGCTGTGAATTGTTGGACAAACAGTGTTGACAGCACCTGTCCAAAGTGCCATGATCAGTAGTGGCTTAAAATGTACCTATTATTTAGCTACATTTTTGCTATTTGATTTGTAACATTTTGCTACTATTTGCATTATTTTAAAAACATGTAGATTTCAGAAGCCATCGTAAAACCATCTAAAGATCCTCATCAGCGGGCAAGTCCTTGAGTTGAGCCCAGGGGAGGGTGTGTGCTGTACAGACGCAGGGGCCGTAAGATGGGGGAGAGGATGCCTGTGATCCCCAAGTATGCAAGTAGTGAAGACAGAATTTTCAAAGAGGACTCATCCCTCTCTCCACACAGTTGTCTTGGTTTCAGTATTTTGGGAGTATGAGACATGATGACGCTTTAGCAGCTGTGATTTTACAGAAGTAACTTCATTTGTGTATGTGTAGGTCAACCACACACAGTGTTACATGTGCATATTTTCAAGGCTGGCGTGGATACATCACTGGGTCATTGGATGCCATCACTGGATACACCGAGACTAATCTCACCATCATCTTTCCCCTTGCTTTTCTGTTTTTTCTGTATCTTCTTTCCTTTCGCCTTCATTTGCACCTCATCCTTGAACACTCTCACACGCTTTCCTTCCCTTGTTTATTCATAGAGAAGAAAGAAAAGGAGCCAAAGTAAGGACAGCTACTAGCGATGAGAATTAGCGCGTGATTCTGACTTTCCTGGCAGAGAACAGAATGAGGGAAGACGGGAGTGATGGCACATCAGGATGATTTAGGGAAGGAGGTGGGGAGCAATATCAGAGCTATAGCAGAATGTGGAAGCGTCGCTGGTCTTAGAGCCCTGGCCCCCGCTTTCGGGTGAGTCATTTGTCCCGTTGCTTTTTCTATTTATATATATTCAGAACAAGCCAGCTGCCATCCTCTGACTTGGTACCCTGACCTAGACCTCCCCTGGCTCAAGTAAATGCACTGCCCTTCAGGCTATTTTATTCTTTTCTTCCCCCAAATGCTGATCAAAGTGTCCTATTAAGATGTTGTCCAATTCCAAAGGGAAGCAGGAGAAGGCAGACAGGGTATTCAAAATATTGACCAACCTGGGCTGGGGCTCACAGGTTGCAGCATATGCCGGACAGGTGTGCTAGGTCAGAGGAAGGGATTCCTCCCCGGACCTCCACTCCTACTTGTATTGGCTGGAGGTGAACTTGCCATACGACCAGCTCCTCCCTCCGAGTTGCTGTTTCTTCGGTAAAGTGAAGGCTTAGACTCTGTTCTCTCATCCCCCTGCACGTTCACAATTACGGCCACATGGAGAGAGCAACTCTTTGGACCTAATGTCCTTGGTGGAAATTCCCTCCACGGAACCAAATGACCATTCTGCACACACTGCCAGAGCCAGTACTGCGGATTCTTTCCTGAGGAGGTCTAAAGAGATGTAGGTAAATACTTCTCCGCTTCTCACCCTCCCCGCCGCTGGCCTCCTCAGTTACAGAACAGGAGCTTTGTCAGTTCTCTCAGCTTCTAGAAATTCACTTCTCTGGTCCAGCAAAACAGGCATTAAGAAGTCTATAAATAATCATCTTATTCCCACATGTCTGTAATAGCAGAGAAGGTGGTGCTGCAAACACTTAAATTTGCAGTTCACAGATAATGCAAATGAATATTGAAGGCTGTAGCTTGCATGATGCCTTGGGAAGTAAAAGCAATCCTTTCTTTCTTTCTTCCTTCCTTCCTTCCTTCCTTTCTTTCCTTTCTTTCTTTCCTTCCTTCCTTTCTTTCCTTCCTTCCTTTCTTTCTTTCTTCCTTCCTTTCCTTTCTTTCCTTTCTTTCTTTCTTGACACAGAGAACCTCCCCACCACCTTCCTTCTTGCTGTGGCTGTAATTCCTTGCCCAGCACAAGATCCATGGCTAGGTTTCTCTTTTTCAGATGCTGAAGCTAAACTCTAGGGAGGAGAAAGAAACCCTTTGGGTACCTCAGCTGTGGGATCCTGTCATTTATCCAGAGTAGACTTTAGCTGTAGAAACACCCTGTGCTATTTGAGTTTCACGTGTTGAATGCAAAAGAAGCTACCTTCTTTCCTGGTTTCTTTCCAAAAACAGGAACTACAGAGCTTGAGTTGGGGTGGGATCAGGAGCCCCTCCTCTTCAATTTTTATTTGCATCCTTGCTATAATATTTTAAGGACACTCTGACTTTCTTTTCACGATGAGAATAAGTATTAATATGGACTTCGAGTTTTCTCAGCCTATTCTTAGAAAACAGCCTCTGCTTAGTCTCTGTGAAGTGGAAATGGACGCCACACATCACAAACAGTGCTACGGTAATTAATAATTTTACACATCGGAAACCACATTAGGTCCAGAGCCTCAACAGGTGACAGGGAGACTACCTTCTGCAAGGTGAGAGATACGCTCTTTACTGGCACAAAGAATTACATAGACATTTCCTATGGCCTCATGTGCAGAGCTGTCGCCTTTTTTCTGTAATCGTCAGTAGGCTCTTTGCTCAGTGCTTCGTACACAGCATCACACTTAAACTCTGCACACCTTAGAAGATGGGCAAATGGGTCCTATTATTGCCACCAGAGGTGAGATAAGAAAGGTAAGCTCGGGACTCCCCGGTGGCGCAATGGTTAAGAAGCCGCCTGCAATGCAGGGCACACGGGTTCGAGCCCTGATCTGGGAAGATCCCGCATGCCGTGGAGCAACTAAGCCTGTGCGCCACAACTACTGAAGCCCACGTGCCTAGAGCCCGTGCTCTGCTACAAGAGAAGGCACCTCAATGAGAAGCCCGTGCACCGCAACAAAGAGTAGCCCCCGCTCACCGCAACTAGAGAAAGCCCGCGCACAGCAATGAAGACCCAAAACAGCCAAAAATTAAAAAAAAAAAATTAACAACAACAACGAAAAAGAAAGGTAGGCTCGGAGAAGTTAGATCCTAATTTAAGGTCATATAGTTGAGGAAACGTAGAGCCAGAATCCGTAGCTATCTTGGCTCCATAGCCCACACGTTTAGAGCAAGCGAGGTCTTGAGAAACACTAACAGTTACTTAGCGTCACTGGCTTCAAAATGTCATGAAATCGTTTTTTCGAATTGCCATCTTTTCCTTATGCAGGATAAAAGGTTTCCTCCCCTTACTGAATAAGCTGGATATGCAGACGTAAGCATTCAAAGCAAAATAATGGAGGCAAGAACATAACAACAAATAACTCACCCTGTAATTAAGTCCTCACATTTTCCATCTGAAGCCTAGATAATGATGTGCTGTAATTATTATAAAAACAACAATCTATTATCACCACTATGAAATTAACAATTATTACAGAATTCATATTGGCTTGGCGCATCTCTCCTTGTTAAGGTAGCAACCCACCCCTGCTCTCAGTCCCCATTTTTTTTCTTTTTTTTTAACCAGTAGTAGAAATAAATTTGTGTGGAAAACTCCATAGACCATCTTGTATAATTAGGAATAATTAGGGGAAGGAGGAATGTCAACAATCTTTTACGTTCACGTATAGTTGATTTACAAAGTTGTATTAGTTTCATGTGTAAAGAAAAGTGATTAGTTTCATATATATATATATATATATATATATCACAACAATCATTTTTTACCTAAATGTGAATGTTATTTATTTCCCCGGAGAAGGACAAACTGACTCTGTTAAAAATGTGATGGTGTAAAAATAGTCATTTCATGCAAGTAAGCAAGGGGGCGGATGTGTGTTGGGGGCGGGTAAAACTGCAGTGTCCACATACCCACTTTGTTCATATTTCTCTGCTACTCCGAACCATGTAACAAAAACAAACACCCTCCACAAGAAGGCAGAAATTTTGTCTTTTTTGAAAACTTTACCAGAAAGGTTTGTTTTACCACCTCAGTCAATTGAAATACATGATAACTTGAAGAGGATCTTAATTTCTTCCAAGGAGCTTACTTTCTTTGCAGAGGGAGCTTGGGGCTGTCAGGCAGACACGAGGATGCCAAGTGGCTGGGGGGAAAAGATGTAACCACAGACCCAGGACCCTCTGACTTGAGTTGTCAGGACCCTGGTATGAGAATGTGCGAAGCCCACTGGAATCCGCTTGTCTGTGAACAACACACCCTGGCGTTTGCCACCTCCCAGGAGACCTTTTTTTTTTTTTTTTTTTTTTTTTTTGTAGTGTCTCTAAGCCTGTCACCTTGGAAGAAACCTCACAGGTTTCTTCCTGATATCTCACAGGATGAAACTTCTGTGCCCTGGCTGTTAAGGGAAATCAGCCTCTTCTTGATCCTTATTGTGTCCTAGATCCCTAAGTCTTTCTTTCCTCTATCAAGTTTTTTTCCCTTTTCCTATCCCTCCCCCACAAAAAGATGACTCTTGTTTTTCTAGTACAGGCATCAGAAATAAAACTACACGTAGTTAATAATTTAGAGTCATAGTCACTCTAAAAAGAAGTTAAAGGATTCTCTCTTATCTTTCTTTCTCAGAACGTCCTCTGGGCGCTCTAAAAACACTTAGACTCAAAGGATAGAGAAAGAATACACACTGCTTTGGATTTTCTGCCGTACAAGGAAGTCGTGTCCTACTTGAATATCTCAGTTGGCCAACCTCATAAACCATTAAGAAAATGGCGGTCAGGCCTAGTGAGCTTCAAAAGCCAAATAACTCCCCTCTTGCTGAAATCCTCTATTTGTAGGGCTAAATAAATAATAGCAATACCTATAAGATGAATAAGGGAAATGATTAAAATCCAAAACAGACTTGGGTACTTTTGATTTGTCTGCTCCTTCTTGCTACCTCCCAAACCCATTTCTTCCTTGGTCTACCCCATTCCCTTCAATAGCCAGATCATCTGTTAAAGCCAGTGATGGTCCATCCATCTTCCCTTCTCCTTCCCCACCCCAGCCCCCATCCTGTAGCTTGTCATGTCTGCTGATCCCCAATCCACATCTGTCTACTTAATTCCATCTCTACTGCCACCAGCATTTCTCACCTAAAAGACTCCTAAGTGCTTTCCATTTTCACTCTTGCTCTCTCTACAATGCAGATGGAGGGATTTTTCTTTTTATTACTTTAAATGAAATTATATAACCCCTGCATTTAAAATCCTTCATTGGCTTTCTCTTGTGATTGTATTCAATTCCAGAGACCTCAACAGAGTCTACACTGCTTCTCTGCAGTCTGGCCCCTTTCTTCTCTTTGCCTGCTATGTCTCAACAAATGCACCTCCTGTAGTATCTCCAACTAATCTTTCTCTTTTCTGGTTGAGGTAGATGGGCCAGGAGGCTCTCAGGTGGATGTGTTGTGTCAATGGGCAAGGTTAGCTAAAGTGGAAAAGAATGGGAAAGAAGGAAGAAAAGGGAAGTGTATGCACTCATTCTTCCTAAGATCAAGGATGGGGCTCATCCCAAGCCGACCAAGTACGAGGCCATAGTCAGGCAGGTACCCTTGGATCCAGAAGCAAGAGGAAAAAGAAGAGGTTCTCTAGGCTGATTCGTATATGGACCCATGTCCACACCCACCTCATTACCCCTATCTCGGTTCCTCTTTCTTTCTTTCCATCTACGTAAGCATCCATCCATGTATGTGGCAAACCTTCATGGAGCACCGACTAGGGGCATATGGAACGAAATGCCAAGGAGACACTGAGACCAAAGGAAAGAGGCAGATGAATAGCCCTTGGGCTCTAAACCCAGCTCACCTCCGAAAGCATAAGCTAGTAATGCAGTGCCGGACTTGCCTCAGCCCTTGAAAATTAATGCCAGAATATGGACTTACCGTGACTCCCCAGGGACATGCCACTCTGATTAATGAAAACAGTTCAGCTGTGCAGTTATACTGCTTTAGCCTAGGAAAGTGTCCTTTTTGACCAGAAAAGGGTTTGTAATCTAGAACCGTTACTATCATCAGAGATTCTGAGCCTACCCTCCCACTGACAGATGCACACATATACACAAACTCTTTTCCCCCACCAAAAAAAAAAAAAATCATTATGAAGCGGAGAGAACTCTGCATTTGGCTTTGTTGGGCTTAGGGAACAAGGCAAAAGCTGTCGACAGAAAATTACAAGCATGTCTTTGGCCCCAAGTGTACTGCATGACACTAATAGGGCCCATCAAGAAGTTGGATATTGGATCTGACAGGACTAACTGCCCTGTGATGGCTTGAAAATGAACTGTGGCCCGCCCAAGCAAACACACTTGAAGATGGAAAAAGCAACCCGTGTGACAGCTGGGGCTCAGGGACCCTGCGTTGATACAAAGACTTATCTTTTTTTCATTAGATTGGGAACCTGCTCATTAGATTTAAGTCCAAAACCAAGAAAGAAAAATAAAGATGTAATATTCTGATAGCTCTTTAACGAGGTTTATGAGGGATTAGCAAAAAGACCTTTGGATTTAAAACAACCAACCAGACATTCCTAAGATAATGGCAAAGTAAAATAGCTTATTTATGCAAGAACTGGGTGTGTTAAATTCTGTCTCAGTGTCCTCCTAAATAGCAGGAGGCTTCGGACACTGAAAGGAAAATTGGGGTCCAATTGGGGAAGAGGACCACCTGCGGAGGCCAAATGCTCCGGCACATAGCTCAGTCCCCAACAGGTCCGGAAGGGCTCAAGTTCAGTTCTGTCTCCCAGCAGCGCACAGAACCACTGCTGCTGCTTCCAACGTTGCACTGTGAGGACCCAGGTAAGATTTCATGTCTTACAACTCTGTGCTTTGTAGAGATCGGCTTGTCCGTTGGGTTTCAAAGGTCTAGAAGCTAGAGAGCGCAGACTGGTAAATTGTGTTTCACTGTTCTGCGGTGGCGGCCGGACATGCAGTTTCTTTGGGGTCAGCTTTGATCCACCTTCCTGGGTTCAGGAGGCCCGGGGAAGTAATCACTGGCTCTTGAGGCAAAGTCTGAGTTACTCCTCCTGCCTAGCGCGATGCAAGGTTCATCTGGGGGAGGGAGAGCTGGACTTGGGGGGCGGGCTCAGCCCTAGGGGGGATGGAACCTCCCTCCTCTCTGTTCCCCATTTCCAGGCTGAATCCATGTTCCAGCTGAACGGGGCTTCTGCAGAAAGGTGCCCTTAGTGAGAATGAGGCTGGGAGGGGCAGCCTGGAGTCTGGAGAGAGATCCAGGCAGGAGGTTGATCCATAAGGAACTCAGCAAAGACCAAGCAGAGCTTTCTCCCCTCTAGACCCAACCGAGAAGGGAGAGTAGAAGCCTAGGTCATTTCCTCTGGGAAAAGGAAACAATTTTCCTTATAAACCAACCAAATTACATAGACTACTGGTAGATTGGCAAAGTGTTGGGGACAATTTTCCAGATAACATGGGACTAAAAATCTACCTGGAAAAGTCCAGATAATTGAGACCAAGGAACTTTCTATGGTAAATGATCAGGATAAATGGTTCACACTCTCATTGCCCCGGGCTGGCATTCCAGGGAGTATCCTTTCAAAGAGTGTGAAGTGAGGTATCATTTTAGAATATTCAGCGTGGTGAGGAATAAAGAGGGATAAAGAATTGTTCCTCAGTTTCCATGTCCTTTGATATTCTGGGAACTTGTCTGGAAGGCAATTGAATTGTTTGGATAACTCGACAACAAGAGTAAAGAAAAAGCATGTTACTCTTTGACATAATATATATCAAATGGCGACCAGGAGATAAGGGAGAGATTAGGTCTGTGCTATTAAAACTATTTCTGCCAGTTGTAGTATTGGAGGATCTGTAGTCATGGAAACATGTTCACGAATATCTATAGCTTCATCTTCATTCTTTCTGGTCTTCTGTTGATATCTCAGCCATGATACATGCTAAACTGTACTTAATAGCCATGATGAGGGTCATGTGTATGTGTGTGTGTATGAAAAATTTCTCTTCAAGGCCAGATTTAGGAAAAAAACAAAACCAAGGAATCCAGTCACTCCTCACTGAGGAAGGAGCTGATAAGGGAAGGGACATACGGCATCTGCTGTCGATGGGTAAATGGTCTTGAAAAAGAAATCGCCCTCTTCCTTTCCTCCTCAATATGTAAAACACTTAGGCACGGGGGTACTGTGATGATCATGATGACAATGTTATTAACGACTTCTTTTATGCTTTATAAAGTGCTTTTCACTTAAATTATCTCTGATCCTTGCCACACAGTCCTTCATGGTAAGTGTTATTAGCCTCATTTGACAGTTAACAAAGATAGAAAACAAGTAAGGCTTTAAGAGAGAGTACATAACCTGGTAGCCAGAGGACAGATCCTGACCTAGAGAGTGGCATGCCGTGTGTTAAAAAAGTTATGAATGAATTACAAACATTTACAAGTCTCATTTTCCTGTAAAACCCTGCGTTTCCAATTTCTCTTTAAAAAGTTCAATGCCTGGCCACCACCTTTCTAGAGCTAGGAAGGGCTGACCTCCCATAAGCAGGACACGAATGCTTCAGCTTATCACAGTCCCACTGTGATACCCTGTCGCCCGTTACTGGCCTACTTTATTAAGCTCCCTGCCCAGTTCCTACGGACACCAGAGTCTTCAGCCAGTTCTCCAGAGGGATAACAAATGTGCTTAAGATCAAATGGCCAATTAATGGTAGAAGCGACAAGTAAAACCAGAGCTCTGGTATCAAGTCCGTCTCTGCTTCTGTCTCTGTGGAGTAGTTCTCAAACAGAGTGACCTGATCCAGATCTTAGAATCCCAGGTATGGGGTCCAAGAATCTGCCTTTTGAACAGTCACCCAGGATGTGATGTGATCGAAATGCTAGACTGTGATAAAATGCGAGGAGCACTGCTCTAAGGAGTTAGGAGACCTACGGTCCCTTTGGTCCTTTGACTAAACTAGTCCATCTCTCTGTCATTGAACCCTCAAGTCTTTGGGCACACACAAAGGGCTGTGTTCTCCGACTCTGGATTATATAACATTTTGGGGACCCTCGCTTTATTCGTCTGTAAACCAGGTTGATAATCGACACATTTTTCTATACCACTTGGGTATTGTGAGGTATGCCACTTGGGTATTGTGAGATATACCCTGTTTATGTATTCATCAAATATTTATTGAATGCCTACGTTGCAATATGCACCGTGCTTCACTATGAGGAATCAATATGACAGTTAAGACGTGGTTATTCAGTTAAGCTGGGCAGCTACTGAATCCAAGACAGACTGAGCCGTGAGCCTCAATGACCCAAAAGGTACTTCAATATTTACTTATGTTGGTAAGCACAGGGTTTTTCTTTTTCTTTCGTTTTTTTAAATTTAATTTTTATTTTATATTGGAGCATAGTTGATTTACAATGTTGTGCTAGTTTCAGCTGTACAGGTAAATGATTCCGTTATACATATACGTATATCCAGTGTTTTTCAGATTCCTCTTCTATATAGGTTGTAGAATATTGAGTAGAGTTCCCTGTGCTATACAGTAGGTCCCTGTTGCTTATCTATTTTAGATAGAGTAGTGTGTATATGTTAATCCCAAACTCCTAATTTATCCCTCCCCCCCCCCACCATGTTTTTCCCCTTTGGTAACCAGAAGTTTGTTTTCTAAGTTTGTGAGTCTGTTTCTGTTTTGTAAATAAGTGCATTTCTATCATTTTCTTTTAGTTTCCACCTATAAGTGATATCATAGGATGTTTGTCTTTCTCTCTGACTTAAGCTTAGTGTGATAATCTCTAGGTCCATCCATGTTGCTGCAAACGGCATTATTTCATGGTATATATGTGCCACATCTTCTTTAGCCATTCCTCTGTTGATGGACATTAGGTGGCGTCCATGTCTTGGCTATTGTAAACCATGCTGCAGTGAACATTGGGGTGCATGTATCTATTCAAATTACACTTTTCTCTGGATATATGCCCAGGAGTGGGATTGCTGGGTCGTATGGTAGTTCTAGTTTTAGTTTTTTAAGGAACCTCCACACTGTTCTCCATAGTGGCTGTATCAATTTACATTCCCACCAACAGTGCAAGAGGGTTCCCTTTTCCCCACACCCTCTCCAGCATTTATTGTTTGTAGACTTTTTGATACTGGCCATTCTGACTGGCATGAGATGATACCTCATTGTAGTTTTGATTTGCATTTCTCTAGTAATTAGTGATGTTGAGCAGCTTTTCATGTGCTTTTTGGCCATCTGTTTGTCTTCTTTGGAGGAATGTCTATTTAGATATTCTGCCCATTTTTCGATTGGGTTTTTTTTTGATACTGAGCTGCATGTGCTGTTTGTGTATTTTGGAGATTAACCCCTTGTCAGTCACTTTGTTTGCAAATATTTCTTCCCATTCTGTGGGTTGTCTTCTCGTTTGTTTATGGTTTCCTTTGCTGTGCAAAAGCTTTTAGGTTTAATCAGGTTCCATTTGTCTATTTTTGTTTTTATTTTCATTGCTCTAGGAGGTGGATCATAGAAGATCTTGCTGCGATTTACGTCATAGAATGTTCTGCCTATGTTTTCCTCTCAGAGTGTTATAGTATCTATCTGGCCTTTAATTTAGGCCTTTAATCCATTTTGAGTTTATTTTTCTGTCTGGTGTTAGGGAATGTTCTAATTTCATTCTTTTACATGTAGCTGTCCAGTTTTCCCAGCAGCATTAGTTGAAGAGAATGTCTTCCCTCCATTGTATATTCTTGCCTCCTTTGTCATAGTTTAATTGACTATAGGTGCATGGGTTTATTTCTGGGCTTTCTATCCTGTTTCATTGATGTATATTTCTGGGTTTTGTGCCAGTATCATACTGTTTTGATGACTGTAGCTTTGTGGTATAGTCTGAAGTCAGGGAGCCTGATTCCTCCAGCTCTGTTTTTCTTTCTCAGTATTGCTTTGGCTATTTGGGGTCTTTTGTTTCCATACGAATTTACAAATGTTTTGTTGTAGTTCTGTGAAAAATGCCATTGGTTGGTATTTTGATAGGTATTGCATTGAATCTGTAGATTGCTTTGGGTAGTACAGTCATTTTCACAATGTTGATTCTTCCAATCCAGGAGCATGCTATACCTCTCCATCTGTTTGTGTCATCTTTGATTTTGCCATTGGTTGGTAGTTTGATAGGTATTGCATTGAATCTGTAGATTGCTTTGGGTAGTACAGTCATTTTCACAATGTTGATTCTTCCAATCCAGGAGCATGCTATACCTCTCCATCTGTTTGTGTCATCTTTGATTTCTCTCATCAGTGTCTTAGAGTGTTTATACTACAAGTCTTTTGCCTCCTTAGGTAGGTTTGTTCCTAGGTATTTTATTCTTTTTGAGGCAGTGGCAATTGGGATTGCTTCCTTAATTTCTCTTTCTGATCTTTCATTTTAAGTGTATTGGAATGCAAGAGATTTCATGTATTAATTTTGTATCCTGCAACTTTACCAAATTCATTGATGAGCTCTAGTAGTATTCTGGTAGCATCTTTAGGATTTTCTATGTATAGTATCATGTTTTACTACTTTTCCAGTCTGGATTCTTTTTATTTCTTTTTCTTCTCTCATTGCTGTGGCTAGGACTTAGAAAACCAGGTTGAATAAAAGTGGGTGAGAGTGGACATCCTTGTCTCATTCCTAATCTTAGAGGAAATGCTCTCAGCTTTTCACTGTTGAGAAGCACAGTCGTTTTTCAAAGCCCACATGGAACTCCCACGGTTAATACTGTCCTATGATACCGTATCTTTCATGGTGGCCATCAGATATTTAGATTCACTTGACTAAAGGTCTTCTTCTCCAAAAGTAACTTGAGGATTTCATTTTCCAGACAATGCACTATGAAACTACTCAAGCATCTGATTTTAACCCTAAATATTTAATTTGTTTGCATAAAATTCACAAGAACTGTAATGCTTGCCTTAGTCTCTGAGAGTATAAAGGTGCATGTACCTAAGTTAGGTTGTACACCTCCTCTAACCATTTATTTGAAATCCTTAAGGAAACAAAAGGTATATATAAACTCTAGTACTGTCTAACATTTTCAAAGGTAACTAAGTATTTGCTACTCAAACTGAGGTCCCAGGACCAACTGTATCGGTACTTTCAAGGAGTTTACTCATGATGTGGTTTCTTAGGCTCAAGTCTACACCCAGCAGGATCCCCAGGTTACGCCTATGCACCTGAATGTCTGAAAAGCCCTGAGTCAGATTCCCTGTTAACAGTTCCAACTAACCTTACTGTGGTCATCATTTCCCCATATATATACTTGAATCAAGTTGTCACATGTACAACTTAAATTTACAAAATATTATGTCAATTACATCTCAAAGCATGGTGGGGAGGAGTTCCCTAGATGTGACTGTTTTTGGTTTGTAGATTTATATCATAAGGCTCTTTAGATGCGAACAAATTAGGCAGTAAGAAATAGAAAGTGTTGGGGATATTTACATGCCAGCCTGTCTGGAAAATGTTGATTTTTTTCATGACATTTCTCCAAGCTTGATTTCAAATAAAGATGGTGGGAAAGTGAGAGAGTGTGGGCACATATAAAATGAAAAACAAAAACAAAAAAAA
>NC_041231.1:12877015-12890021 GCF_002837175.3 Physeter macrocephalus
TTTTTTTTCATAATTTTATTCTGTACCTGTTTTTCTCTCCAGTTTATGATAAAATGTTGGGCTCAACCTAGGACATATTCGAACTCTTTGAATAATGCTCTCAGCTCTCCTTTCTGTCTATAATTCCTCTTCTATCTTTCCCTTTTAGTTCCAACAGATAACTGGAGATAATGAACCTCGAGATGACTTATTATTACAGTCATAAAGGGTCAGAAAGTAACATTAGAGAAGTAATAAGTTCTGGTCTCAGAGTCTTAGGAGGAAGCAGGAAGAATTGGGTTTACTGCTTCATGTGCAAACAGTCACTACTGGAAAGCTAGCTTTTCCCTGACTAAATTGGTGAATGATTAACTGAGTAAATTATTCAGTTTAGATCGACTCAACCACAGTCTTGACAACAATCCCCCAAATGGCCCAGTGGAAACTTCCTTCTCTCCAGAGGCTCTAAAATTCTACTCTTGAGCAGTTGCTCTATAATTAATTATGATTCCTCTCCTGAGTCTTAAGGTGGTTGGTGAATGGACAAAGCGGTTGTCAGAGGCAGATGCCTCTCACGGTAGCCATTGTCACGCTTTCGTTGAGAGCCAGAGGTCTTGACATTGCATTATATAGTCCTGACTTCGGCTTGGAGACAAAGTAATATGCCCCTTCTCCGTAAAAGCAGATGACATCACTGCAGAAAGCTTTCAAGCCTTTGCAAAAGTTCTCTTATTTTCTGTGCCCCATTAAATTGCCACTCAGTCCTAAGACTTGAGTAGCCTGAAGTACCAGCTACTAGCTATTGCTATAAATAATACCTCTGCTTCCCTTTAGATTCACTGTCTACATAGACAAAAAGGGCAAAGGGGATATATTTTCCTTCTAAATATTTTCTTGATGGGCGTTCAGCCTTTGAATTCTTCAACTTCATCACATTCCGTGATTTGAGACTAAGTAGAATGTTTGATATTTTCGTTTGAAATTTGTGGTCATAAATCCACAGGATCCAGGGCATGGTGACCTCTCTCAGGCGTATGGTCAGGTCAAAATGCAGAGTTTCGTTGCCCAAGGTGTGGAGCCTTTGCTATCAGTTCTCACAGAAATGAGAAAGGGCAACAGATACCGCTTGGCCACCCTCTTCACATCATGCCCAATAAACCCGTCACCTCTATAAAACAGCTGTCCCAGGGGCCTAGGGCACGCCATCCTGCTTACAGCTGATGTTTTCTACTGAAGTCATCTGGCGACCCAAGAAATATGAATTGTACATCCCGTATACATCAGAACCCCGTGTGGGGTATTGTGGGAGACAAAAGGTAAACTGGTGGAAAACTCTGCCTTTAAGAGGTGATTTGTTAGTGGCGGGACAAAAAAGATGAAGGCAGGCAAGGGTTTCTTAGAAGACACGGCAACAAGGTGCCCTTGGAGTTCAGAAGTATATACATTCACAATGACGAGATTGAATCTCAAAAAAAAAAATGTTGGAGTTAAAAGAGACTAGACGCCAAAGAGTATGCAGGGTCCAAGTGCGTTTGTATGATGCTCAGAAGCATCCAGAACTAATCTATGAATCAGAATAACAGTGGTTTAGAGATGGGTACTACCTGGAAGGGGACAAAGGGAACTTTCTGGGTTATGGAAATCTATATCTCGACGTGGATGATGGCGATACAATTCATCCTAAATACACTTCAAACTTATGTATTTCACTTTGTTTTGTGTGTGCATGTGTGTGTGTATATATATATATACACACATATATAATCATTAGTTTTAAAATACTGTTGTAGCAGTTTAAAGGCAGGAGAAGTGGTAAACTTGCAAAGACGTCGAAGGCAGTGACATTGAGATGGGCCCTGAAGAGGAAGAGCATTTAATAAGAGCACGTCCATGGGAAGGCAGGAGAAAACTGTAGGAGTGTCCACTGAAGGATCAGCAGTTCGGCGAGTCTTGTGTTTTCCGGGCCACTTGTGCAGGTAATATTTGCAATCGAATTTATGAAAGGACAGAATGGGGGGTTCCATTGAAATCATCAGGTTTATGGGGAGTCATTAAATGCTTGGGGGCAGCAGAGAGATGTGACTGTATCTGTGCTTGGGCAAGATGAGTCAGGCCCCAGTGTGTCCCCCAGCTGGGAGGAGGGAGAGGGGCTGACAAAAATGAGTGAGGAGGCTGCTAGAGTTTCTCAACAAGCAAAGATTGGTGCTGGACCTATTTAATGGGAGCTAAAAGAATGGGGAGAAGGCACAAATTTAATATGCGTGGCATAGGGACTGTCTCTGAGTTGTGCCCATGTGGGAGGTAAGGGACACAGAGAGGTCAAAGGTGTTAAGATTGGCTGGGAGGAGGCATCAGCAAATGAGTAAATGCAGGGAGAAATAGAGGTCTGAGAGGGGCTGTGGGACATCCTAAGTCAGAGAAAAAAGCGAGTAAGCACGGTTTTTAAAAGTTGATGTGGACTTCCCTGGTGGCGCAGTGGTTAAGAATCCACCTGCCAATGCAGGGGACACGGGCTAGAGCCCTGGTCTGGGAAGATCCCACATGCCGCGGAGCAACGAAGCCCGTGCGCCACAACTACTGAAACCCGCACGCCTGGAGCCCGTGCTCTGCAACAAGAGAAGCGACTGCGATGAGAAGCCCACGCACCGCAACGAAGAGTAGCCCCCACTCGCCGCAACTAGAGAAAGCCCGCGCGCAGCCACGAAGACCCAATGCGGCCAAAAATAAATACATTAATTTAAAAAAAATTTTTTTCCATCATCATCACAGAAAATCCCACTGGGCAGTGCTGATCAATGAACACCCGTGATTAATCCCACCTACCCATACTGCAAGTGTATTATGCTCTTCAAGAGATCGTCTATGAACTATTGGTTTTTGTGGATAGAATATTCAAAACGTGGACCATTTACCAGTAGCCTAGAAAGATCTGCAGATATTTTTGAACATCAAAGTACAACATTGGATCCCAAGCATTCCCACCCTTGGTGAAAAATTTGGCAATGCGTTTTAATAGCATATTCTTTCAGTTTGCAACGGGAAAAAGAATTGTTGATGTTTTCATGGCTGTTGTTGAGGAAACAGGTTCCCGGTTGAGCTAGGAAAGGATAAGATGACATGTGACGGTTTAGTAGATTATAAGCAGTTGCTGGTCAAGGAGACGTTCTGATACACTGCCTGGTATAAAATAAGATTAGTTATACAGTTCTCAACTGAAACCTACTGTTTCTTGTAGATTACTGTGACATGATTGGCCGAGCCATCCAAATGTCACCCCACACCTAGAGGGAAGGGGAACAGGAAATGGGCCTTTGAGTATGATACCCTGTGCTGAACACAGTGTTGGAGTTTTCAATATCTGATTGTATTCCAGATGAAATGAGGTCTGCAAGGCTTTTTGAATACTAAATTAATAGCAGCATCTTTGTGTGTGAAAAGGGAGCATAACATATAAGACGAGTTGGGAGATTTTCTCTGAGGCTGCTGTCAACATCTGTTGTCATACACACACCCCGCAGTCAAGGAGTAGGACATCGCTATTGCAATGTAATGAAGTTGATGAGAATGAGCTGTAACAAAAGAAGCAAGGTCAGCTTGAAAGAGTCTTGTTGGTAAATCATGGGGGTGTACATAGAAAGAAAGGAAGTCGCGGCACTGCGTCGCAGGGAGAGAACATCAGTGATCCTTTTGCAAATGTTTTGTTCGTCTTTTCTAATAGGCTCTTGTGCTTAGCAGACCAAATGAAACTAGTGTGGTCTTGCGTTCAGAAGCTTTCCGAGTAGTGGAGGCTCAGAAGGGGACTCAGTATTTCGGACGGCAACAGTTCCGGTTTTATTCCTCCCTCCCCCTAACCACTCCTGTTTTGTTCAGTGCTCTGCTCTGCACACTCACCTCACTGGTCTTTGGCCCAGTTTGTGCTTCTCTCTCGTATTCTCCTATTTTGCAGCACCGTGTTTTAATGGTTAAGATATTGACTCTGAAACAGAAGTTCCTAATTAATTTCCAATCCTGGCTCCATCACTTGTTAGCTCTGTAACTCTGGACAAGGTACTAAATCTTTCTAAGTCCTCAGTTTCCTCTTCTATAAAATAAGAATGATTACCTACTTCATCAGATTGATGTATTAAATGAAGAAGACTTTAATTATGAATATTCCCTGGCACACAGTAAGTGCCGTATTCGTTAGTATATGCCATCATCAGCCACGTGTCCTGTCTTCAGGAAAGCTTTGCAGCACCCTGCAGCTACATTCACATTTTAATCCTGTGACCATTCTACAAATGCATGTTTCCTCCACTCTTGCATTGTCCTGGACCGTTCTAGATTTTGATGCCCTTCTTACCCCAGAATCTAGTATTCCTCAGAGTAGGCGTCAGTCCGCATTTGGGGGTGGATGACGGCTTGGTTCCACCTTCTCTGGGTGATCACTGTTCCATTTTGATTCTGCCTCTGTCAAAGTATAATCCCATTTTCTGTTTATGATTCTTAGGTTCATTCTGTAAAACTCTGGAAAGCAATGCTATACATGATATCAAGAAGCAAAATTGTTCTGCTCAGGGTCTTCTTGCTCTATAATTGATTTTTTTTTGACTTACTAAAATCTCTTTAAGTTTAATATGTGTTAAATGCAAACTTCCATGATTAAGTCCAGGCTGGGGAAGAGAGAGATGGTGGTCAATTAGAGCAGGTGAATTTGAGAAATATGTAGGAAATATGACATTTACATGTAAGAGATTGTTGAAAACAAAACATACGCCCATTCCTGAGTTGCTTCTGCTGAGCTGCACACCTGAGACTTATCTGCATTACAGCTTTAGCTCTCCCAGAAGTGGAATCTTAGACCAGTCCATCAGGAATCGCGGCACCAGCACTAGTTAGGTCATCTGCCTGCCAGCCCCTTGCAATAACCAACCTACTTTTTTGCCTAGTGCAGCTTCCTTGTTCCTGCTCCCTTCTGCCTTGAGAAGTCTTTCTTTCGTTTTCTGCAGCTCCTTGGAGATCCTTTTAGCTTCTAGACTGGATGCTGCCTGAGTCATGAGTTACTGAATAAACCCAATCAGATCTTTAAAGTTTCCTTAGTTGAATTTTGTTTCTTTACAGCTTGATGGCAGTGGTTGCATCTGAAGGAGACTTCTGATGGCTCCGAGGACAGTGAGAAACACGGATGGATGTGGGTAACCGTGAACGCTTTGAATTCTCTTTCTCACCATTTCCGAGGGCCATGGCTCAGTTCCCCTCAGGTCTCAGCTCCACTCTCTTTGCACTGAGCTCCTGCTGCAAACTGGCTTTCCAGTCCTGGGTCAGTCCGGAGTCACAGGTGCTAGCGGAGTGCTGGTCCTCGGCCCTCGTCAGTCCACAGTCCCCATTGGTTGGGGTCTGCTGCTTTGGTTCCCAGTTACACTTGGGAGTAGCTGTTGGTGCACAGTTATGGCCGTCTCTGGGCCAATCCACGGCACCATCTCTTTGGTTACTGGTGGCGTCCACAGTTCCATTTCCTCGGTTACTCTTGGTTTCTGTTAACGTGCACATGAAGTAAAGGAGTAAACAGTTCCTCTCGCGGATGGGAATCTTGGAAGGCAAAGCTGCAAAACTAGCGGGCATGGGGGTCGAGCACATAAGAGCCATTAGAGTGCCTGCCCCCCAGCTCTGACTCCCACGCTAGGATAAGGTGTTCACAGAAGGCGTTAGATTGAAACTAGTTAGCTCGCCCCCAACCTCGAACAATGTTCATGCGACAAGGCCCACTTTAAAACGTCATACAATCCCCAAACCAGCAGCATGGCCCTCTTAGGTACTAATTTGGCTCCAGCAGACCCCAGGCTTAGCTAAAGAAATGGGATCCTCAAGTTTCAAAAAAACTGAGTGTACCACCTTTCTAAAGAAATGGGATCCTCAAGTTTCAAAAAAACTGAGTGTACCACCTTTGGGCACGAATGGTTATTTTAAGAACTGACGTCCTGGAAGCTGTGAATATCTACAGAAATGGCAAAATCTTACACTACAGTGGCCCCTTTGAGGAATGTTCCAGTTAGACAAACACCGTTCATTGAAGTGCCCTTAAAAGCAAGGGCTCCCAAATCAAACAGAATGGGATACCTATTTTAAGTGTCACGCAGGGCCTCCAAAAGGCTGAGGAGAGATTAAAGACACAACAGGTACCTAAAACAAAGGACTATACGACTGACCCGACTGCTTCTACTCTCCTCTAGCCTCCTTTACCTGAGAACTCACAGTCTCCGATCCTGTGCCTGAATTGCCTTTCCCCTCTGCAGAGACTGCAAGGCTGTAAACCAAAGTCCTCCAAGTGAGGGGCCTTGGAGGTGCCTCCACATCTACCCTGGAAGGACAACCCCTTCCAGGGGTTGATGGGACTCAGGGATTCTCAAGTAAACTGCTACCAATTACAGCTTTAAACAGCTGAAGGGAAACTAAAGTTAACATTAGTGGAAAATCTTTTGTAAAATTCTGCTAGATACTAGGGCTGCACTCTCTAAACCCCACTTATCCGGAGCCTGCAGCTGGGATGCTAGGAAAACTGCCAGAAGCCTGCGAAAGGGGAGAATCCTTACCAGTGTCAGCTCTCCCGAATCTCTCTGTAGTGGCCAGGTGAGAGAGGAAGGTAAAATTTTACACTGTCCCTTTCTTTCGAAATCCAGACACCTTGGTTTATGTCCTTTGTCTCCCAAGGACACCTACTGCCCTTGTCTCATTTTGTGTCCTGAGAACTCGGCTTGGCAACTGTCAGGCTGGAGGCCCCAAAGGTAAGGCCAGACAGAAATGTGGGTTGTGCTCCATTGGTGGCCAGCAACCTACTCACTGCTGCCGGCTCTCAGAGGAACTGTGTCTGAGTCTGTCTTTCCTTTGGTTATCTTTGGGAGTGGCTCTGGATCCTGGGAGGGTAGTGTCTTTTGCACGCTTTTGGGGGACACCTCTTGCCTCCATGGGGCTCTTCAGTACTGCTAGGAATACTTACCGTTTGTCCCAGCTTAAAACTGACAACATATTTGAAAGGATTGTTGAAAAGTAGCGTCTTCTTTGGTCAGAAGTTGCCCAAATTGGAAGCTGGTATCAGAGGCAGATAAAGACACTTTTGAGGCCCTGTCCCCTAAGCCACAATGAACTCAAGTACCTAGAGGGAAAGAAAATCATTCCAAAAATGAGCAGCTCTAAGCCTACAACACAGGGTTTTTTCGATTTCCATCTTAGTTGTAGGTCTTCTCCTTTATATAAAGAAGCAATTTGGAGATAACATAGTTGGATGGGTGTGTCAGCCTATGATGAGGTCATTCAGGTTGCAACCCGAGTCTATGAGGAATTAAAAACAACTGTCCTTGTCTTGTAAATTGAGTCTTTACAAAAACAGAAATGCAGCTCTAGAAGCAATTCAAAGGCCACCTATCCTTCTTACCAATCCCCAAACCTCCCCTATTCATGGTTTGCAGATAATTGTAAAAGATTTAGACTTAGGAAACAAATAATACTTCTTGCTGGAATTTACATTCTTTCTCTGTGCCTTTTGAGATGTAAATGTCCTACCTGGTCTTCTCTAGGAACCAAGAAAATTCTTATCAGAAAGAAAAAATAAAAGAAAAGCTATTTATTTGAAAACTAGGCCTATTAAAAAAATCTTGGATTATGAGCAGGTAAGCTTAACTTATTCCATCGGCCAAAACCAGAATTTGTATCCAACTGTTCTTTTATAAACTAGTGAGTTTTGCATTATCATACCTGCTTCACGGCTTAAATTGTAAAAAAAAATCTGTTAAGATCTCTGTTTGTCTGTGTGTCTCTGTACGTATGTTATAGATGAGGTATTTTTCTACATGCAGATGAGAGTACCAACTTTATTAATTAAATATACTCTCAGAAATAAATATAAAGACTGATGCAAATGCTTTTCAAGATCATGTGATCTAGGATAATCTTCAGTAAACAAGCACGCTTTAGAGTTATCAGTATTAAATATTTTTATTCTACCTAGGCTTACTAAAAGTCCAATAAGCTCATGTAATCTGTTACAGAATTTTTTAGCAAGAGAGATAATGTAAGATGGTGGTGGTTAGCTGTTTAATGTCGTCTCATGAAATTTTCACGAGTAATCTAAAATGTAATTGTTAAGAACGAGTCAATTAAATAAACTTTTCAACAATAACTGTGCTTTATGGCATGCCAAAAATAGCTTCCAAATCGTTCTGGTAACTTGAAACCCTGAAGTTATACTGAAATAAGTTAAATAATGGATATTCATCGAATATCTAGATTAATTCCAAATAAGGTAACATACTAAAACATTCTACCAATCCGCAGAATGCTAGTGTGGCAGTCCACAATTGCTTACTTCTTAGTTTATACCAAGGAATTAAGGATTCTAAGGGTTCAGAATGCTAATCACCATATGGAATTATAGTGACTTGGACATAGTAAGTATGAAAGGAACCAACTGTTTGGTTGTTCCCGCCTGAAAATAAAATAGGACAAGATTTGAAAAAAATATTAAAAAGGCTGTAGAAGGTTTGTAGAAAAGGAATCTTGGGAAAGGAAGTTTATGCGTGGTCAAGCTAGTATGGAATGGATTTAGTTAAGCTTAAAAACAATGAGTTTTGATAGCAAAAGTACACTGGTGCAAAATTAGACTGGTTTCTCTCTCCACTAAAATGACAAAGTGTTATTGTACTTTTGGTCTGCTTTTCCGAAGAGACTGTGAAAGTTTACCTTTTAAAGTAGTCTGCCTGGACTGCAAAGATTTTTGTGTTTGACCAAAGTAATTTACTGTGCTTCTGGTTGTCTTTATCAGGTCTTTGATTACTTAAGAATACCCAGCCTTCTCAATATTAAAAGAGGTAAGTTTTGCTTATAACGACATAACTGGTTTTACCTTTACCATCTTTTGTTGTCACTTCGGCTACATAGATAATGAAGTATTATAACGATCTGTGATCCTATTTAATCAAAATGTTCAAACGTTGATGTATTCCCGAAGTCAGATTTTAAGTGGGATCTTTTTGACCTCAAACGAACTTGGATGTTTCCCAGAGGGTCCCCAGAAAATGTCAAGGGATTTGCTTCTTATACGGTAAGATGTTAAAATAAATTAGGTTTATTTGATATGTTAAATTATGCAGGAAGCATTATCAAATAAGAAGTGATGCTAAACCTTCTTAGGTTATACTTGTTATGGATGGATGCATGCTAGTAATATAAATGTTCTAAAACTGTATACAATCCTAGAAATATGTCCTGGTATAATATCATCTTTTTCCATTCATTTATTATCTTAATTAACCATGGACATTTTTCAGTCTATGTGCATTTTACTCTTGATCACTGACACCACTGCCACATTATAAGCTGTGGAAACTTGGGTGCATTTTCCCAGGTAAAGAAGGCTCTACCTGACATCTGGTCCTGTGCAAAAACACGGAGAGCTCAAAATCACGTAGAATTTAGAGGTAAGACCTGTCAGATCAAGAATGTTTCTTTCCATTTCTCCTTCCCTCTCTGATCGTCTTTTTTTCCTACCGCACACGCCGTGAAGGTCCTCATGATACTTTTGTCCACTTTTTGCCTTGCTCTGGCCTGGAAAGGTAACGCCCGTTGCAAGGAGTCGGGGGGAGATTAATCCAAGCATCAAATGACTGCTGGATTTGCCATGATTCTGGTAATCCTCTAGTTCTGCCAAAGCCTCAGGTTTCTCAGAAAACAAAATCAGCCCCTTCCTTCTCTTTTGTGTCAGACTCCCAAACTTGGGGGCTCTGCATCCAGGCTTTGCACAAAGAAAGGGATAGGGGGCAAGCAGGATCCACCCACCTGTGTGTTCTAGCCCCTTACATTTTACCAGCCAACGTGGCTGTCATCTTTCTTTCCAGTCCTGAGCCCCGGACTCAAACGGGACGTACCAGGAGGCGCTCATGAGTCAACCTTCGCTTCCTTCAGCAGCTTCCTGTGAGGCGGGCTAAGTCCCCTGACCCTAAGTGCAGATGAGGCTGTGATCAGGAACAGTTCCTTAGCTCTTGAAGCTATTACAGAATCTGCCACTACAGCAAGAGCTCCCCACCAGGGATGCCCAGATTCCCTGCCCACAGTTCTTCTTGATCACAGGAGAGCCCCTGATGAGTTAGCTAACCAGGGTGTTTGCGCCACGGCCCACACCACTTGCTGTACTCGAATTGGACGCTTCGGGGTAAGCTGAGACTCAGCTCCATAACAAGATGACTGAATAAAAGTCAGTTGGCTTAAAAAAGTGACTCCGTCACTGGGGCCTTTCTTTGGCTTATTTTGATTGGTTTGGGTCTGAGGGAGCCCGTCTCTGAAGTGCAGTCCAGGCATTGGGAATTGTGCTGTTTCTGATTATCCTAGGAGTCTCTCTGGCGTGGTATATATAGTCCCTCGAAAGCTTTAAATACATGTTCACAGCTGATCACCTTGAGACTAGAACTTCAGACAGACAAGGATTCAAGAGAACGACCAACTTCAGGAATGTGACCCTGACCTTGTGACCTGTGAATGCCGCAGAGATTCAGCCAAACACTGAGAACTCCAGGGCCGTAGCTGGGGGTACTGCTGATGCCTTACCTTTTGATCACCTCTCTCAGGCTGAGAGTCTGATCTCAAAAGGGGGAAACTGTTAAAAACAAGAAAAACAAGAAAACGGGCCCACCGTGGAGTTCCTGATGCTAAGCCCCACTTCAGCAAAGCGAGAATTAACTGAATTATGGTTTTGACTCTCCCAGAAATGCATCTTGAACCCGTCCACTGGGAATTGCTGCATCAGCACTAGTTGGGTCATCTGGCTGATTGACCCCTGTCGTCCCCTAAAGGAACGTAACCTCGCAATAACCAACCTGCTTTTTTTTTTGCCTAGTGTTAACTGTCTTTTTCCCACTCCCTCCTGCCTCTCAAAGTTTTCATTGTTTTCAGTTTTCCAAGGAGCCTCCATACCGTTCTCCATAGCGGCTGCACCACGTTACATTCCCAGCAACAGTGTAGGAGGGTTCCCTTTTCTCCACACCCTCTCCAGCATTCGTTGTAGACGTTTTAATACTGGCCATTCTGAGCGGGCGTGAGGTGATACCTCCTTGGAGTTTTGATTTGCAAAAACGGTAGTTCCAAAACACTGCAATGTTCATAGCAGCGCTATTCACGATAGCCAAGACATGGAAACAACCTAAATGTTCATCAGCAGAGGGATGGATAAAGAAGATAGTACGTATATATACAACGCAATGTTACTCAGCCATAAAATAGAATGAAATAAAGCCACTCGCAGCAACATGATGGACCTAGAGATGATCGTACTAATAAGCAAAGTAAGTCAGAAAGACAAATAAATACCACATGATATCGCTTAGATACGTGTGGACTCTAATATACGGCACAAATGCATCTATGAAACAGACGTACGGATACAGAGAACAGACTTGTGCTTACCAAGCGGAAAGGGGGATGGGCTGGGAGTTAGGGATTAGCAGATGCAACCTGTTACATGTAGAATGGATAAACAACAAGGTCCTGGTGTATAGCATGGGGAACTATATTCAATATCCTGGGATAATGGAAAAGAATGTACAAGAGTCACTTTACAGCAGAAATTAACACAGCATCATCGATCAATAAACTATACTTCAATTTAAAAAAATTAAAAAGTCAAGTCTTGCATTTTGTACAGCTCCTCAGAGCTCCTTTCCATCTGTTAGATTGGATGCTGCCCAATTCATAAAGCAGTGAATAAACCCAATACGATCTTTAATTTACCTCGTTGAATTTTGGGTTTTGTTAACAAAATTAATGTTACTGTTCCTAAGGACATAATTAATTCATTATTGTTATTCACTGCCAGTTGAGGCCTTTGTTTCTGTCATTGGAATAAAGCTTTACCTAATTATCTCACTGTTCATTTCTATATGTTTATTAATTTTCCTTTATTGACGAGGTTCTTCCATATTGTCCCTGGTCCTCTGTTCCTTCACTTTGTAGCTCCTACAAGCCCAAGTCAAACACGCAGAGAAGCTTCACACGGTAGAGTGAGACTATGCCACTTCATCCCTGCCAAATGTATTTTCGGCACTAGAGGCGAAAACTGTTTGTTTGTTTGTTACTCTTAAAATATGAGTCCAGTCATATCCCTTCCTTGCTTGAAAGTCTTCCCACTGCGCTTACAAGAAAAAAGACTCCCATCCCCAGGCCCTCCACCATGTGACGTGTGGTTCCCTGGAGCCCCTCCACTCGCACCGGCCTGCTGTAGTTCCATAAATGGATGAGCTCTGGCCTCTGCAGGACCTCTCCACTGCTCTTTTTCTGGAACATGCCTACATTCACTGTTTGTTTGTTAGCTTCCTTAAGGTCTTATCTTAAATACTACTTCCTTAAAGAGACTGTCCCTGCCCCCACCTGGGCAGGGGTGGGGGGCAGGTGGTATTTGGCCAAGTCTGGAAACATTTTTGTTGTCACAACCAGGTAAAGGGGGATGCTGCTGAATACCCTCTAATGCACAGGAGAATCCCCCCTCCCCGACCCAACAGAGAATTATCCAACATAAAACGTCAGTAGTGCCAAAGCTGAGAAACCTTGGTCTAGCTCCACCACTGCACTGAAAGCTTCATGAAGGTAGTCCCTTCCCTAGCTTATTTATCTATGGTCCCAGAACCTAGCAGATATCCTATCGGATGAATGAGTGAATAATTAATAAATAATAATAATAATAAAGGAGAAAAGAGTAGGTGAGGCTCCTAACAGCCAAAACTATCCAAATGCAGAGACCTCACATTCCACTAGGAATCCCATTCTGCTGGGATGGTCCCATGGAAATAAGCATCCTTGGCTGGGATTCTCCAGTTCTCCCCTTCGCAGGCTACTTCTCCCTGAAGCACCATGTACTCCTCTGTTGGAATCCTTGTCATGTACAAAGCTAGAGATGTGTAGTATAAACGGACTGACCCGGGCTTCCCTGGTGGCGCAGTGGTTGAGAGTCCGCCTACCGATGCAGGGGACGCGGGTTCGTGCCCCGGTCCGGGAGGATCCCACGTGCCAC
>NC_041231.1:12890198-12945780 GCF_002837175.3 Physeter macrocephalus
CAACGGGAGAGGCCACAACAGTGAGAGGCCCGCGTACCGCAAAAAAAAAAACCAGACTGACCCAAAGGCGAGGACTGCAGGGCACAAAGAGAAAACACAGTGGGTACCAGCCTGCTGACTGCCCACTAGTGGTCTGGTGCAGCAGCGCAGCACCCACCTTCTACATAGCACTGTGACATTGGAGGGGCCACCGATATTCCCACTGTCTGTCTGGTCTCCACAGCTGAAAAGACTAACGGTCTCTGACCCAGTGGCCAGAATGGTTGGCCAGCAGTCAGCTATGAAACAGACCGTGGATCCAGAGGGGACCAAAATGAGAGCTTCACGATCATTTCCCCTTTTATAACATCTCAGGGTTGCAGTGATGATTATATTTGGCATTTCTGGGGAAGTCACCTCATCATTAAAAGAAAAATTCCTCCTAGAACAAAAAGTTTTAAAATTTGTATTGAAACACAAATGACCCCAAATAGCCAAAGCAATCCTGAGAAAGAAAAACAGCTGGAGGAATCAGGCATCTTGACTTCGGACGATACTACACAGCTACAGTCATCAAAACGGTATGGTAATGGCACAAAACCAGAAATCTGTATCAATGGAACAGGATAGAAAGCCCAGAAATAAACCCATGCACATATGGGCAATTAATCTACAACAAAGCAGGCAAGAATATACAATAGAGCAAAGAGAGCCTCTTCGGTTAATGGTGCTGGGCAAACTGGACAGCTACATGTAGAAGAATGAAATTTGAACACTCCCTAACATCATACATAAAAAAAAACTCAAAATGGATTAAAGGCCTAACTTTAAGGCTGGATACTATAAAACTCTTAGAGGAAAACATAGGCAGAACACTCTGACATAAATCGCAGCAATGTCTCTTTGGATCTCCTCCTAGAGTAATGAAAATAAAAGCAAAAACACACAAATGGGACCTGATGAAACTTAAAAGCTTTTGCACAGCAAAGGAAACCATAAACAAGACGAAAAGACAACCCACAGAATGGGAGAAGATATGTGCAAATGAAACTACCGACAAGGGATTCATCTCCAGCATATATGAACGGCTCATGCAGCTCTATATCAAAAAAACAAACAACCCAATCCAAAAATGGGCAGAAGATCTAAATAGACGTTTCTCCAGAGAAGACTTACAGATAGCCAAAAACCACATGAAAACATGCTCAACATCACTAACCATTAGAGAAATGCAAATCAAAACTACAATGAGATATCACCTCACAAGGGTCAGAATGGCCATTATCAAAAAGTCTACAAACGATAAATGCCGGAGAGGGTGTGGAGAAAAGGGAACCCTCCTACAGTGTCGGTGGGAATGGACATTGGTACAACCACCATGGAGAACACTATGGAGGTTTCTTAAAAAACTAAAAATAGAACTACCATATGATCCAGCAATCCCACTCCTGGGCATAAACAGTAAGTCCCCTACATATGAACAAGTTCTCTTCTGGGAGAGAGTTCGTAAGTCCAACAAAGTGAGCCTAGGTACCCAACTTTTACAGATAACGCCAGACCCGTGAGCTGACTTATGTGATTGGACGTGCGAACGCATGTTCGCATCTTTGAAAGTTCGCAACTTGAAGGTTCATATGTAGGGAACTTACTATATCTGGACAAAACTGTAATTCAAAAAGATACATGCACCTCAGTGTTCACTGCAGCACCGTTTACAATAGCCAAGACATGAAAGCAATCTAAATGCCCATCGATAGACGAATGGATAAAGAGGAAGTGGTGTATGTAGATACACACACACACACACACACACACACACACGCAATGGAATATTACTCAGGCATTAAAAAAAGAATGAAATAATGCCATTCGCAGCAACATGGATGGACCTAGAAATGATCATACTAAGTGAAGTATGTCAGAGAAAGACAAATATCATATGATCTCACTTATTCCACTTATATGTGAATCTAAAAAAAATGATACAAATAAACTTATTTATAAAACAGAAACAGACTCACAGTCTTAGAAAAAAAACTTACGGTTACCAAAGGGGTAACGTGGGAGGGAGGGAGAAATTAGGAGCTTGGGATTAACGTATACGCACTAATACAGATAAAATAGATAATCAACAAGGACCTACTGTATAGCACAGGGAACTCTACTCAATATTCTGTAATAACCTATATGGGAAAAGAATCTGAAAAATCTGAAAAAGAATGGGTATATACATATATATGTATAACTGAATCACTTAGCTGTACACTTGAAACTAACACGACATTGTAAGTCAACTATACTCCAATATAAAATAAAAATTAAATTTAAAAAATAAAATAAAATAAATTAGAAAAAATTTTCCTCCTTTACCTATTGGACTGTGCATTTGGTGGCAACATAGGTGATGGGACAGAGATTACAAACTAAGTAACATACATCACAGATCTCTGAACGCCGAGTAATACTGAATGTGCAGCCGCTCCCTGAGGGTCAACAAGCTTCAGCCAAACTTGCAAGTCTGTGAAATTCAGAAATGTGACATGTGCTTAACTGTTCTTGATCAAGTGTTGTCCTTTCCTTTTCTGTAAAGAGATTACTTCGCTTTCATGATAATGTCAAAAGTCCTCACAGGAAACAGAGCTCAGCTTATCAAAGTGGAGAGGTAGGATGAGGCCACCTTCTAATAAATTGTAAGGGACAAGCCGAATTTGCCGTCCCAGTTTCAAGGGATTTCGAAAAGTCTTCAGCAAAAGGAGAGAGAATACATTTTTTTTCCTAGTAGCAGTCTCTGTCCCCTCACTGTCTTCCCTCTGATCAGCATGGTGGGTAGGTTCAACAGAGAGGCAGGTCATCACTGAAATGTGATCGGACAATCACCTGTTTTTGTAAACTGGTACAGCAGTGGCCAGCTGCTGAAAATCCCGGGATCAGCAGGATGTGCATCTGGCCATACTGTCAGCATGGTGGGTAGGTTCAACAGAGAGGCAGGTCATCACTGAAATGTGATCGGACAATCACCTGTTTTTGTAAACTGGTACAGCAGTGGCCAGCTGCTGAAAATCCCGGGGCAGATCAGCCAATTCTGTTGTCCCACTTCTTTGTGTCTGATCAAACACCTCAGGGAAGTTTCCTTAGCTTGCTAGAACAGGAGAAATTCCTCCCCCCTGAAATCTGTGTTGCTAAGGGGCCTTTCTTTATGCGTCTCTCCCAACCCTCAAATTATTTAACCTGGAGCTTGGAAATCATCCTTGTCATATGAAATTTGGGGGCGAAAAAGAGGCAGGATATCAGGCTTATGTATGACCGTGCACCTCAGGCTAAATTTTAGGTGTCAGATTATACTAACAATATAACCTACTTTACATACCACTTCATTTCTAACTCTGAAGAGAGTCTAATGATTAATTCAAATTAAACTACTCCAAAGCCAAAATGGTATGTGTTATAAAACACGAAAGTGAGCTGGCTGAAAATTTTTAATTTTCCCTGCTTATTAGCTTTCTGGTCTGGGAATAAATTAAAGGTGCTAATTTCCTGGGTTTCAAATCTATTTTAAAATGCACTAGGCTGAAAGAGAGAGATAGAGGGCAGTGGGGCGGGGGGGGGGGGGGAATGGAATGTAGCATAATTTTCTCATCTTTGAGACACAATTAAGAAACTTGGTTGTCTTTTCAGAACTGTGCTGGCTTCTGAGATATTATTTTTGAGTTTGAGTGACAAGCTCTGTCACTGGTCCATATGATACTTAGCAAAAGACAAATGCTTACAGCTCTGTATCAATTTGCTGTGGACTGAACTGTGTACTCCCAATATTCATATGTTGAAGCCCTAATCCCCACTGTGAGGAGATTTGGAGGTAGGGCCCGTAAACGTGTGTCCTAATCAGATAGGAATGGCACCCTCATAAGGAAAGGAAGAGATGCCAGACAACTCTCTCGCCACGTGTATATACAGAGGAAAGGCCACATGAAGACACAGCAAGAAAAGAGATCTCACCAGAAGCTATCCCTGCTGGAATCTTGATCTCAGAATCCCAGCTTCCAGAACTGTGAAAAAAAATAAATGTCTGTTGCTTAAGCCACCCTTCTGGTATTTTGTCACGACGGCCTGAGATTATACACAACTCCACCTACTTCTCTGTTTTGGTCATATAAGTACTGTACCGTGTATTACAGTAAAATCTCACAAGATCATTTCTTGGGCAATATCAGCTACCTGGGTGAACCCACCATTAAACAATGAAAATAGCTGTTCCAAAACCCACATATTTTAAGCTGTGATAGTCAACTCACTTCCCTCCTTCACAGAGCCTTTATAAATAATACTATCTCTCAGCCTACTAGAAGCATACTGTCTTCTCTAGATTATTGCAATTTTTAGGTATAGGATAGCTGGAGATGTGGAAAATATATCCTCACGTCTACTCAAAACAGGACAGCAGTTGAGGCTAAACACACACCAAGAACAACCACTACTTAAAGACCAGTAATCTAGTGGGTCAGTGGTGATACACAGCTAAGTAACCACTGTGTAGTCTGAATGATGCCTCTGCATCTTTCTAGAGGTGAGCATCCTTGGGCTCAAATATCAACAAGGTGGCCGGGACTTGGGTCAAGTTCTAGGAGCTCACTAGGACGACTGTCACTTCCCATGCTTCCCTGCCCAAAACGTTTCTCAACCAACTCCCGTTAATACGTGGTGATGGAGTACAAGTGTCTCCTCCTCCAAGAAGCCCTCTTTGACTCTGCAAACTTGAGTTAAACATAGAATGATTGAAGTACAAGTGCTCTTAGAGATTTCCGGTCCAAATTACATTATTTTACAATGGAAAAAATTTAAGGCGAGTGAGGTTGCCATCATAGGACCAGGACTCCTAGCTTCCAACACTTTCTTTACCTCGACACATTAAAATATTTACATCCAAAACAATTTTAATATGGAACTGAAAGAAGTAGGAGGCCCAGTTGGTAATGAGTGCCAAGTGCCAAGCACTGAGGATAAGGAGATGAAGAAGAAATAGTTCCAGTTCTTTGCAAAGTCATGGCCTGGGCAAGTTGTGAAATGTACCGGAGGCTTAGCGTAAGGACTTGATCTGAAGTTGCTGCCACAGTCGCTGGGCTGGCACCCAGTAGGCCCTCAGGAAAAGTGTGTGGGTTACATCAGCTAACAGCTATACTACAATGTAAGTATACACGACCTGTTTTAAGGGGAAGGAACCATGACCCTGTATATCTTGATACTTGGAGGAAAAGTTGCCTCCATTTTTATAAAAATCCTGGGAGCTGTGCTTTGGGGTTCTAAAGGAAAACGGTAGATATAGTCTGCCTGTGAGGAGGACAAGAATTTGGAGGGGTGAGAGGGTTGAGTGTTAGGGTCTGAATTGTGTCCCCCCCCATTTATATTGGGTTGGCCAAAAAGTTCGTTCGGGTTTTTCGGTACGATCTTATGGAAAAACCCGAACGACCTTTGTGGCCAAGCCAATATGTTGAACTCCCAGCCCACGGTACATCCACCTGTGGCTGTATTTGGAGAAAAGGTCATTAGAGAGCTAATTAAGTTAAAATGAGGTCATTAGGGTGAGCCCGCATCCAATATGACTGGTATCCCTATAAGAAGAGGAAATCCGGGGATAGACATACACGTGAACAGAGGGAAAACCATGTGAAGATAAAGGGAGAAGACGGCCTTCTGCAAGCCAAGGAGAGAGACATCAGAAGAAACCAACTCCACGCCTATCTCTCAGATTTCTAAGCTCCAGATCTGGGAGACAGTACATTTCTGTTGTTTAAGCCACCCAGTCTGTGGTACCTTGTTATGGCAGCCTAGCAAACTAACACAATAGGGAACGCATAACTTGAGACACAAGTGCTTCCAGCAAGCTACAGCAGCAAGCTTTCGCCTCTGTCTAGTTGAGATCTTGTGGTCTGAACGCCGTGTGAAGATCTGTCACGCTGACCTTTCTGTACCTCCGAAGGAAAATTTCTCACTCTCTTGATGAATATGAGATGCGACTCTTCCAACAGAGAGTAATTAGTTTCTAAGATACCTAATCTTAATAAGCTAACAGGACCCTCTGAAACAGAGGACACGATCCCTGTTCTATAGCCGCTGAAAGCTAGAGCATTAATTTGTACTCCAGGTCACATTTCGGAGACTGATTTGCCACCTAAGGTGTGTGCTTCATTTCAGACATACTCTGATCAATATGAGAAAAAATTAACACGACCAGCTTTCTTCGTGGTTTTGTACGTGTTCACTCGAAGTGCTAAAAGTAACACGGAGTGTGCTTTTCCAATCTCATTTTGCATTTTGTTTGATTTGAACCACAATACTCAAACTTGGGTGAATTTCCAATTTACAGACAAGAAAGCTGAGGCTCAAAAACTTCCTCAACACTGAACAGCCTGCTACCAGTTGAGGGGGGACAGCCATCCCATGATGCTTCTCTCCCACTCAACCACTGACCCTTTTAAACCACGCAACATAGGTATCAGTTCAGAGTTTCTAGAAAGTGAAAAGTCAAAGGAAGTGGTTGCTTAGGCTCTTGGAACTGGGCTACTGTAAGACAATCATAAGGTTAGATCCTGACATGACAGAGCATTTGGTTCTTCTTATGGGTTGAACTGCTCCCCCCGATACCTCCCAATTCATACATTAAAGTCCTAAAGCCTCCAGTGCCTCAGAATGTGATCTTATTTAGAAATAGGGGCATTTACGGGGAGGGGGAAGGGTAAGCTGGGACGAAGTGAGAGAGCGGCATGGACATATACACACTACCAAACGTAAAATAGACAGCTAGGTGAAAGCAGCCGCGTAGCACAGGGAGATCAGCTCGGTGCTTTGTGACCACCTAGAGGGGCGGGATAGGGAGGGTGGGAGGGAGACGCAAGAGGGAGGAGATATGGGGGTATATGTATACATACAGCTGATTCACTTTGTTACACAGCAGAAACTAACACACCATTGTAAAGCAATTATACTCCAATAAAGATGTTAAAAAAAAAAGATACTCAGAAAAAAAAAAAAAAGAAAGAAGGTCATTGTAGATGTAATTAGCTAAGATGCGGTCATACTGGATCAGGGTAGGCCTCTAATTCAGTAGGACTAGTGCCCTCATAAAAAGGGGACGTTTGGACACAGGCGGGCATACAGAGGGGATGCCAGGTGAAGGTGAGGCAGAGGTTGGAATACTGCTTCTACAAAGAATGCCAGAGCTGGTCAGCAAACCACCAGAAGCGGGCGAGAAGCACAGAGCAGATTCTACCTCTGCCCTCAGAAGGAACCAGCCCTGCCAACACAGTGGACTGCCAGCCTCCAGACCTGTGAGTCAGTAACTTTCTGTTGCTTAAGCCACCTAGTCTGTGCTCCTTTCTTTCAGTGCCCTAGCAAACTGATACAGTCCTGGTACCAAGGATGCTCAAGTGATGGTTTTAGAACCGACAGAGGATCTACCTTCTGGACATTTCATCCTAGAGGATCCCATCTATCCACTTACCTCATGGAACTGCTATTTCCTTCCCAACAGGATGCCTAGCTTCCATCCAATACCAGTTAGAGAGCTCCCTGTGCAAGTAAGGCCTGGGAGGAAGGGACCAGGGGTGACACTGCAGGAGCCTCAGAGGAGGGAGAGCTGCCCAGAGAAACCGGCCCCTGAAATGGGCCTCCTTCACCTCGAGTGATAAGGCCTCTGGATCTCCTGCTGTCCTAAACTAGACCCCCTTCTCCCTAGAAAACAGCTCTACCATGACCGACAACACGATCCCCATCTTCTTGAAACAGCCCTGCTTTTGGCTCTAACGGCAAAGCTGTATGTAATCTGCACACCTTCTGCCTTCTGGTTCTCTTCTAACCCCGCTTCTTCGCTCACCTTTTCTCTCCTCCTTCCCTTTGCTGATACTGTCAGCAAAATGCCTTGAGGCAGACACCCCCCGCTCCAGCCTGGCCCTCTCTTTGGAAGTCCTATCATTTCAAACGCCTACGGCCCATTTCCACTTGGATGTGCAATCATCGCTTCAGTGTCAACCTAGGAACACAGCCTGTACAAGAGACAGAACAGAAGCAGACAGACGGCGTCTTCCTACTTCTTTAGCCGATGAGTTGTGCAGCCCTTAGTAAACCACTTCGGAGCCTCCGGTTTCCCATCTGTAACAAGCAAATGATTTTAAAGGACTCATTCAGCTATAAAGTTCAGTGATTTTAAAAAAATCTACCCCCTGTACTAGTTGCCTAGCTTTTGGCAAAAATTTCATCTTTTTTTTCTTACTCTCCCGACTTTGAACTTGGGATTCTTTTCTTCTCATTCCTATTTTCTCCAACAAATCTTGGTATTTCTTTGAAAGGTCCCTTGCACGCATTTGACTCAGCGTTCTAAAGGCACCACCTCACAGCTGACCCTCATCGCAATATAACAGCTACTAGAGGCGTCTAAAGAGTTCTCCTGTCCTGGAGATACTACCATTGCTCACTGTACACTGATGTGTATAACCAGGCCTCCCTAAAGCTTCGCTTCCCTTTCCTGCTCCAAGCTTCCCAAGGTTGCCAGCCAGGGGAAGTGCAAACTTTGAAAAGACAAAGTAGAACAGCCAGAAGATTAGAACGAATCTTATCTGCAGTAAGATTTTTAAGAGGCATTAATGTTCACTGAGGCCCTAAAACTTTTCCGACCCCGAGTTAGGTACTTTCCATACACGATCCCATTAAATCTTTATGACGATTCAGAAACAGTAGATTACACCACAGTCAGTACAGATCATTTGTGAATAGCTCAACTGTAGATCCGACAAGCTGCTATAGCACTTTCCATACAGTAAAATTTTGTAATGTGCGAAAAGTAGTATGTAAACCGAACTCCACGTATAGGTTTTGCTAGTGTTATTAGAAATTCTTAACATTATCAGATACTAGAGTACACTCAGTCAAGTGTAATTGCATAGTTATTCCAAAGCCCCATGTAAATGATCTGCAGGTCTGCAGTTTCTGAGTATGCGGGCACAGTTACGATTTCCGACGCGGAGTCCTACTTCACATCCTTAATCCCTGATGTTCACATGGCCTCACGCAGAGAGCCCGTCCTCATCCCACACATGAAACAGCAACAAACCCACTCTGATCCCTCATCCTGCTTCACTCTCCTTTATTTTTCTTCACAGCAATCACCATCAGCTCACTTTCTACATTTTTGTTGAATGTACAGTCTGAGACTGTTGACTTCGGTGCATTGCTGTATCTAATTCTCAAAACAATCTAATCAGATAGACGTTGTTACCTCTCTCTACAAAGGGCTGAAATTTCAAGGGCTTTAGGGGTTTGTGCCTGTCCCGGGGGCTTCACGTTTCAGCATCAAATACCAAGAGCACAGTCCTACAGACACGGCTTCGCCAGCTCCCATGAGCCCGTAGGGGTTCTGCCTCTCTTACTGAGCCTGGGCTAAGTCTTCTTTCAGATGTCACCGCCATCCCTGCTTGAAAGTGGCTCAGTTCCACCCTGTTCTATGCCCCAGAACATCACTTCCCTCTCCATAGCACTTATCGTCACTGCAGTTTTCCACGTATTTGTGGGATGACGTAAAGAACGGCTGCTTCTCCTACCTGACCACAATTCTTGATAACGAGGGCCACGTCCATTTCCCCCCCGGGTGGACCCTTCACTCACGGTATGCATTCAACTAGATATTTGTGAAAAGTATGAGCGTGGAGCACACGTGTTCAAAGCCAAGGTGCTCTCCTGCACTTTGAAAGAAAGGGCAACGTGGCACAGGTAGGATGAGATGGGCAGGGAAGTTTCATGCCTGGATTTTGCTCATCCTTTGATCCCCCATGCCTACCACAGAGTAGGTGCTTAATGAATATGATCATTGAACGACTGAAGAAACTGACACCTTAAATCCATCCCTGAGCCACTTATAATGCTCTGCTCTATAGTTTTCAGGACAAGAATGACTCTGCCTTGTGATGTGGGGTAACTCCTCTCCAAGCTTCAGTTCTTTTGTCTGAAAGATGGAGATTACCACACCTTCTTTCCCGAACTGCGAATATTAACCGAGATAATGGATCCAGACATAAACATAAAGTCTGATGAGGCGAGAGAGCTGCTGTTCAAGCATCTCCCCCAGATTCATCAGCAGTATTTTAACACCCCATTCCCCTGTATCTTGATCCCATCTTTCATGTTCTTGCTTCTCTTGGTGAAAAGTCCTCCAGGCTTTCCACGATGTCAACACATAGCTGGGCTGCCACTGTTACGCCCGTGTCGGCTTTTTCCATTATAAACTCCTGTTTTCAGGAGCTCCGCGTGTTAGTGGAGACTCTGTGGTTTCATTATTTTCTGTAATTGCTGTGAGCTACCACCTCCGTCCGTGTGAATGACATTTCGCATATTTTCCTGGTCTGAACAGCACCCAAGAAACCACGTTTCGTTGATCAGGGCTGTTGTCTCTCCTTTGAGAGCGCATTTTAAAAATTAATGATAAAAAGAGTCCTGTAACGGGATATGGGTAAGAAAGACATGTTTCGAATATTCAGGCACTTCCCCTCCCTCTCACCCTCAGCTGAAGGGACTGATGCAATACACATTTTACAGCTGCATTCCGGTGGACGCTAATTTCATCTATAATTCTTCTGGCAGAGTCCACGTTCTGTGTTTAATTAACTAAATGACTTGAGCCATCCAATCCTTGTTGCTACTAATGTATCACAATTAGAGCAAATGGTAGCCATGGTAACCGCTGGTTCCATCATAATTCCTCAAACAAGGATGCCTTTATTTTGGAGCCCATCAAGTACACGACTCTGCACAGCGTACGTGTACGGTTATTGCTAAATGGGGATTTGGTCATTTTGGAAGGTAATGTGAAGCTCATTTCAACCGAATGTCATTATAAGGAGTCTGTCATTTTACTCAGGTTTGCTAAGTTCCATTCATTTCCACATCCCTCATATTTGTGTTTATTTAGAGAGATATTGAAGTCCATAAAAATAGATCTGAATTCACATCTAGTCCCCACCTCTGGGGGTGGGAAAATGCATCTCTTTTCTATGGTATAACAAGAAAAAGATAAAAATCTGTATTGGGCTGATGCTGCGACAACCTTGAAATTAATTATTCACCTGCTTCTCTAAGTTGGGTTTTTCTCCCTACTGCCTTGTGGCAAGAATATTCGTTTCAGTTATTTTGCCACCAGGGTCTGCTCCACCACTGGCAAGGTACACTATCGAAATTCTGGACAAGGCTGCTGTAACATAACAGGCAAGGACATGGGATCTGTCACTCCCAAATAGGCATGGCTAAATGGTAGCTTTTACCATTTGGGTCATTTTAAAGCAATTTCTGTACTCTATAACCAGATATCAAAATAAAGAGAAATGTAACAGGCTATATGCCTCCACCAGCATATAAAAGCCATTTCAGGAACAAAGTCACATACATAGAGGGATGGGTACCTCGTATATAATACTGATGCTGGGCCCACGTGCCAGTACACTGCCTGCTACGATATAAACATAAACCAAGAGTACTGACCTGCTACTCACTTCCTGAAGATCGCTTTCTGAAAGTAAACTATGGTTTTTCAGTTAGAACCGTCCATGGAGACAGTCACTTAATATTGTATCGAAAATCCTGAAACATGACCCTCTTTCCCTAAAAGATGTTGGGGTCAGCGGAATAACTAGAGTTGGCAGAAAAAAGAGAGGGCACCTAGTTAAATGTAAATTCTGGATAAAAAACAAAGGGACGCATTTTTAGTAGGAGGATGTCCCAAATAGTGCCTGTTTATACTAACAATGATTCATAGTTTATTTAAGATTGAAATTTCATTGAGCAAACTGTATTTTTATTTGCTCCGTCTGGCAACTCTAGAAGCAAAATTTGTGTAGAGATCATTTATTTTTCAGTCCTGAAACACTATTAATGTTGTTACAGGTCTCTCTTCTTTTCTACGTCTTCATACTCAGCTGCCTACCAGTAAGGGGAGGGGGCCATGAGACTTGGGAGAAAAAAAGTGGCGGGAGTGGTGGGATCTTTGTGGTCAGCATTCAGTTGGCTGCCATTTCGAAAAGAAAGGCAGGGCTTCCCCGGTGGCGCAGTGGTTAAGAATCCGCCTGCCAATGCAGGGGACGCGGGTTCGAGCCATGGTCCGGGAAGATCCCACATGCCGCGGAGCAACTAAGCCCGCGCGCCACAACTACTGAGCCTGCGCTCTAGAGCCCACGAGCTACAACTGCTGAGCCCGTGTGCCACAACTGCTGAAATCCACGTGCCTAGAGCCTGTGCTCCACAACAAGAGAAGCCACTGCGATGAGAAGCCCGCGCACCGCAACGAAGAGTAGCCCCCCGCTCGCTGCAACTAAAGCCCGCATGCAGCAACGAAGACCCAGTGCAGCCAAAAAAAGAAAGGCAAAGGCAGAATTTTAAGAAAATGGCACTGGACTGCCGGAACGTTTCGGTAACACCTGTCTCACTCATCACGGACAACCGAGGCCAGATCTGATGAACTCTGAGGAAGGTGAACTTAGAATATTAAGACGTAAAATGTGAGACTGTTTATGAGTCCCGGCCATTTCTTCCAAGGGACAACTCTCTGACACAGAGTTGCATTCTTTCCATCTGCCGTGAGTAAGCCCTCCACATGCTGAATCCTGCCATAAGTAGGCCCACGATCCACTGATAGCATGTTGCCTTAAACATAAATTCCTGGATAACTTCCATGTGTCACTGCTTTGGCTCAGAAGACATATGGCCAACACAGCAGTTGACAGTGACCCCTGCAAGATGGGTCCCTTGGCAGTGGCTTCTGAAGTCACCTCTCAAACTTTCACGTTGTTCCAAAAATGAGCTCCCTTACTCCACTAAGTCACACTGGTTAGTATGTCGGCCCTTGATATCTTGCTTTTGGTCTTCACTCAAACTCCTGAAACCAGGCAGCTCTTTCCACGCAAAGGCCAACGTTTTCTGAAATCCATCCATTTCTCCCTTCCTTGTAAGTGCCCGCGGGCGGACTCAGAGCCATTCTGTTGCAGTCCGATGCAGACTTTTACTGAACCAGACATTTGAGTAACACCCCAATTCCTCAGTTTCATCAGTTAGGGCCACTTTGGCCTTCGCATTAGGTCGATAACCTAAATTGTTAGCTGGAGTGGCGTCACACCACCAGAGAGGAGAAAAGTGCCTTCAAATGACAGTTAATTAACTTCATTAAGGGCGACGGCATTCAAGAGAAGTCACTGCGATGAGAAGCCCGCGCACCGCAACGAAGAGTAGCCCCCCGCTCGCTGCAACTAAAGCCCGCATGCAGCAACGAAGACCCAGTGCAGCCAAAAAAAGAAAGGCAAAGGCAGAATTTTAAGAAAATGGCACTGGACTGCCGGAACGTTTCGGTAACACCTGTCTCACTCATCACGGACAACCGAGGCCAGATCTGATGAACTCTGAGGAAGGTGAACTTAGAATATTAAGACGTAAAATGTGAGACTGTTTATGAGTCCCGGCCATTTCTTCCAAGGGACAACTCTCTGACACAGAGTTGCATTCTTTCCATCTGCCGTGAGTAAGCCCTCCACATGCTGAATCCTGCCATAAGTAGGCCCACGATCCACTGATAGCATGTTGCCTTAAACATAAATTCCTGGATAACTTCCATGTGTCACTGCTTTGGCTCAGAAGACATATGGCCAACACAGCAGTTGACAGTGACCCCTGCAAGATGGGTCCCTTGGCAGTGGCTTCTGAAGTCACCTCTCAAACTTTCACGTTGTTCCAAAAATGAGCTCCCTTACTCCACTAAGTCACACTGGTTAGTATGTCGGCCCTTGATATCTTGCTTTTGGTCTTCACTCAAACTCCTGAAACCAGGCAGCTCTTTCCACGCAAAGGCCAACGTTTTCTGAAATCCATCCATTTCTCCCTTCCTTGTAAGTGCCCGCGGGCGGACTCAGAGCCATTCTGTTGCAGTCCGATGCAGACTTTTACTGAACCAGACATTTGAGTAACACCCCAATTCCTCAGTTTCATCAGTTAGGGCCACTTTGGCCTTCGCATTAGGTCGATAACCTAAATTGTTAGCTGGAGTGGCGTCACACCACCAGAGAGGAGAAAAGTGCCTTCAAATGACAGTTAATTAACTTCATTAAGGGCGACGGCATTCCATGACATGTACCGGCCAAGTGGGCAGACTAAGATAAGCCTATAGCGCATCTCATTTCCTCAACATCCTGGGCTTTCTCGTGCCTCTGCCCCATCGCCTTCTCCTCACTAGCATTACGGTCCAAGGAAGAATCACCTACATACTCTCCAGTCTAAGATATGACCAATTTCTGACAATGTATCCCCTGGACCACCAGTGATAAAAGCTTTTATAAAGCAACATTCACTACAGCTTTGCATTCCCCGAAGGGACCGAAAGTGGGCAATTTCTGCTTACAGATTTGGTGCTCCTGGTCCAGAGGACTGGACCTTCAACTGGCTTTTCTGCATCATTATCAGGAAGGGGCTGCGGACATGCCTGGCCCGCTGTCACTGACACCCTTCAAGGTATGTCCTCCTAAAAGAGCCAGTGGATGGAGCAGCTGCTCGACAGCTCCCGGGAAAGAGATGAGGCTTTGTGTTGGCGAGTCATGTGGGGGATTCTAGGTTACAGTCAAGATAGACTTTGAAAACTAATGTTCATCCACGCTCAATTCAATAGTCTATTCTTACTCTATTTACAATATTTAATTGGGTTCTTTAAAATCACTGTTGGCAACAGAAGAAGGACCTAGAGATGATCACACTAAGTGAAGTAAGTCGGACAGAGACAAGTATCATATGATATCACCTATATGTGGGATCTAAAAACTGATACAAATGAACTTGCTTACAAAACAGAAATAGACTCACAGACAGAGAAAACAAACTTATTGTTACCAAAGGGGAAAGGTGAAGGGGAGGGATAAATCAGGAGCTTGGGATTAACATACACACACTACTATATATAAAATAGATAATTAACAAGGCCCTACTGTACAGCCCAGGGAACTCTACTCAATATTCTGTAATAACCTGTAAGGGAAGAGAATGGATATATGTATATGTATAGCTGAATCACTTTGCTGTACGCCTGAAACTAACGCAATATTGTAAATCGATTATACTGCAAGATTAAATAAAAATTACATTAAAGAAAAATAACCTACTTGGACCTACAGTAACCAACAATAATAAAATCAAACACAAAAACCTTGCTCCCCTGTCCCACCTTTTCTCTGACCACTTGGAAAGCGGTCACATTTCCTAAATGTTCCTTTTGACATTTCAGCACACAGTCTTTGATTGCTACGGCTATTGTTGGCTAGCTAGACCCAGCATTTTCCTTTGAACAAAAACTTAAGCAGGACTTAATGAATGCTATGCAAGTTCCAAAGGCAAGAGTGCTTTCTAAGTATTAGCTTATTTAATGATCACGCAACCCTACCATGTAGATACCACCATTTCCACATTTTACAAATGAAGAAACTGAGGCCGGAAGGGTGAATGATTCACTCTAAATTCTCCCCACCTCTTTCATGCAGAGGTGGGGTTTGATGCTTGGCTCTATATAAAAAATTTAAAAAATGAAAGTAATAACTATATCAGCCAACAGTTACAACACACCTACTGTGCGCTGGTCACTGAGATAAGCGTTATCCAGTCTTCCCTTCAGCAATCCTGTGCTACAGGTGTTCCTACCCTCTCCCCACCACTTTGCATATAAGAACACTCAGGCACAAGAGGGGTTCAGTGATCTGCCCAGGGGCCAGTGCTGCACCCAGGGACAGCAGTGCCGGCCCAGCGCTCCTAAGGGCCACGCTTGGACCCCCCTCACCACCCCATCCCATCCCGCCAGCCCCACGCCCCACTGTCCTGGGGTATTTATTACCGAATTGCGATGGTTTTCGTTTACTTCTTAAAATCCTTATTCTTTAATAAAGGTGAATATTGGTAATTGTTTGTCCAAAAACAACTCCCCTCAAATATCTCCAAACTCTTCTCTATCTCCAGGAAGTTAATATCTTAAGTGTCCTGCTGCACTCACTCTGTTACTTTGTGCATACAGCTCTATCAAGCCTGTCCACTCTGTCTTAGAGTTGTTTTCTGTTTCAGTTTTTTCCTCTCCTTGATTTATTTTTTTCCTTACTTGCAAGAGTTTTATATAAATATATATGTACCCACATACAGACATAGATACATAAATATACGGTTTATGTCTATATACACACACACACACACACATATATATATATATAAATGGTTTCTGGATTGTTTTTCTTAGTACTTCCCTTCAAATATTTTTCAAATTTATATTTATAGATTTTACTTTTTAAATTTAGCTGTTTTATTTATCTACAGTATCCTTTTTGTATAAGACATGAAGTATGGGTTGAAATATTTTTTTCCTTCCATAATGGATAAGCCAGCTCGTCCCACGTTATGCACTGAGCAGAACATCCTAACTTGATGATTTACAGTGACACTTTTATTATAAACCACATTTTCCCATAAAGATGAGTCTCTTTCTATACTCTCTATTATGTTCAGTCGAGCAATTTATCGCCCTTATAACAATTCCACAACATTTTAATTACATTTGCTTGGATGTATATACTGCCGTGTGATATGGTAAATCACTAACACTCCTTTTCCAAACTTGTCGTTATTACAGTTTCTTCCAGATTACCTTTAGAATCAGTTTACCTAATTCCATTTTTACAATTTTTATCAGAATTACATTGCATCTATAGGTGAATTTCAAACTGAATGATCAGTTCTTTTCTCCCGCCAAAAGCCTTACTCTCAATTCATGAGGCATCTTTTAAGTCTTCCTTTCTGAAGTCAGTCATTATGGCAATAAAACTATGGTCTAAGGCAGGGTTTCTAAGCTAATCGGTGCTTTTAATTAGTAATTTCAGGCTTCCCATTGTGTTGATGAAAAAAATGTTGAGGTTCTCGTATATGTCTTGTCTCCTCTTTAAGACGTTTATTATACATACAGAGGAGAAACCAAATATACACACTTTATAAGAAAAGAAGAACGTACAGAAAAACGCATGATCCAGGAGTTAATGCGTGCTAGATTGTTGTGTGAGGAGAGTTCAGTGAGGCTGGAGTCTTGATGGGAAGCTGCAGGGGTGGGGAAATGATCTCAGTCTGACAGACCTGCTCGAAGTTCGGAGCAGCCTGTGCCGTCAGCAAAGCACTGGCTTCCCTGCATGCAGCAGGAATTCTGGGTTAGCATCCTGAGCTTCAATGTTTCAAGAAGGATACTCTGCATTTATGTGTAACAAGCACACAGTACATAGATGTATACCCTTGAAAATATTCTAAGCCATGAAGAAAACTTTTTTTGTGCGGGGGGCGGGGTGGTCTTTAGTGTTGCAAGAGCTGTATGCTTTTCACTTCAAAAGCTTAAAAATGTGTGCAAATTGATATGAGTGGTAAAGTCTGTTAGCATAAGACACTACATTTTCTACACAGAAAGTAAGCATTTTAATTTGACCTTTGAGTAAAATAATATCTAACTAGAGCATCATTAAAAATTGCATTTTGGGACATTTCTGCTAATGGCGTACAACTTATTTCAGACCAACCCTTCCATTGAGGACAACACGAAAAACTGAACAAAGTTGAATATATTTTTACCTATCTACCTATGGAGATCTCTTATCTAGTCAGTTTCAAGCACTGAAGAGCTAACAAGACAGAAAAGAATCCCAGGGGGATTATTCTAAGTAAGTGAGAAGGGGGAAAAAAAAAAATCAGAGTGAAGCAATCCTGGCATTTGGGGCAGCCTTTTCCCCCATCCTCTTCTGTTTTGTTTTTCCTCAAGAACCACATGCTTATTCTGGAAAAACCTCCTATACATCCAAGCTTTAGTTTGAGAGCTCTTAGGGCCATAAGCTAGAAATAGGGACTACCTAGGGAATCAGCTAAGCCTTGCTTAAAAACAAAACTCAGTCTTCTCTGGATAAAATATTAGTATCTACTACTTCAAACTATCTGTATGATTTCTCTCACACAATGTCAGCAGGCATTAATTATTAGGTATTCAACGTAACAGGATTGAAAAAGGATGGCAACAAATTCACAACTTAGTGCATTAGAACAGAGCTCAAGAGAAAATGGATTTAGAAGATTTGTCGGAAGAAAAAAACCCAAAAGGGAAAATAATGAAAAACAATGGACACATTAAGACATTCTAAGTTACTTAAACTTAGAATTTCAGTATTAATTAAAATTGAGAATGGGGAAGACATAATATTTAATTAGATAATGGCTGAGAGTGAATAAAACTGATAAAATATGATGGAGACAGTGTACACAGATTTTAAAAAGTGCTGCAAAACTCTATGGCAGCATGGATGCATACACACACATGCACACACAACATACAATTGATGAAAACCAAGGAGGATATCTTGAAAATAGATAGAAAAAAATTAAATACAGGGCTTCGCTGGTGGCACAGTGGTTGAGAGCCCGCCTGCCGATGCAGAGGACACGGGTTCGTGCCCCGGTCCGGGAAGATCCCACATGCCGCGGAGCGGCTGGGCCCGTGAGCCGTGGCCGCCGAGCCTGCGCGTCCGGAGCCTGTGCTCCGCGACGGGAGAGGCCACAACAGTGAGAGGCCCGCGTACCGCAAAGAAAAAAAAAAAAAAAAAATTAAATACATACTGCTTTCAAAGGAGAAAAACTATGGCTGACTTCTCAACAAAAACAATCTAAGTCAAACACCATAAAATGCTGTCTTTAAAGTGGAACTAATAAATAGCATATGATATTGCTTATATGTGGAATCTAAAAAAATGATACAAATGAACTAATTTACAAAGCAGAAACAGCTTCACAGACATAGAAAACTTAAGGTTACCAAAGGGCGAAGGGGAGGGGGGAGGAATAAATCCAGAGTTTGGGATTAACATAGAGACACTACTATGTTTGGAGTGGATAACCAGCAAGGACCTACTCTATAGCACAGGGAACTCTGCTCAGTACTCTGTAATAACCTATATGGGAAAAAATCTGAAACAGAATAGATGTATATGTGTGTAGAACTGAATCACTCTGCTGGACACCTGAAACATTGTAACTCAACTGTATTTCAATAAAAAATTAAAAAGTAAAGCGGAACTAAATTTCCAAACAGAAACTGAACTGTCCAATTGGTGTGACACAGCCAGAAGGAGAAGTGAGTTCAGGTCACAGTTCAGAGATTTAAGAAGAAACGATGGGTCAGAAAGAACACGTAAGCGGGAAGGTATAAATGAATCTTCAGTCTGTTCCACAACAGTACTGACTTCTCTGGTATAAAATGCATGACAACAGTGACATAGAAATAAGGAAGGGAGTTCATGCAATTACTATTCCAAGACATCAGCAGTATCAGAAAAAAAAAAAATGGTAAAAGTAATCACTCCTATCAGACTTTGATTCAAGATGGCCTGCTGTACCGTGGGGGGTAACTAAAAACATGCATAACCGGCTAAAGCAGGAGAGGGAAATGAAAACGTTCTATATTTGTTTTATGTTCCTTTCTTGCTTTCTTCTGGATTAGTCAAGAGTGACAAACTCAAAGATTAATCTTGCCAGATGAGATTATAAAATAAAACCTAGCTATATACTTGAAATGTTAAGGGGAGAGAAAGTCCAAAGCAGAAGGATAGAAGAGGTATTCCTCTTGAACTTGGCTGTTTCCTGTAAACCATCTGAGACGTGGGCCAAGATTGGGCATTCTGGGTTTTTCGCTTCAACTGGCTGCTTCGGTTTCTGCTATCACTCCACACCTACTAAGGAGTGAGTGACAGGAAGCGGGGACACGGGGCATTTCTGGATGCTGAGAATGTTCTGATTACCAATTTGGGACCTGGTTATCTGGATGTGTTCATTTCGTGAAAATTCTTTGAGATGTCCCTGTATGGTTCAGGTACTTTATTTAAATTAATCAACTCGAGTTTTTGAATCTCAGGTTTACCACAGGTTAAACAATGATCTTATCAGAACTTCTAATATAAAAAATAAGTTTTCCCAGACTCTCCTTGTATCAAGACTTAGGTAGGGTGTGTAGATTAATCAAAATATCAAAACGTGGAGGTCTTGATGTCACAAGATGAGACCAAACATCACCATCTTCTGAGTCAGTTTAAGTGAGGCTCTCAGGCCATGATGTTTAGAAGAGGCCTTAGAGGGGAAACCCAGGCTGGGATCACCTACTTCCCCAGTCACGGGTCATGCATATTTGGGAAGTATGTTCTCCCTTGTGAAAGTAAAAACCCAACATTCTGCAACTTCTAGAGAAAAGCAGCAACTCTGTACATTCAGAAGATGAGGACATTTTCTTCTCCGCTTCCCGGCCCTGGGAGAAGCGACGGCCTTATGTTTATTTTCTGAGTGTCAGGGATGAAGAATGCCACATATTCGGAGGGTTCATCAACTGCTCAGTCACCATCTGGGCTGAAATCTAGCTGCCTTTACAAATGTTTTGTCAGCCATAATTGAATCCTGTTGAAATACACCTGACATACGTATGCTCCGGTCGGGATACTGAATGCAGAGGCTAAGGGCTATCTAGCAGGTGGAGGATAACCACGGAGGCAAATCTCTTATTGGTCAAATGAACCAAACCTTTACTATCTAAGCAAAATCTCTCTAATCCAGTATGCCCTGATTGCAAATCCACATTCATTCTGACTAAGCCAAACAGGCAGAATTTAACTCAGCTGATAAAAAATGTATTTCCGAGGCAAACTGAAAGGGTAAATATGTTGGGAGATGGTTTGTAAGGTCTTCACATAAATACGTTAAAAAAGACTTTGAAACAGTAATTATATATTCATACTGCTGATAATTATATGTTCACATTATCTGTTCATTAAAGCAGCTCATTAATTTACTCTGAAAGAGTAACTGGTTCAAGTTACTGTGCATATTTGAAGGAAATGAAATTCTGCTTCCTTGAAGATAAGCAGTGGATCTTTTACTGAATCTAATGTCCACAAACTCATTCAAATTCATGCAGTTTTACTGAAGTTGTCTTTAAGGATTCTTCCCGGCTGCCCAAATAAAAGGTATTCTCTCCTTTAAGTCTTTCCAGATATTAACAAATCTGAACAACTATTTCCGGATCTTTTGTAGTCATCCATCCGGAATCCCCTCCACCCTTCATCTTAATTCTGCCCTTTGATGCCACAGGGACAAATCTGAGCCTCTGCTCCAAGACAACCAGCTGTCTATTTTCAGAAAGCTATTATGACTCTTCAGCTTCTCCAAGTTAAATATATCCTATTTCCTCCTTGAAGAAATGAGATTAGAGCTGAGTTTTTCAGTGATCCTCTTGAACGTGACCACTCACTCTAAATCCAGACCTAACCTGATTCCAACCTTTCCAAGGAATTTCATCTCAGAGTTCCCCCCTCAAAAGCAAGGCCTTGTCTTGACTTCTGCACACCTTAGCTCAGGGCCTGGCATATGGAACGCATATTTGCCAATGGTTTTAAATGCTTAGTAAACATTATCACAATTTAATTCTGAAAACAAACTCATGGCAGTAGCTAGTGATACTATTGTTGACACGCCCATTTTACAGATGAAAATACTGAGAAACAGGTTGAAGAAAACTGACTAAGGGCATGTAACCCAACAGTGGTGAGCTAGTATCAGGGCCTTCGAGGTCTGGCTCTGAAGTCCAGGCTTTTTACTGCTAAGCTACTAACCGTTCGGTCATCCTGTACTGTTAAGACCATGAATATAGAATTATACTCCAAGACTTTCAGAACAAAGTCTTGATACAAGAAAGCATCTAGCAAAGCGACCCAGGTAAAGGAGTGAGTCTAACAGAGGTCAAGAGATTTCAAGGTAACAAAAGTTAGGATGAAAATTCTGGGCTATTAGCTTTTAGTCCAAAGCTCTTCCTATAGTATTCTGCACGAGAACTGTGAATATCTAAAAAAACCATTATCCATAGTTTTCAAAAATTATTATGTACGATTCTGTACTCTCCCACTCTAAATTAACTTGCATGCTCGAAACCTCTAGCCCTCCGTTGGCAAGTCTGGCCACATAGAGCTGTGCATTTCCACCTTTAATGAGCATATGCAGATCACCTGGGGATCTCATTACAACAATGCAAATTCTGATTCAGCGGGTCTGGGGTCAGGCCTGAGATTCTGCATTTCTACCAGGGCTCTCAGATGACGCCAAGGCTTTCGATCTATGGGTCAACTTCCATGAGCAAGGACAAAGCCGTCTGGCGGTCTGGGCTCCCGTTTCCATTTCCAGCCGTTGGGAGGCTCGGCCTCACGGATCAGGAAGACCCCATCCAGCCCTCGTAAGTCTATGACACTCTACTTGTTTCTCTCTGGCCTCTCTCTAACTTCTTTATCCTCTTGGCCGAGGTGTGACTTCAATAGGTGTGTTAGCATTGAGAAAGGCCTTCCAAACAGACCTGCCCCCCGACACCGCTTTGCAACTTAGTAAACCCCTCCCTAAGGCACGGATGCCTCATCAATAAAATGCACATAATCCCTCGACTACACTAGGTAGCTGAAAGGATCCCAAGGGTGCTGTTCACCCTTTGGCCCATTGTAAAAAGTCAATGGACGGTGGTTTCTATCCCTGCTCACCAGCACCACTCCCAAATAAATTACAGGGTCAGCCACATCACCTGCCTTCTCAAAAGTTGTCTAGAGCTTACTAGTATTTTTTTTTTTTCAAGTAAATTGTACCCATTATTATCAACTGGGACTGAGTCCTCTCTCACTACTATCCTTAAAAATAAGATGCTTCTCTTGAATCTTTAAGTCCACAATGGGGGCCACTATGTGCCAATCCACCTTAGAGAGAGTAGCCCAAGTCCAGAAGTCTAGGGCCAAAGATGACACGAGGCCAGAAGACCTACAGGGAGAACGTAGGGAGAAGACACGGGGTTGGTTGGCCAGGTAAACTGAGATAAGGCACCGTCTAAGAGCCCAGGGCTGATAGATATGTCTGGTTCTCTTGGCAAGAGCACACAGGCCGAGGAGAGAGTTACCAGGTGAACTAACTCGAAGCCCTTAACCATCCAGCCATCTGGTCCCACATTAGTTGCCTGACCACAGGAAAAGGAACGTGCTCGTCATGCTGAACTGGATATGCTGGCTTCAGGGACAGTTCTGTTTGACGTTGCAAACGAAGGCCCCGCCAGTTCAGTTTTGATACATCAGTCGCCTGAGCTAGGACGATTGGAGTGGACTTATTATAGAGGTGGTCATTGAATCAGGTGGTCCCACAACTGACAGGAGCAAACCCAATGACATCCACTGAGGAGTCCTGTGGAGATGACTAAACAGAACAATGTGACCTACAGTGACCTGGGAGGCACTGACCGTGGGAGAAGGAGAGCCACTCTCCACAGTGCAGCCATGGAGGGCTTCTCCTTTGTGCTCAGCCCGGAGGTGTGAGAGATGCTGAAGAAAGCGGGTTCTGTACTGATCAGGAGGTGCTACAGAACTAGTCAAAGTATAATAGGGAATGGAGCATCGTGTCTTCCAAGGCTGGAAAGAGAAGGCGTGGGGACGAAGAGAGAGAGGGCTGTGACAACACACCGGATGAGCTTGGTTGGAAAGGAGGCAAAGACCATGCTACGTGGGTCCTTTTGGTCTTTGGAATTCTAGACTTTCTACAAAGAAGAATACTTGGTGCAGTGGGAAGCCATTAGAAAATTGTAACTGGGTACAAACATAATCCCCTTCCCTCACTCTTTTGTGGAGAAGAGAAGGTGTGAGTCAGGATGGAAGTGGAGATCCCGGTCCAGAGGGGGTCATCGGCCATGGGGAAGGATGGCAGTTTGGATTCAGCTGGTAGCAGAGGACACAGGAAACACAGGGGGATTACAGGTACACATTCCAGAAAGGACTTGATCAGAGGCTATTTCACTGTCCCCAAAGGACTCTCTACATCCCCATTTTTCCTTCCCAAATTCCTTGTTTCCTCCTCACCACACGGAGCTCATTCATCTATATATCAGCTCACTGTTCTGACACCGATCCTTTTCTGCCAAATTACAGGCCCCTCGATACATTAAGGCAACAGTTTCTTATAATTATTACAGTATTAGCGCTCACTATTGGCCAGGCACCGTTCCAAGGAATTTGAGTGGATTGATTCATTTAATCCCTACGACAACTACAAGAAGATGAGTACCGTTAGCATCTCTACTTGGTAGATGAGGAATATAAGGCTCAACAAGCTTGACTAACATGCAAACTGGATATGGTCCATGAGGAAATGTACAAGTCTTTTCTACATATTCTCTAAGATTGCTTTGCATTCAAAAGCTATCTAAATATTTGAGGGTTTACGGTACTCCTTTGGCTCAGCTATGTCTAGGGAACAGAAAGCTATTATTGCATATTAAAAATCTTTTTATTGATATTTGGGATTTTTTTTTTTTTTTTTTTTTTTTTAGTTTTCAGAGCAGGATGGTCCAATAACTGTTTCAGCTAACTCTATCCTGTTGGCTATAATCTTCCACTGCAGGGCACAGTGTGATGACGACAGGAGAGACCAAAAAACAAAAGCAAAAATCTTTCACCTCTAAGAACGTGCGGCCTTGGGGATTATCTGGAGGCTGTGGAAGACGAAAATTTAGATTTCTACAGGGACAACAGAATAGGCCAGATGTAATGACCTGAATCATGAAAATAAGAAACAAAATGCTTTTGTCCCAAGATGCTTCTTTTGGACCTATTTTATACCTAATCCATTTGCCACCTTGGCAATAGCTGGCTTGCATTTTTTCCGGTATACTTCTTTTCTGTTAGGTCAATTACCCACTGAAAACTAAAACATCCCCCCCCAACACACAGCAGATCACTTATTGCTAAGGAGTACTTTCACGGCCATAGCCGTGTATTTTAATAGAAATGGGAACAGAAATGAAAATGCCTTATGACATTGGAGAGATTAAAAACATACTGTCGGGTTATTTCATCTGCACGGTAATTGCTTCATTTGACTAGATTTAAAACCAATGTCAGCAGGTCTGTTGGAAATTCCTGGTAATGGACTGTCATGTCAACTGCTGTGTGCGGGGCGAGAGTTCCAAATTACTCGGAAAAGCATCTCTATTATGGCTAATTCTTTACTCAGTGGACAATTCATGAGTGACCTTGCACGTTTTTAAAGAATGATGCCTAGAGATAACTACCATCACGAGGCATTAAAATCCTACACTATTTTAGACTTAAAATCCAAGCCCAAGGCAGTTAGCCAAGAACTTATCCAAGTGCCTTACATTCAGTAAAGATGCCCATTCGTACTTGCTGGGTGACCACCCCTCTTTGCAAAAAGTTAAAACAGAAGCATCAGGCATAGAACAGAAATAGCTGAGACTGTTTTACGTGAGTAAAACCAAGTTGACCGAGAACCAATGTTAAAGGGCTGGCAATCTACATGGCGTGAATATGTAGGTATAAATGGGGCAGCTATATGCTGAACATAATTCCATTGGGCATCCCTCGTCTTAGTGTTCCTGATTTAAGGGAGTCGTTCTCCAAGGGGGTTCCCCAAGTTGGCTGTTTTGACTTGAGATTTACCACCACCAAACTGCAGGTGGGTTCCAGACGTGACCCAACCATCAGATTGTATTGCTAGCACTGTGTGTGCCAACTCTCTCGGTGACTGTTTCATATACTGTCCCCTCTCCTTAAGACCTCAACACCTCCACCCCTAGTCTTCATGCTCATTTGATGACTTTGCGTTCTATTTCACAGGATAGAAGCCACCAAACAGAAGTTTCCACCAGCTTCCAAATCCACATTTATTCAATGACCTACATCTCTGCCCACGTACCCTGCTTCCCTCCTGGTGACGTGGATGGACCATCCATCCTCCGTTCAATTCATCGCTCCACTGGCGCCCTAGGGCTCATCTACTCTCCCCTACTCAAGAAAGTATTTCTGGCAATTTCCACCCTCCAGCCTGCATCATCATCACTTGTTCCCTGTCTACTAAATCATCCCCATGCAATACATATAGGCCACTTCCCTTACTGGCTAAAATATCATTTCCCAGCTTCTCTGGAGTTTTGGATGTCTAGATCATTTCTAAGAAAGAATACTGTCTTGCGGAATTAAGTAGGTTTGCTTCCTACTTAGAGGCTGTATCTGTCCACGGCGTACATGAACATATTCATGTTTGTCACTCTGAGAAGTTGCATGAGGGCGATATGGGGCGGTAGGGAGGTGAGTGTGCTGATGAGCTCTTGAGCCTGTTGAAATGCTGGTGTATGATAGGCTGTCCTCAAGTATCCACCCCTCCAGTTTTCTCGGTGAAAGAGCGGCTATTTACTTTGGCTAAAACTTAAAATTGACGGAAGTGTTCGAGATTATACTTAGGAGCAATAGTTTCAGGGAAATAAAACTATGCTTGTGCTTCTGTGGTTTTTCAAGGAAAGCGGACAGTCAGGCTTTTATGATGTTTTTGTCTGCTTTAGACTCTAAACTTTACACTCTTGGCATACCTTACACTCTTACATTCTTAAAACTTATCGAGGACTCAAAGCAGGTTTTATTTGTAGATTGTAACTATCAATATTTACCACATTGGAGATTTAAAAGGAACCATTTTTACAAGGCTCATGTAACGATGCAGGTGATGATGCAAAGATGAAAACTTTGCACATTAAAACATCTCACTAACAGTATAAACTTAGTCCTGACCTCATGGACCTCTTGAGATCGGTCCTAAAATCAAGTGTCAGTTTGTTCCAGAACATCGAAGAGCATGACTAACACTACTTGGAGGATAAAATATATTTGCCCTTGTTTATAATACCGGAATCTAAAAAGCTATAAAATGGGTTAAAAAATTTATAAAGCTTTTTAAGCTTTGATGGACTTTTTTTTAAAGTTTACTGATTAATGCCTTAGGCGGCAATATGAAGAATTATTTTTTCCTGTGTAATCTGTCTAGATAACAAATATTTCATTTTACAAGATTTTCTATGCTTTATGATGACTTTTTAAAAATTAATTATTTTATTCATTAATTTTTTGGCTGTGTTGGGTCTTCGTTGCTGAGCAAAGGCTTTCTCTAGTTGCAGCGAGCGGGGGCTTCTCTTTGCTGCAGAGCGCGGGCTCTAGGCATATGGGCTTCAGTAGTTGTGGCTCACGGGTGGTAGAGCGCAGGCTCAGTTGTTATGGCGCACGGACTTAGTGGCTCCGCAGCATGTGGGATCTTCCCAGACCGGGGCTTGACCCGGGGTCCCCTGCATTGGCAGGCGGATTCTTAACCACTGCGCCACCAGGGAAGTCCCCAAGATGGCCTTATTATGCCCTTGATTATTAAGAAAACAAAGCTTCCTCACTTATAAACAAGCTATATTTCTTTACAGTGGTATTAGCTTGTATGCTTGCCTTGTGTTTTACTGTCACATCTTCTTCAAGAGTGCAGATCACCTCTGACCAAGAAAAAAATGTTTTCCCGGGGCTTCCCTGGCGGCGCAGTGGTGGCGCGTCCGCCTGCCGATGCAGGGGAACCGGGTTCGCGCCCTGGTCTGGGAGGATCCCACGTGCCGCGGAGCGGCTGGGCCCGTGAGCCATGGCCGCTGGGCCTGCGCGTCCGGAGCCTGTGCTCCGCAACGGGAGAGGCCACAGCAGAGGGAGGCCCGCATACCACAAAAAAAAAAAAAAAAAAAAATGTTTTCCCCAAATGAGATTCTTAATGGAGGAAAAAATATTAAAACCCTCAGGTTATCTTTTATACCTAATACTATCTGTGAGATTTCATAGAGAACATCTAGAATCACGAAGATTTGTTTTTTCACTTTATGAAAAAAGAGAAACTAGAAATATTTAGGTTCCTTTGCTATGTTACTATTTATGCGTTGCATGGGTAAAAGTCAACTTAGAAGAGCTGGTGAGCCTTCCCTAGATTAAATTTGTATAAGGGAAATGTTATGAAAATAATCAGAAATTATATGCTTTATGGGCAGTTCCTAGAGATTCACCAGTGTCCTCACCGTGCATGATATGTTTCTATTTCTCAGACTCTGACTTATGCTTTCTCTGATGACAACAGGCAGCAATAGCATAGTGCAGGCATTGGTCAACAATGGCCCACTGCCTGATTTTATAAATAAAGTTTTATTGGGACATAGACAAGCCCACTTGTTGACATACTTACTGCCTGTGGTTCCTTTTGCACTGTAACAGGAGAGGTGAGTAGTCAGTAGTCCACAGAGGTCTTATACCCCACCAGCATAAAAGATGTACTACTTGACCTTCTACAGAAAAAGCATGCCAATACCTCATATACAGTTATCATCTGTAATTTCAGTTATTATTCAAAAGACTTACTTGGCCACAACCTTGCTTCTTTTATTTAAATCCAGCATTTTCTACAACAATGGATTTCAACTAGGAATAGACATCATCCTTACCTAAGGAGTTTTATAAAAAATGCAGATACCTAGGACCTCCTTCAGACTTACTTAATCCCATTAGTTAACATCTTGTCATATTCTTATTATGTCACTGGTATCCTGTGTATATTATTTCTCAGGATTATTGTATGTTATGTATCAACATTTTTTCCTCTGTAAACATTATTTTCATATATTTTTTTATAAATGATACGTAGTATCCATTCTCTACCCTAATCATGATTCTTAGAAACATTGTCTAAAACGTTTTTAGGAATGGCTTTGTCATCTTGCTTTGCATGTAGAAACAAGCAAATTTCCTTGTCAGTTGCATTATTCTTGATTTGAACTTTCACCAGAACTTCCACATTTGGAAATGGCTAGTAATAAATTAACCACAGACACTGTAAGTCTCTTCATTTCCCTCTGACTTTTCCCTGAAGGCTTTGCAATCAGCTACAGCCCTTCTCAGAGCCCCGAGGGGAAGAACTCTATCACACTTGGACAGTATCATTAGTACAACTTTCAGACCATACCAAGATCTCCAGAACTCTTTTTAATTAAAAAAAAAAAAAAAAAAAAAAAAAGGCAGCTTCATGAGGCTCTTACCCAAGAGTCCAAAAGGAATAAGAATTAATTATCTAGGACTGAATGGACTAATGAGGGCAATTGTATTGTTATTTGTTTGCAATCTTGTTGATGTGGACTAATGTCCTGGTTTTTTAATAGAGAAGGCAACTCTTTCTTCCTCCTTAAGCTATCTGTAATAACTCAGACAGATTTAGTAGGTTCTGCTTTTATAAAGTGAAATGAAACATTTGAAATGCTATCTCATTTGCACTTTTTCACTGACTCTCCCACCCCCAATTCAGAAACTCTTAGTGAATTTTCTTACTTTACATAACTGTATCATTATTTGCATAGTAAGAGTCTGTCCCCCTTTTTTCCCAAATATATTATAGGAAATACTAGTTATGCAACCAAAGCCTCACATGGTATATTATATTTGAGGATGATATTTGTTTAATCAGGTATGGCAAGCTACATTGAAGGCAATAAGATTGACTTTTATGGAGCCCTCACAAGAAAAAGAGTTTGGTACCTGATTTTAGGGGGTCTCAGCATTACAGGTGTTAAGGAATGTCACTTTCTGGCAGGCCAAGAATATTGAAATAACTCTGGAAACTCAAGAGAGCAACTTACCCACATTTATAAATACTGGAGGGGGAATCTGGCAGGCTTCCCCTTCAGTATTGGAGTGGCCTCCTAGCCTCAGAATGGCAAATGATAAGAGCCTTCAAAGGTCCAATCTGGCATTCCTTATGAACAGTTCTAGCAGAGCGAACTTAAGTTGTTGCAGATAGTAAATTAATACTAGCTGCACCTATGTCAATAACCAGGCCAAACCTCAAGAGACCAGTCTTGTTTATAATCAAGAATAATCAGATAAACAGCAAGGTCCTACTGTGTAGCACTGAGAACTGTATTCAATATCCTATGAGAAACCATAGTGGAAAAGAATATTAAAAAAAAGGAAGTGTGAGTGTGTGTGTGTGTGTGTGTGTCTATATATATATATATATACATATACACGCACACATATATATGTATAACTGTGTCACTTTGCTATACAGCACCAATACAACATTAAAAATCAACTATACTTCAATGAAAAAATAATAATCTTTTTTTGAGATTACTTTGGTCCAAAGGCAGGAAGAATAAGAAAGTTGAGAATATGCAAAAAGATGAAAATGGAAAGCTATGCATTTTTTCGAGCAAGCCCTTCTAGGTTACCTGATCTGGCCTTTCACTGCCTTTGAGCTATTTGACACTCTGTGACTTACAGTTAACTAACTGTACTGCGAAATAATTCTTGTTTATAGACAAAGAGATAAATTCTGTGCAGTATGTCCAGGAGTGCACTTGACATTTGACCCCCCAGGCCCCCATAGCAAAAGCCAATTTTGTGTCTATTTGTACATTCATTTCAACTTTTCTTTATTCCATACAAATCTGTGCCTCTTTGATTTCTCTTTTCAGGTGGTTTTACTATCTGCGTGGAGCCCACATTAACAACGGGATGAGTTATATAATAAAATCTGAAACGTGTACATTAACATCTGTTTAAAATCGCTTGCAAAGTTGGATTTTTTTCAATAGTATCAAATTAACTTGCACCCCACCTCCCTGCTTGATTGAAACTCATGACAATACACTACAATATTCAGAAGGAAAACAGACAAAATCCTTTCATTCTAGAACTTATACTCTAAAGGAGGGAGAGGAATGATTAATAAAATAAGTGTATAAATTATACAGTGCACCTGAAGGTGACAGTGCCATGAAGAAAATGAAAGATGCCATCTCTGTGAACTGCTATTCCGGAAATTGAACTCGCACAGTTTTTTTCTCTGGGAGGTAACAAAACTTAGAAGGATGATTCTTCAAATCATCCTTCATCAAATAGGATGATTCTAGTCCTATTTCTGGCCTATCAGGGGTTTTGGTCTCTGTGACATGTAACATAACATAATATACATTTGGGGGCTGAGGGCACTTAGACAAATAGGCAAAAACAACAACTTCCGCTACGTGACACACCATTTTAACAAATGATAACCTGCCTTTCCCCAGATTACAAAAGGCAGCCTCAGACTAGTAGATTTTAGTTCTGATTGGACAGATAGATTTTTTTTTTTCTCCATTAAATAAGTAAAGGTTTTGCACTTGAACAAGTATGTATCCGGGTCTTTGGGAAAGAAATCTGAGCGCTTTTGTATCAACTGAAAATAGTCAAGTTTGATTAAAAGGCACATATCTGGGCATTAGAGCCATACTCAGTGGTAGTTGTAACTAGGCAGAATTTCTTCCTGAGGTACAGCTGACATAACATTTTTGAAGGAAGTCGGACGTCTGCGATTTTATGTCTCATTTCCCATACAAACAGTTCACAAGTTATCCCCTCTTTTGACAGTAGATGCTTTGCTTATCAGACAACCTAAGACTTCTAAAAGTTTAACTTACTCACTCATACCCTCCTGCCAACAAGCCTCTGGAAATAGTATAGGAGGCTACAATCATTACTCATAGTTGGTAGTGATGGAAGAATAACCTGACTTTCTACCAGAAACGTCAAAGCACAAAACTTGGAGCTTCAAAGACTTTCACATTGACTACCGGCCTACCTTAGAGAATTCTAGCTTATAAAAACGTAATTTCTTCTGAAATAACTTTCTTTATTATGCAACAGTAGCAGGCAAATTAACTACAACTGCATCTTCGTATAGATTTCTATTCCAAGAGCGGAAATTTCAGAAAATCAATGGAAGGCTAATTATGCGTGAGTGGTTCCCTGATGCTGAACGCGGGGACACAGGGGACGGGACTGGAGACAGAGACAGCATCTCCCCTTCTGGAGGTAGGCCTGTGAATCTGTAAGTAATCCCAGGGAGGAGGACGCTGGCTTTCACTCCTTTCTGTTTCATCTCCTCTGGAAATGATAATTGGAGGGATGGGTACTGAATGAATATGAAGAATGAAATATGACAAAACGAGAGCTGCGTTAAATCTTGGTGTTCATTTTGTTTCCTTTCTTTCGCGCTGTGAAAAGCCTGATTCAAAATGTGCCAGCTGATTGAGAAGAGGGGGATGCTGCCACTTCCCCCACGCGTCCTTGTGTGAAATTCCACTCCAAAGGCATCAGAAGCAGGGCTGCTTATACACACCATCACTTTTCAGACTGGCGCTCCCCTTATCTTTTTTCCCAAAGATAAGTATGGAACACACATAAAAGGACAGTTTTCTTGGTCTGTTAGTGTGTGTCCTCTGATGAGACCTCCTGAAGAGATGCTTGACTCTGCTGGTGGCCCATCAAATATGTTTCCTTTCCTCCTTCTAGCATGACTGATTGTTTATTTTTTTAATCTGCCCCCCTCAGCTACCATGATGGTTACTGACCAGTCTTACCCAGCCAACATGTGGCATGACCCTGGCAGCTACTACTGGTCCAGGGAATGGCATGAATTCTAAATTAGCTTAACAAGACTGATGGGAAGTAGTTACTTCCCGTGAACGGGGATGAGGGTCTCTCTCTTTCCGACTGGACAGCCACAAAGGAGCTGTTACTGGCAGCATCTTGTGAGCTTGAACGCAGACAGCAGAACACAAACGTGGAAAGAGGCTGAGATCCTGATGGCCTGTGGAGACACTGACCACACAGCACCCAAAGCCTGGCCACCTCTGGACTTCATGAACACACATCTCTTTGGTACTGAAGCCATCTTGAGTCAGATTTCTTTGTGGCCCGAAACATATTAACTGTATAAAAGATTTAATGTACCTTTTCTCCAAGAAATCAACTTCAGCAGGTTATATCAAGTAACTAAATCTCTGAATGGTTTTCTTCTCCGAACTTCTATTTTTGCAGTTTTTTCCACTCAGCATGCAATTATTTAGCACCTGTAGTCTGCCAAATACTGTACTTTGACACACAGAGCGAGATACAGCCCCTACTCTACCTAACTTGCGGTTTCACATAGCTGTTCTTAAGCTTTTGGGCACCAAAGTCCTCTTTGGCAGTCTAGGGAAAGCTGTGGACCCCTTCTCAGAACACTGCCTTCAGATGCATAGGTTAAGATACGTAGCAGGACAAAAGGAGAAGATATGTTAAAATACAGTTAGGAAAGTGCTTTTAAAACTGTGATATCATCATATATTTGCTTCTCTATTAACGCCTTAGATAACAAGATCAAGACGGCGGGTTTAATAGCCAGCAGAATTACAAAGTAATGATGAACATCCATGACATACTGAGGTAGCTGTAACAAGTATAATGTGGTCTGAAGACATCTGTGAGTTTTTAACATGTGCAAAGACCCTGTGGCAGGGCAAAACATGGAAAGTATTGGGGATTAAACACGCTGTAGCCGGATCACAGAGAAACTGCAAACGGGTATGAATGAGGTTGCATCGGTGAAGATGGGTTGCTTCTGTCTCTGTCTCTCTCTCTCTCTCTCTCTCTCTCTCTCACACACACACACACACACACACACACACACACACACACACACACACACTAAAATAACTATAATAAGGAAATAGCACATGAATTGGCTGAAATAGCACATGAAATGGCAATGAAATAACTATAGAAAGGAAATTGCAGATGCAGCTTTAGAAATGAATGGGTCTATTCATCAATTCAGTTAAACACCAATTTTCCCAGAGACACTATAATCTCTAGTCAATTATAATCAAAAACAACCTTGATTGAGATGATATGGGCAAATTATAAGACATTTTCTCAGTTACGAATCATAGACTTATGATGATGCTGAGATCCATTTTATGGATGGGGAAACTGAGGTCCAGAGAAGAGAGAACACTTGCTGGAAGCCACACACGTAGACAGCTGCAGAGCCGGATCCAAGCCCTGGTCCTTTCATTCACCGTCCTCCACCGCTCTAGAACACCCAGCTCAACACGACAGGCATAACTAGGTCATTTGCGTTGCTAACCGAGAGCTTTTATTGACAACTAAGAGCTCTAAGGAGAAATTCAAACAATCATCAAAATCGCAACTTGTCCTCCTTTCGGCCCCATCTCCCCACCTCAACCCGAGATGGAGAATGAGAATTGTAGTTGGTGCGTCTCTCATCTATTCTACACTGCTTTCTGTGATAAAGAAAATCCATTTCCCACTGAATTAAAATTGCTTTTTCATCCTAACCAACACTATACCCCTGGTACACACCAGAATAAAAACAAATGGAATTTTAAGTAGCCACTGGAAGAAAAAAACAAAAAGAAGCCTAAAAATCATGGTGCCGTTGTGTGCCTTTTGAACAATTTAACTATGAAAATGGATTCCTTTCCTGGAGACAGCCACTGTACCTCCACGGTGGCAGCATTTCTGGGCAGTTCATCAGCTTCAGTAAAAACCTCAGTTGTCCAGATATTTTGTAGGACCAATGCTAAATGACCTGCTTGTTTGAATTTTTGCTAAGGTAATAAAACAGTTGATGAAATACACCACTCCATCATTCAAAAAACAGGAGTGACCTGCAAAGGGCCTGAACAACCTTTATCTCCTCACTAGAAACACATACCCCAACCATGTAGGTCAGGGTCTGAAAACCCAGCAACCAACTGTGTGCTCCTGAAACAACAGTCGGTAAGTGACAATCTTACCTCGGGCTGCATGGGTTCAAGTTGCCAGTTATCTACCTGAACTTCAAGAGACCAAGATCCTTTGTCAGTTACTCTCAACTGTCCTTCTGACAATCTCTCCTCCCCTTTCACAGTCACGTAAAGCCTGCTTCTCTGTGTGATGCTCTGCTAGTCACTGAGCCTGCATCTTTCCTTCGATACTGAGCAAGCATAGCTGTCCCTGTGTCAGCCTCTGGGTAGAGGAGCAGAGAAAAGCTCCCACTGCTAAAACTCACACAGCCGGTGTTAGTGCAAAAATGGAATGCTAGTGTTCTGAGGACCAGGATTTCTCATCACTCATCCAGGATGTAGGAACTAAAGTTTAAACATATGTCCATAATATATCATCAAGTGATGCTCTGAACAACTCTGGGAATGTACAATAGCCAGGAAGAAGCAAACGGCTTCACGTCTTTTAGTTTCAGGGTTAAAAGAAAAGAAAGAACAAAAGACTGTGTAAAATTCCCAGCATCTAATTTTATATGGCAAATATTACTTTTATAATTTAAAAAATTCAAGAAGGACTTCTAAAAATGATGAAAAAGTCATTAGGAAAGATACTGAGGTGCTCTCAGTGCATTATGAGAAACATAATTTCCATGAACCCCAGTTAAATGAAATCAAGGCTGCCAGCGATGATGGGACCCAGGCAGGTCACTTCCAGTCTGAGTCTCTGTCCTCAGATCTGCAGAATAAAAGAACTGGGCTAGATTACACCCCCAGTTCCTTCCAGTTCAAATGTCTTGTGAGTGGAAATTCTCTTCCAAGGGGCCCATATGAAGATTTAAGGAAAAAAAAAAAATTAAGTCCCTGAACTCTCGCCCTTAGCTTTCATTAACTCTAGATATCTTCATTATATGGCAACTGGTAGTCCTTCTGTAAAAAGACAAATTCACGTTTCCAGTCATCACTGCTCCATTTATGATCCACCGAAGCCAATTATTGATTATTTCACTATGGATACAAAACGCTTATTTTTTCAGCAGGGAGCAGCTCTTTGCCCTGTGGAGAAGGAGGTTTATCCCACCAGCCCACTTTGAACTGTGTTTCATTAACTACAGAAGCGCCAACAGGATTTTCAGACACTTCAGCAAAGGTCGCAACTTTTAAAATTAATTTTACAGCTGTTCCAAGGATTAAAAAGTTCTAGCTGGTTTAATGTCTTCTGAAGGACAACTTCAAGACCCTGTAAACAAAGCTCATGAGCAGGAGACCCCTTTGATGGTAACTGATTAAATGTTTTAAAGAAAGTGTCTTTCCTCTATTGGAAGGGCTGGGGGCATTGTGTCTTTACTGAGGAGGCTGGATAAACGGGTGGGGAATATGACCTAAGTGTACGTGTGTTATCAAAGGACAGGTGGGTGGTGACAGCATATCCTGAGGCAGAACCAGTGCTCGCCCAATATCCCTTGCATCTGCCAGACACTCTGTCACCCTCCCCTGCTACTGCAACCTCTGAAGTCACGTGTTCCAGACAGCATAACTAGACGACAGAGATTCACTACGCAGCCTTCATCAAACTCTACTTCGTCAGCAGCCGCTGGGACGTGCGGATTTGCCTCCATACCCTAGCCTGGATTGACTGATACAGGTCTTTCCATCTTTACATTAGATACTGATGGCTGCAAAACAGAATCTTGAGATCCAGAGGCGGTCCTGATTTGCATGCAAATTTTATTGTTTAACAAGGCTCAGGGGCTTTCCCGGTGGCGCAGTGGTTGAGAGTCCGCCTGCCGATGCGGGGGATGCGGGTTCGTGCCCTGGTCCGGGAGGATCCCACGTGCCGCGGAGCGGCTGGGCCCGTGAGCCACGGCCGCTGGGCCTGCGCGTCCGGAGCCTGTGCTCCGCAACGGGAGAGGCCACAACAGGGAGAGGCCCGCGTACCACAAAAAACAAAACAAAACAAAACAAAAAAAACAAAAAAAAACAAGGCTCAAACACCTGGCATTGATGGTCAAGAGGAATTTGTCGTCTGGTCTTCCTGACAATGAAGCTCTCTCTCACCCTCCATCTGTTCAGGGGAGTAGGAAGCAGAAAAAGACGGGAGATCCCTGCTGTCTTGGATATAATAAGGGGTCTGTTGTCCATCCCGGAACTTCTCCTTTTCCTTATCTGTGATTTGTCCTGGTCAGCTGGAGAGTATGTTGGTCCCTGTCCTAGTTTTACTCCACCCCTGGTACCAGCCAGCATGATAGGATCTATCTGCTGAAAGTTGCAGTTTTAACTTCTAGTGCCCGCCATGGCTCCAGCAAATAACATACTTTAAAGTCTCATGCTCATGGAAACAAACAAACAAAAAGATTGAGCCACACCAAGAAGCAAAGCAATTAGAAGCCTTCCTGTGGATACCGTCTAATGGGTGGAGGCATCATACCCTTCACATACATTAAGAGCCCTAAGGAGCAATGTGCTAAAACCGGTAGAGCCACCTGGAGTCAAGGAAGGCAACTTCCTAGTCCACTGGACGGCAGGAGCCAGCAAACTATAGCCTGTGGGCCAAATCTGACCTGCACACAAAGCTAAAGATTTTTTTTTTTTAACATTTTTAAAAGGTTGTAAATAACAAGCAAACAATAGCAATCATGTCACTCTTAAAATGGTCCCCTCACTCTTGTGTCTTTTTAAGTTTTCTCTCTCTGCAGTAATCACTGTTTTCACCACAGAAACATTCAGAGATACCCTACCACTCAGGCCTTTACGCACATACTTGGATTTTTTACAGAATCATTAGTCTTTGGTGAAAAAAAAGGAACAAAAGCAGGACAGGGGAGAGGAAGGGTAAAGGGAAGTATCTGGTAGCTCAGTGTGAGTTGAACAGATTATGTTTACCCTCCGAACCCTTCTCATCACTGATTCGTCTGAAACATCACCTCCTCAGTGAGGCCGTGCATGACCAAATCTGAAGCTGCACTGCTCTCTCCAGCCACCCTCTACTCCCATTCACCAGTTTCTTCAGAACACACGTGACTATCTACAAGTATATGTTCATTTTCTCCCTCACTAGAATGTAAGTTTCATGAAAATACAAGCCTTGTCAATTTATCACTGTCCCTACAGCCTAGACAGTGCCAGGCACAAAGGCGCTATGCCTAAATACATACTGAAAGAATCAATCAATCAATCAATCAACAACTGACTAAATAGATCATTTCTTTTTTTTTTTTTTTTTTTTTTTTTTTTTTTTGGTGGTATGCGGGCCTCTCACTGCTGCGGCCTCTCCCGTTTTGGAGCACAGGCTCCGGACGCGCAGGCCCAGCGGCCATGGCTCACGGGCCCAGCTGCTCCGCGGCACGTGGGATCCTCCCGGCCCGGGGCGCGAACCCGGTTCCCCTGCATCGGCAGGCGGACTCTCAACCACTGCGCCACCAGGGAAGCCCCATTTCTTTGCAATAAAAGTCAACGGACCATATAAGATGAGAAATTGTGGTTCACATCAGACACACGCACACACACACACACACACACACACACACACACACACACACACACACACACACACACACACACACACACACAAAGAAAGGAAGGTCAGGAAATAGAAGGCAACTCTACCCCTCCTTCCACAATGATGTTAAATTGACACTTTTAACCCCTTGAGAGGTGAGGCAACTCGCCATCTGCCGGTTTTCCCAGATCATATATCTCATCTTGCTCGTGGTGTGAGAGCCCTGAGCATTGAGGAGAGCCTGCAGATGCTCCAGCAGAGGTCCAGTTGTGCTCAGGGATGCATCTGGAATCTCCCGTCAGCCCTGGCTGCAGCTCACCTCTGCAGCCTGCTCTGGTCTGATATGCTTGGGATGGGTTTTAAGGATGACTACTGCCCAAGGCCAGTCGAGGAGACAGGTCTGACCGGTTCACCTTTTGGGAAATGAACCCTGATGTTAGTCCAGCCACGTCTATATTTACATAAAAGATGGTGATAAATAAATGAACTCATTAGAAAACCAAGACAAGGGTAATCGCTCTACCGTAGGCTCTCTGTGAACTGAAAAGATGATGTCTTGGTCATCTGTATTCTCAGGGCCTAGCACGGTGGCAGGACGCAGGGTACCATTGTGCAGGTTACACACGCAACTCCACGGCGTGGAATTCCCATCACAGGCTGTGCGAATGGCAGCCCCCGGCATTGTGCAGGATACAACTGCAAGGCCCCACGCTGTGGTCCTGATTCACGGCCGACAGCACATCAAGGTGCTCTATAAAATGTGCTGAATGGATTAGGGGGAAGGAATACCTGGGAGGCTCATTTGTTTTCTGGGAACTATCTCAGGTGGCCACCAGGCAGGTGGGAGGGCCTGAAATACCCACATCTCTTCAGAGAGAGGAGGAAAAATCAGGGTCAGGAGCTCTGGGACATTGCCCACAGGATTTGCCTACTTCAGAGACGTTGTAGAACCTTGCCTACCTAATTGAGCTGCTAAAATGGGTTCCCCAAAGGTAGGAATGCGTGACGTTTACATTGTGAGTAAATCACTTTGACTCACTTTTTTTTTTCGTCCCATGCATTGCGTCAAGGGTACAGTTTCAAAAGTTCTAGCAAATGTGCAGGTGATTATGAAACCTCTATCTGGCCTCTCTGACCCTCCCTTTCCCCCTTACAAGCAGTAAAAGCGGTCTTTCTAAAACATATGTCATATGACATCCTCTGAAGCCTCCTACTGTTACCCATCTTGCTCAGAATGGATTCTAAAGCCCTGGCTCTCTCGCTGACTCCATCTCCTACCTCCATCTTCTACATTCCAGCTTCTGTTTCTCAAACCAATCACACTCTCCACTGAGGGACTTTGCCCATGCTGTTCCCTCTATCATTTCAATATTTCAGGCAGGTTTCAGGTTGAAGAGCACCTCGTCCAGGAAGCCCTCCCTGACCACCACTATCTAAAACAGTCCCTGACAAAGTCTATTCCACACCCTTCTTTATTTCCCCCATTTCTTCTTATCATCCGTTTATTTGTAGACTGTCTTACTATTCTAACAGAAGGTAATTTCCATGAGGCCAGAGAATTGTCTTGTTTTCTGTTTTATCCCCAAAACCTGGAAAAGTACCTGGCACATGGTAGGCTTTCGAAAAATATTTGTGGGACGAATGAAGAATGAATGCTTGAAATTGGAAACTGTCCAAAATAGCCAACTGAATAAACAGAAAATCACAGGAAAACAAGGCTATGAATATGGAACCATTCTCTCACTGTCTGCTACTTGATTAAGCTGCACTTAAAAAAAGGCCGAAGAAGAAATCCTGTGGGGCAGTTGCCAGAAGCAATGAGTGCATCAAAATAGTATTTGAAATGCCAAACTGTTATTGTCAAATCAAAGCTGTAGAGATGCTGTTATATTGTATTTAAATTACTGCACAGTTATGGGTGGGAGCCCTAGTGCCTGGTCCCAGGTCTACTCAGGTTTAACTGTTTCTAGACTGAGTTCCAGGGCAGGGTTGGTGCAAGAATTCAGTTTCCTTGTGTTTCCCATCACAAACTGGCTTCTCACGAGCGGTAGGAAAGTGGCATGTGCATAGGTGTGTAAAGGGGTAAGGGAAGATGAAGGTTTTCTTATTAAAAAAAATATGTATATGTATATATATATATATATTATGGGCCCTTATAAAATTTTAGAAAATGTATTCAAGCTAGACGATGATGATGCTAATACTACAGATAAAAATATCTAAAGTTTATTGAGCGTGTCATACTTTTAATATGTACAGGCACTATTTTGAGTATTTCACATGAAATAAAATGGATGTCAGTTGATCCTTTAAAAATCTAAGTCAAATGATTTTGCTTTCATACAAAACCCTCTAAAGGCTTCCCATCTCATCCAACCTGATTCACATGAATTGATGCTGTGTTCCCTGTCCTTCTATGCCCATCTCCTACTATGAACTTCCTTAAATACTGCTCTCCCTGTTCTCTCAAACATTCCTGACATCCTTCTGCCTCAGGACCTTTGCACTGTTCTTCCCTGTACCTGGAATGCTCTTCTCCTAGATCTCATAGCTTGCTTCTTGACATCTTTGCTCACAGTTCATCTTCTCAGTGAGGCCTTCTTTGAGTACCTATTCAAAATTGCAAATACTACCCTCCCGCCCCCCACATCCTGGCACTTTTTTAACTTTTTTCCATATTATTTGTCATAGTCTGACATTCTTTATATGTTTCATATATTTATTTAAAATGTTTCTTCCCTCCATTGGAATGCAGACTGAGATATTAATCTCTTTGGCTTCCTGCTATTTCCTCAGCATATACAACCATGCCTGGTGTGTGTGTGTGTGTGTGTGTGTGTGTGTGTGTGTGTGTGTGTGTGTGTGTGTGTATTTTCATATACATGGAATGTATATACGCATATACATACATATATAAAATGAATTAACTAATTCAATTCTTATGATAACCTTTTAAGATAAATATTATTGACACTCTCATTTTGTAAATAAGGAAGTCGACAGACAGAAAGCTTACGTAATTAAACCAGGGTAATGATCATAAGAGACTACTATGAACAAGTATACACCATTAAACTGGACAACCTAGAAGAAATGGAAAATTCCGAGAAGCACACAACCTACCAACAATGAATCATGAAGAAATACAAAATCTTAAATGACAAATTACTAGTAAGGAGATCAAATCAATAATCAAAAACCTCACAACAAAGAAAATTCCAGTGCCATATGGCTTCACTGATGAATTCTACCAAACATTTAAATAAGAACACATACAAATCCTTCTCAAACTCCTCAAAAAACTGAAAAGGAGTGAATACTTCCAAACTAATTTTACAAGGCCAGCATCCCCCGATGCAAAAACCAGATAAGAACACTACAAGGAAAGAAAATTAGAGATCAATATCCCTGATGAACATAAACGCAAAAATCCTTAACAAAATATTAGCAACCAATATTCAACAGTACATGAAAAGGATCACACACCATGATTAATTGGGATTTATTCCAGGGTTCAACACACTCAAATCAATCAATGTGATCTACCACATTAACAAAATGAAGAATAACTATCTCATTATTATCTCAATAAGTATAGAGAAAGCATTCAACAAAATTCAATATCCATTTATGATAAAAAGTCTCAACAAACTAGGTATAGAGAAAACATATCTCAACATAATAAAGGCCATAATGACAAGTCCACAACTAATATATGGAAAAAGCCAAAAGCTTTTCCTCTAGTATCAGAAACAAGACAACGATGTCTACTGTCACCACTTTTATCCAACATAGCAAAGGAAGCCCTGGCCAAGAAATTAGGCAACATAAATAAATAAAAGGCAGTCAATTGGAAAGGAAGAAATAACTATATATGCAGATGACATTATATGACAGAAAATCCTCAGGACTCCACCAAAAAACTATTAGAACAAATAAACTTATTTAGTAAAGTTGCAGGATACAAAATCAATAAACAAAAATCAGTTGCATTTCTATATACTACCATCAAACAATCCACTTACAACTGCATGAAAAAAAAGAAATACATAGGGATAAATTTAACCAAGTAGGTAAAAAATCTGTACACTGAAAACTATAAGATTTTAATAAAAGAAACTGAAGAAAACACAAATAAATGGAAAGCTCTTTTGTACTCATGGCTGGAAGAATTAATATTGTTAAAATGTCCATACTACCCAAAGCAATCTACAGATTCAATGCAATCCCTATCAAAGTTTCAATGACATTTTTTTCACAGAAATAGAAACAACGATCCTAAAATTTTATGGAACCACAAAAGACACTGAATAGCCAAAGCAATCTTGAGAAAGACGAACAAAACTGGAGGCATCACACTGCCTCCTTTCAAACTACCTTACAAAGCTACAGTAATCAGAACAGTAGGGTACTGGCAGAAAAACAGACACACAGATGAACAGAACAGAACAGAGTCCAAAAATAAACCCACATACACATGGTCAATTCATTTATGACAAAGGAGCCAAGTATATACAATGCGGAAAGGATAGTCTCTTTAATTAAATGGTGTTGGGAAAACTGGACAGCCATATACAAAAGAATGAAACTGGATTCCTATCTTACACTGTATAGAAAAATCAGCTCAAACTGGGAAAACACTAGAGCTTGAGACCTGAAACTATAAAGCTTCCAGAAGAAAACAGGAGGTAAGCTCCTTGACATCTGTACTGGCAGTGATTATTTTGCATTTGACTTCAACTATGAAGGCAACAAAAACAAAAATTAACAAGTGGGACTACATCAAGCTAAAAAACTTCTGCACAGCAAAGGAAACCATCAACAAAATGAAAAACAACTTTTGTAATGGGAGAAAATCATATATAGGAAGTTAAAATCCAAAATATATAAAGAACTCATACAATTCAATAGCCAAAAAAACCCCAAACCAAAACAAACCCAAACAATCTAATTAAAAAATGAGCAGAGGAACTGAATAGACATTTTTCCAAAGAAGGTATACAAATGACCGACAGGTTAATGAAAAGGAGCTTGACACTACAAATCATCAGGGGAATGCAAATCAAAACTACAATGAAGGGGCTTCCCTGGTGGCGCAGTGGTTGCGCGTCCGCCTGCCGATGCAGGGGAACCGGGTTCGCGCCCCGGTCTGGGAGGATCCCACATGCCGCGGAGCGGCTGGGCCCGTGAGCCATGGCCGCTGAGCCTGCGCGTCCGGAGCCTGTGCTCTGCAACGGGAGAGGCCACAACAGAGGGAGGCCTGCATACCACAAAAAAAAAAAAAAAAAAAAAACTACAATGAAATACCATCTCGCATCTGTTAGAATGCTTAGTATCAAAAAGACAACAGATAACAAGTGTTGGTGAGAACGTGGGGAAAAGGGAACACCTGTGTACTGTTGGTGGGAATGTTAACTGGTACACCCACTATGGAAAACAGTATGGAGGGTCCTTAAAAAATTAAAAATAGAACTACCATATAATCCAGCAATTCCACTTCTGGGAATATATCTAAAGGAAACAAAATCAATATTTTGAACAGGTACCTGCACCCCATGTTCATGAGAGCATTATTTACGATAGCTAAGTCATGGAAACAACCTAAGTGTCCATCAGTAGATGAATGGATAAAGAAGATTTTATATATATATTTATATAAGCATACATATATATGTATATATGAAAAAAAAGAAAAAATATGTGAACAAAATAGCCGTTAAAAAGAAGGAAGTCCTGCCATTGCTGACAACATGGATGGACCTTGAGGGCATTAAGCTAAGTGAAATAAGTCAGTCAGAGAAAGCCAAACAATCTCTTGTAGGATCTCTCTTATATGTGGAATCTAAAAAAAAAAAAAACTGAAAGAGACAACAGATTGGTGATTGCCAGAAGTGGTGGGGAGTGAATTGAGTGAAGATGATCAAAAGCTATAAACTTCCATTTATAACATAAATTATTTCTGGTATGTAATATACAGCATGGTGACTATAGTTAACAATACTGTACTGTATACTTGAAAGTTGCTAAGACACTACATCTTTAAAGATCTTATCATAAGAAAAGAGAAAACTTGTAACTATTTGAAACGATGGATATTAACTAAACTGATTGTGGTAATCATTCCGCAATACATACATATGTCAAATCATTCACGTTCTGCACCTTAAACTAATATAATGATATATGTCAATTCTATCTCAATAAAACTGGAAAAAATTTAAAATTAAAAAAAAATTTTTAATAATCCAGATTAATAAAAAAAAGATTTGATCAGTTTAGACATCCATTTGTAGTTCATAAGAATATCCATTTTTTTCCATGCCCTCACCATCATGTGTATTTTTGGATTTTTTCATCAGCTCTACTCTTCTGAAGACTGAAAATAGTTTGTGAGATGGGACACTTTTATATATTCAATGGTAATCAATTTCAATAAATCACTTTCCCAATCAATTCCTTCAGTTTAGAAAGCCCTTCTCTGTCCAAAAATGCCTAATCATCCTTGAAGATTTGCTTTGTCTGTGTTATCTTCATGCATATATTCCTCCAGCAAATTCTCTGTCTCATTTTTCACTATAAACCTACCTTCCTATGGTTTTATATTTTAGTGATTTTCGCAGATATTAGTTTACATGGCTCTCTCCACTTCTAAACTGTTTATTTAGGGGAGGGGCTACATCTTACTCCAAAACAGATTCATTCATTCATTCATTCATTAATTCATGCAACCCACAGGGATTCACTGAGTGTTTACTAGGGCCAGTCACCATTTGGGGTCCTAGGGATCCAGAAAAGAACCAGACAAACCAAGTGTACGGGTGAAAAACACATGAGCAAAACAATAGCTGACATTAGATACTGATGAATGCTAGGACAAAACAGAATGTAACTGGGAAGGAGAGAGCTTGGATGGAGGAGAGTTAAAAGACCCCTCTGATATGAGTCTGTAAGCTAGGAGCTGAGTGATGAAAAAAGGCAGCATGAGAAGTTCTCGGTGACAGCATCCTTGACAGAGGGCACATCTGTGCAGAGGTCCTGGGAAGGAAATGGTCTCAGTACGTTAAGGGAAGAAATAATCTCAGCAAGACCAAAGGGAAATCACGGAGCATGAGATGCACAGGAAACGAGGATGCAAGAGAAAGGAAAGCACCAGATCATCTAAGGCAAGGACATCAAACTTCTTTGGTCAAGATCCAGATTACAAATATTTTCAGCTTTGCACGCTCTGCCACATCTACACAAGTCTGTCCTTGCAGCATAAAAGCAGCCATAGGGAATATGTAAATTAATAAACATGGCTGTGTTCCAATAAAACTTTACTTATAAAAACAAGCAGCTGGTTGGATTTGGCTCACAGGCCATAGTCTATGACTTTGATCTAAGTCTTATAGGCTCTAAGGACGTGCTTAAATACTATTCTAATTTTGATGGTGGCAGGGAGGTAAAAATAATAAATTATGATTACCAATGGGAAGCCACTGGAGAATTTTTCTTTTAAAAAGGAGGGATAAGATCCCCTGTTGGTGGGGTCTCTGGGCCTAGCATGTTACAGGCACTTAAAAATGGATTGCTAAATAGCAGAGACCATTCTAACAGAAAAGGAAACTATTTTAAAATCCTCTCTCCTAGAATATCTAGCTCAGAGGTAGTAGACACTGGAGGGGAAAAAAAAAGATGGTGCCATTATGGGGAAAAAAACCTTTCATATTGGCTGTTCCCGTACATCTATTAACCTGTTTTTTTCAGACCTGTGCAATGGGAGGCATTGGCTCAAAAAACTGACTGTTGGTTATAAGCCAAGCAATCAACTGGAACACACAGCTGAATGGAATGCACACACATGTTAAAGAGATGATTTTCAATTTCAGGTACCTGAGGACCCGTTACAGACATTGTTGCTTCTGTATCAGGCAGACCGACTGCCAGCATCACCATTAAGAAATCATTTCCTTACATTTTCTTTTTGTAAAAGCTGTAGTGGGAAACTGGATTTCTTTGACAAAATGAAACGATAGTCCCTTCCATTTCCCAGAGCTTTTTATTGGGATTGAAAATTTAACGAGCTTGCTTACAAATCATCTGCACAGCTCTTAACCCCGGAATCAGATGGTGAAGTCTCCTTCTCTTACGCAGGTCTTCCTAGAGCGTTCGTTTCAACTCCTGTGTCAGCAGTTTGCCTCTGTTTGTTGTTTATAAACTTTTGTGCCATATTTTCAACAGTGGAAAATCTGAAGATTTTGAGCCCATTTCTCACTACAATATAACTGTCCCAATTTCAAAACTATTACAAAAATGCCAAAGACCTATACACTTATCTCTACCCCTGTCCACCCAGCAAGGATTCTGGGAAAAGGGGATTAAAAATTAAATTAAATTTCACTACACAAGAGAAAACATTCGGGTGGTTCCTTGCCTCTAGTTAAATTTCTTAAAATAGAATTGCACAACGTACTTCTAGATCTCAAGAGCTGAAACATTAAACAAGGAGATAATGACCTGATTACTGGGTTAAAACTAAGCACCTCATTCATCTGGCACGTGATCCAGCACCAGGCAGCAGCCCTCACCACATCTACTGGGTAATATGGCCGTGGCATCCCAATCTAGTCACTTTGACAGGGCACTGGGAAGGTTACTGGAGAAACGCAATGGAACTGGTCGAACTGGAAGACAGATTTAGCCAGCGTACATATCCGGTCTTGGATGCTAAAACCCGATCACCACAAACTGATCTGGGGCTTTGGGTCTGTTAGCCAGAATCTCCCAGGTGTGAAAAACTGACTCCTTATATATAAATCAAGCCTCTTTGGAAACAGGTTTAGCTTCTTGGAAGTGAGAAATCAGAAAAGTAAGATCACTGCTTCAAAGTTCAGAGTGAAGATTGGAGAGCCTGTGATACAGGAGAGAAAATAGGACTTTTTGTTTCATCATTTAACTGTCTACCAATGGATTTTTACTGATGACCCAGTGCACCTGAGGTTCCTCCTTCACGTATATAAAGGCTTCTGAAACCTCAAGGAATTGCTCATTGAGCGGCACAGGCGTGTCCTTTAAATTCCTTGCCACACTGTGCTCTCAGCCTTGCCCTACAATTGCTCTGTTGACTACGTGTGGCCCCCTCTCTTCTCAGATACCCTTATGTGCCTGAGATGTGAATGGGAAAATGTCACTTGTATTCAATCAGAGTTGAGAAATTCCACATGAGCCCTCCTCCAAGTCTGTAACTGGATTATCATTTATTTGAGACCATTCCCTTCCTGATGCACTGACTTCCCAAAGGCTTTATGTCCCAACCCAGGCAGACCTGGAGAGTCAACTGTAGTGCTGAGCAGGGGTAGAGGGCTACCAAAGGCACAGTCTAACAAGCTGGGCTCTCAGAGGGTGGGAACTCCATAGCAGACAACATGCACCCTGATTCTCAAGACAAAGGGCCAGTCAGCTGAGGACAGCTTTATTCATTAGGAACTGCTTCCGGTTCAAAAGCCCCCATCACCTTTGTAAAAAGAGGGAACGGTGGTAACACAGTGAGAATACCCAAAGCACGGGGAAATGTGTATAGACGGTATTTCTACTATATAGATACTCTTCAAAACAAACTCTTACTAGTACCCATAATATATATCAACTACTGAATACTATCGGTTGCAGTTTCACCTGCAGGTCCCTCTCTTTACCTGGGGAGGGAGAGTGTAGATTGGAGGCAGTGTTTCAAAGTCTGCTCCCCACCAACCATCCTACGAGACAGGTGAGTGAGCAGAATTAGAATTCCCAAGTCCATCTAACGTTCTTTGGTGTGGGAGGTTTGCTGGCCCCTTCACCAAAAGGGAAGAGAAGGAAAGCACAGCTGGCTACCAGCTCTGATCCAAGTTTTTCATCCAACAGACTGTTTTCACTCGTCCTCACCCCTCAGGTTGCATACTATCATGGATCTAAAAGTCTGGTTATAGGAAAAACCCATTTAAATCATTACTGGTAACCACTGTCTGTGTGCCCAGGACAGAACTTCACGTATTGACTGTAAAATGTTCTGCACCCAATTCCAACATATGGGACTTCTTTTCCCCCAATAGTCTGACACCTGCCGGATATCCTACAAATCAACTCAGTTCTGTTACTGTGGAAGATAGCATCATATTCTAGGTTGAGGGCTCAGTCCCATGAGACTGCACCCCCCGCTGCACTTCAGATGCCAAGTGCTTGTCCAGGTTGTCACCTGTGCTTCTGACCTACTGGCTATAGACTGGAGGTCCCAGCAGCCCCCTCCTTGGGTTGGATTATTTTGCTGGAGTGGCTCACAGAACTCAGGAACATTGACTAATTAGAAGACTGTTGTTTTGTTTTGTTTTGTTTTGATAAAAGAATATAACTCGGGAATGGCCAGAGGGAAGATATGTATACATCACAGGTATGGGGAAAGGGTATGGAAAATGCTCTTGGAGCACGCCGCTCTCCCCAATTCCCCAATTCTCCAAGGGTTCACCAACCCAGAAGTTCTCCAAACCCCATCCTTTTGGGGTTTTATGGAGGCTGCATTAAGTAGGCACGAATGATTAAATCATTGGTCAATGCTGATTGACCCAGAGGTCAGGGGTGGAAATAGAAGTTGTAACTCTAATCACAAGCCTGGCTCCTGGCAACCTCTCCTGGAGGCCCAAAAGGGACTTCATTAACATAACAAAAGACACCTTTACAGCTCTCTTAACTTAGGAAATTCCAAGGGTTTTAGTAGTTCCATGCCAGAAATGGAATGAAGATCAGATATATCTATATTTCTTATTATAAATCACAGTGTTACAACTATCATGCAAACCATTACTCATAAACCATGAGTAATCTTTCTAAAACATAAATCCAGCAGCATCACACCCCTGCCCTAAAACTCACTGAAGCTCACTCCCCGCTTCCTTAAAAAACAAGGTCAAGCACACAGCATCCTCTAAGATTTCATCTCTACCCACCTGTCCAGAGTTAGCTCTTGCTTTCCGTCTAAGCCACACTACAGCCTCTACTTACAGTTTCCCCAAATGCATGACTATTTCACCTTCTGTTCACCCTCCTGCCTTGACTTAGACAGAAATTTTTGCTAAGGGGAGCCTAGGATGGAAGGTTACAGTTCTCCTTTAAGAAGCATTTACCATTTGCCAGAGAATGTGGGAGGTACTCTCTATACTCTCATTTATACAATTCTAGTTTTATTTCCGATGCAATTTCTTGGGTCAGCACTGTGCAAATAGGCCAATAGGTATAAGAACACTTAATTTTTTTTTTTTTTTTTGCTGCATTGGGTCTTTGTGGCTGCGCACGGGCTTTCTCTAGTTGAGGCGAGCGGGGGCTACTCTTCTTTGCCGTACACGGGCTTCTCGCTGCGGTGGCTCCTCTTGTTGCGGAGCACGGGCTCTAGGGACGTGGGCTTCAGCAGTCGTGGCTCGCGGGCTCTAGAGCGCAGGGTCAGTAGCTGTGGCGCACGGGCTTCGCTGCTCCGCGGCATGTGGGATCTTCCCGGACCAGGGCTCAAACCCGTGTCCGTGTCCCCTGCATCGGCAGGCGGATTTTTAACCACTGCGCCACCAGGAAGTCCCAGAACACTTAATTATTAAGTTTCAAGAAAAAGGAGGATGACGAGAACGGTTTCTGTCCAAAGCAATTTTTAAAGGCTTTATTGATGTATAATTGACACATAATAAACTGCGCACATTTGAAGCGTGCAATTTGATGAGCTTTGACATATATACACACACATGCTTGAAACCATCACCATAATCAAGAAAGTGAACACATACATCACCCTCCAAATTTCCTTGTGCTCCTTTGTCATTCTTCAGCACCACCCCAGCCTACAACTGATCTGCTTTCTGTTACTGTAGATTAATCTGGATATTAAAAAGAATTCGATATAAATGGAATCATACCTATACACTCTTTTTTGACCTGCATTCTCTCACTCAGAGTAATTACTTAGGATTTATCCATGCTGTTGGATGTATCAATACTCTGATGCTTTTTACTGCACAGTAGTATTCCATTTTATGAAGAGACTGTAATTTGCATATCCATTCACCTATTGATGGGCGCTTGGGCCTGCATACCGCATCAATCAATCAATCAATCAATCAATCAATCTACAGGGCTTCCCTGGCGGCACAGTGGTTAAGAATCCGCCTGCCGATGCAGGGGACACGGGTTCAAGCCCTGGTCTGGGAAGATCCCACATGCCGCGGAGCAACTAAGCCTGTGCGCCACAGCTACTGAGCCCACATGCCACAACTACTGAAGCCTGTGTGCCTAGAGCCTGTGCTCCGCAGCAAGAGAAGCCACTGCAATGAGAAGCCCACGCACCCTGTGTGCCTAGAGCCTGTGCTCCGCAGCAAGAGAAGCCACTGCAATGAGAAGCCCACGCACTGCAACGAAGAGTAGCCACAACTAGAGAGAGCCTGCACACAGCCAAAAATAAAAATTAAAAAAAAATAATAAAATAAATATTTTTACAAAAATAATAAATAAATCTACAAAAAAACTGACGTGCAAGTCTGTGTATGGACATATTCTTTCCTATCTCACAGGTAAAGACAGAGGACGAATGGCTAGAGTAGTACGGTAGGTGCACGCTTTTCATTTTAAGAACCTGCCAAACTGTTTTCCAAAGTGACTATACTATCTTTGACATTTCCACCAGCAGAGTATGAGAGCACCCATTGTCCCACATCCTCACCAGTACCTGGTATCATCAGTCTTTTAAATGTTGTGCTAAACAATTTAGAGAACTCATTTGCTCTTAAACGAACATAGAAGAAGGAATAACTATACCCACTGTGCAGATGAAAAACCCTAGGACCAAAAAGGTTAAATGACACACCCAAAATGTGCAGATTCCAAAATGTGATTCGATTCAGAGCACCACAGATGAGGGGGTAAGGAGGAATGGTCTTCTAGGACCAAAGGGCAACTGGGACCTGAAAGAAATGCTAGCGATGAGACCAGTTCGTATTCTGAACTACAGTACAGGGATCTCCAGCCCCCAAGGCTGGATTTGGCAATCCTCTGACTGCTCATCAGTAAACTATGTTTCATTAGGATTTCCTGCGCTTTGAGAAGAGTTGTTTGTGAAAAGGATGGGTGGTCTCTGATGATGGGTGGTCTCTGATGGTCTTAGAAATGCCGAAGAACAGAGATTTGTCTCATTATCCTGATATGAGTTATAAACGTGAGGTCTGGGTCCTGGTGACTAGGTCTTCTGGGGGCTGACGTCTCAAAATGAAAGCCATCTAATGGGAAAACTGGGCTCCAGGGAGCACGCTATGGGGGGCAGATTCAACACTCTTGTGAAGTCTTCTTTTTAGCAGAAATATTTTTCTTGAGTATGTCTCTGTTCAAACCTTGAATGGTTGGGGCCTTGAATGGTTTTAATGTAGTAAGTTATCTCCCTATTAGCTCTAGCTCAATTCAGTTTTACACAGGCTCTTGGGTTTCACCTGTTGAACTACCTTTTCTGGCTAAAGGAAAGGACTGAGATGGTGAAGGCTCCATTTATCCTAGGTGACAGCACTTGAAATTAGCTGATGCATCATGAAGGGCGCAAAGAGGACTGTACTATTCCAAGCCATTGGCTAATACCAGATGTGCAAACAGCTGGCTCCAGAGGGCTGTTTGGAGAGAAGCTCAGCTATCACCAAGGTCACAGCAGGAAGCAGAAAAGAGACGGTCTCACAAGATTTTGATAAAAATTTGAACAGACAAAATTAAATAGCAGAAGTAATGCCTCAACCACCAGTATGCACGGGTAGACAAATGGCCTCAGCATCGCCTATGCCCTGGGACGTTTCTCTCCACTGTGTTTAGATGCAAGGTGAAAGTCTTAGTAAGCATTCCAGAAGGGAAAAGAAGAATTTTTATTTTAAAAAATGTTTGTGTATGTGTGTGTACTTATACGTCTAGAGGTAAAGCCATCAGACTGTTGACGGTGACTGTCTCTAGAGGATGGGATAATAGGAGTCCTTTCTTTCCTCACTTAGTTGCTGTTTGAAAAAAGATTAAATAGTGGGCAATGTTACTTGCAAAACCCACAAAATAGAAAAAAAAATCCGTATCTCTGATTTCAGCAATAAAGCAGAGTAACACAAAAAGGAAGATAAGACATAGCCTGTTCGCGTATTCTTTTAATGTTCAAACGTTCAAAACAGCTTTCAGACCTGCTTTGTCTTTTCTAGTCCTTTAGGCTCTCTTCGAGGCAATGCCGTCCTTTGATCCATCTACAACAATAGCTACTTAACTAGTTCTCTAGTTGCTTCACCTTGGCTCATCCTCCATCCTCAAGTACTATCCCTGGGATTCACCTTCCAAGATATCCTATGCTCACATTCCTCCCACACTTGGAAACTTTTCTTGGCTCTCCATAGCTTCAAAGAGAAAGTCCAAACACAGCTACTCTTCCACTGCATCGTTATCTCTGTTATCTCTGAGTCCAGGCCCCCAAAACCAGAGAGAGGGCGGGACTGCACCACAGGGAAGACCACACATAATTCAACATATGCATAAGGGGATGTTTCATCCTAAGAAAGAACAGCTGGTGTTTCGGCTTACACGCCCTAGTATTCAAAATTAACTCAGCCCACCCCTTAGGAAAGAGGCAATTCTTGCCAAAAGTTTGATTTGGGGATGAAACGTGGGGTTCACGTTGTTTCACAACTTGCCCATAGAACGTGGTTTTCTTAAAAACCTCTCAGGTTTGCAAGAGTCAAAATCACCTAAGCACAATGTCGTCTCCTCAGTCCACGTACTGTATGTTGAAAACAGCATCCCCCTACTTTTTCACATGTGATAGAATTTCTTAATGGACTGTCTTAGCACTTCCTCTGCCTGTTCACTTCCGGTCCCTTGTTGCATTTTCCATGAAGCTTAAGTGGAGGTCCCTTTCTCTGCGTGTCCATACTACATTCTTTGCGTGAGGAGTGTAGCTTATCTCACACCAGGTGTGAGATATTTCTTTGAAGGCCTGTGTGGACCACTAGCTTTCAGTTCCTGTCTGACAAGGATGATGCCTTCTTTACATCTACATTACAGCCCTTCCCAGAGCCCTAGGGGCACAGTAGGTGTTGCCCAATTGTTAGTTCAATTGCTGAAAGGTCAGGAGAAAATTTTAATCAAATCAAATAGCGCAGAAGCATTAACCAATATATTACTTCCAAAGCGAACTAGGTCTTTTCCTTCCTGTACGTCTTTGGGCAGTTAAAAAAAAAAAAAAAAAAGATGTGTCATCAGAGACAAAATAAAGCCTAATTCAAACACACCCCATTTCTCTGACTATTCTTTACCTTTAAGCAGATTAATCTTAACAAAAGCTGTTCAAGGACTTCAGTACAGTGACAACAAACAGCTGCATGGGAAGAGAGGGTCATTCATTGAAACCCAACACTACATCAGAAATGGCACGTGGATTTCAAATTCCTTTCAGTTCTGATTTATTGGTAGTGGTTGCCGAGAAAGACTAAGATGATAAGGATTTCAAGACCACACCGGGGTTCAGGGGAAGCTTGCCATTAGCCATTAGTGATGTCTGCCTCAGGCATGGATTAGGGAATGTTTCCCTCCCTACCAAATATTTCTGGATCCTTACTATTAGCCCTAGGCTTGTTTTGCTTTGTGTTTAGATTCTGGGGAGCTACTGCTATAACTGGAAGATCAAAAGATCTTGGCATATAGTCCCAGCCCTTCAAGAAACACTCCGGGGAAACACTCCTACCCGCCTGCCCTCTTGCTATCTCTGGTTCCAGGGCCAGTGCCTTGGTTCTGGCTTTTCAGGTCTCTGGTCCAAACTCTGAAGTTGACACTTTATTCAGACCTTTTAACTCTAGACTTTGTCTTTGACCATGGATGGTATCCTTCTGATCTCTTGGTTTCTTGTGGATCTTCCAGTTGTTTGGGATGAGAATTAATTTATCCCCACAGTCTCTTAAATTAGAAATCAAGAAATATTTAGAGAATGTCTTTTGTGGATCAGAAAGAAAATATTTAGGCAGTTTTAAGAAGCATCCTTGGTTTCCACTGGTGTTTTGCCAGCATGCTTGTTTAAAAAATCTAGAGTTTTATGCCCATCCTACCCCTACTGAGCCAGTTGGGGTGGGTGGACATGCGATATTTTTTAAAACAAACTTCTCCAGGGATTACCACAGACACAATTTTGAACCACTGAGTTAAAAACCCTGAGCTGGTGCAGAAATGGCCAACAATGACCCTAATTCTGTCATTTAGTGGAATACGCTTCAGTGAAAACCAAAGAATCCTGTTATTTAAGTACTGAAATCCACCCTGGTTCTGTTCTGATACGTGCACGAGAGGTTTGTGGGTCATGATACAGAAAAAAGAACTCTTTTCCTTCAAGACTTTTTTTTCCCTTCAAGACTTCAAGACTCTTTTTCCAACATTTTTCTGTGACCAGAAAATGCCTCAATTCTTTTCTTTCTCCTCTTCTCACCAACCCATCCCCCGCCCCATCCAAGCAAACACACGTGCACAGAGGGAAAGACTTGAGACACTCTGATCCTTTCCTTTTTATACAAAGGTCTACTTTGCTTTTGTAGAAATGGTACAAAGCTTGTCTCCCTGTCCCTGTGTAAGAAATGATATATTGGCTTACCCAGAAAGTCCTCCAGAAAACAACAGGCTAAAAACAACTGAAAAAACATAGCATCTATAGGAATTCCCAGATTTGAGCAGCATAACCTGTATCCTCCCTACCTGGCTGCATGAAAAGCTCTTTGTAAAGATACACCCATGTGTCAGTATTTTTTACAGATCTTTTCCTGTAATTGATATCTAGCCTTACAGCATTGTGGTCGGAAAAGATACTTGATACGATTTCAATTTTCTTAAATTTACCAAGGCTAGATTTGTGACCCAAGATATGATCTATCCTGGAGAATGTTCCACGAGCACTTGAGAAAAATGTGTATTCTGTTGTTTTTGGATGGAATGTCCTATAAATATCAATTAAGTCCATCTTGTGGAATGTATCATTTAAAGCTTGTGTTTCCTTATTTATTGTCATTTTGGATGATCTGTCCATTGGTGAAAGTGGGGTGTTAAAGTCCCCTACTATGATTGTGTTACTGTCGATTTCCCCTTTTATGGCTGTTAGTATTTGCCTTATGTATTGAGGTGCTCCTATGTTGGGTGCATAAATATTTACAATTGTTATATCTTCTTCATGGATCGAACCCTTGATCATTATATAGTGTCCTTCTTTGTCTCTTGTAATAGTTTTTACTTTAAAGTCTATTTTGTCTGATATGAGAATTGCTACTCCAGCTTTCTTCTGATTTCCATTTTATCGATATGTATGTTCCTATTCCCATTTTCTTAATTGTTTCGAGTTTGTTCTTGTAGGTCTTTTCCTATGGAAACACAAAAAACCCCAAACAGCCAAGGCAATCTTGAGAACAAAAAATGGACCTGGAGGAATCAGGCTCCCTGACTTCAGACTGTACTACAAAGCTACAGTAATCAAGACAGTATGGTACTGGCACAAAAACAGAAATATAGATCAACGG
>NC_041231.1:12946240-12946801 GCF_002837175.3 Physeter macrocephalus
AAAAATGGGCAGAAGACCTAAATAGACATTTCTCCAAAGAAGACATACAGATTGCCAAGAAGCACATGAAAAGCTGCTCAACATCATTAATCATTAGAGAAATGCAAATCAAAACTACAATGAGATATCATCTCACACCGGTCAGAATGGCCATCATCAAAAAATCTAGAAACAATAAATGCTGCAGAGGGTGTGGAGAAAAGGCAACACTCTTGCACTGCTGGTGGGAATGTAAATTGATACAGCCACTATGGAGAACAGTATGGAGGTTCCTTAAAAAACTACACATAGAACTACCATACGACCCAGCAATCCCACTACCGGGCATACACCCTGAGAAAACCATAATTCAAAAAGAGTCATTTACCGAAATGTTCATTGCAGCTCTATTCACGATAGCCAGGACATGGAAGCAACCTAAGTGTTCATCAACAGATGAATGGATAAAGAAGATGTGGCACATATATACAACGGAATATTACTCAGCCATAAAAAGAAATGAAACTGAGTTATTTGTAATGAGGTGGATGGACCTGGAGTCTGTCATACAGAGTGAAGTAA
>NC_041231.1:12947507-12962299 GCF_002837175.3 Physeter macrocephalus
CAAGAGGGAAGAGATATGGGAGCATATGTATATGTATAACTGATTCACTTTGTTGTAAAGCAGAAACTAACACACCATTGTAAAGCAACTATACTCCAATAAAGATGTTAAAAAAAATAAAAGATACACCCACGAGTCAAGCCTTTGTTATCCATGAAAACAACCCAGTCCTCCAACAGACTGTGCCAGTATATAGCAATAGGATATTATAGCACTTCACCAGACAAGCAAGCTCTTGCTGTGCTGTCATTCTACCATTTGCAATGTCTCCCTGAATCATTTCAGTCACATAAATATAATTCCTAAGATAAGGAATCGTTATATTTTGCCTAGAGTTTCCCTCTTCCATCCCTGGCCGCATCCGAGATACTCATTCCAGAAGTCACAGGGTTAGTAATGATAAAACAAGATAACAGTGATATCCTCTTGCATCTTCCTTAACAAAAGCAAAAATAAACTTCATGAGGGTTGATGTTTTGCAAGACAATAAGGAACATTTCTCATACCTTATGATGTGTTAATGAACTCAACTGATGAGAAATTTCACAAAGAAATACTCATATAATCAAAACAAATTCAATATCCTGAAACAGTAAATAGATATTACTGAACTCACTGCTTAATTTTTCTTTTTTTGTGTGTCTTGTAACAATGGAATTCTTCCAGTTGAAACACTTCAACTCTTAAATCTAACGAAAAATGGAAGGGCTATGATTTTGTATGTATTAGGTTGGCAGTAATGTCTTTTGCTGTGATATCTTTTTGCATTTTGCAATTTGCTGCAAATTGCAATGGACAAAGGATTAATCTCCAAAATATATAAGCAGCTCATGCAGCTCAATATTAAAGAAACAAACAACCCAATCTAAAAATGGGCAGAACTTTCCTGGTGGCGCAGTGGTTAAGAATCCACCTGCCAATGCAGGGGACATGGGTTCAAGCCCTGGTTCGGGAAGATCTCACATGCCGCGGAGCAACTAAGCCCGTGCACCACAACTACTGAGCCTGTGCTCTAGAGCCCGCGAGCTACAACTACTGAGCCCGCGTGCCACAACTACTGAAGCCCGTGTGCCTAGAGCCCATGCTCCGCAACAAGAGCAGCCACCGCAATGAGAAGCCCATGCACTGCAACCAAGAGTAGCTCCCGCTTGCCGCAACTAAAGAAAGCCCGCGCACAACAATGAAGACCCAACGCAGCCAAAAATAAATATATTAAAAAATAAATTTATAAAAATAAAGAAGGAAATAAATAAATAAATAAATAAATAATGGGCAGGAGACTTAAATAGACATTTCTCCAAAGAAGACATACAGATTGCCAAGAAGCACATGAAAAGCTGCTCAACATCACTGATTATTAGGGAAATGCAAACCAAAACTACAATGAGGTATCATCTCACACCAGTTAGAATGGGCATCATCAGAAAATCTACAAACAACAAATGCTGGAGAGGGTGTGGAGAAAAGGGAACCCTCTGGCACTGTTGGTGGGAATGTAAATTATAGAGTCACTATGGAGAACAGTATGGAGGTTCCTTAAAAAACGAAAAATAGAATTACCATATGACCCAGCAATCCCACTACTGGGCATATACCCAGAGAAAACCATAATTCAAAACGACACATGCACCCCGATGTTCACTGCAGCACTATTTACAATAGCCAGGTCATGGAAGCAACCTCAATGCCCATCAACAGACAAATGGCTAAAGAAATTGTGGTACATATATACAATGGAATATTACTCAGCCATAAAAAGGAGCGAAATTGGGTCATTTGTTGAGATGTGGATGGATCTAGAGACTGTCATACAGAGTGAAGTAAGTCAGAAAGAAAAACAAATATAATACATTAACGCATATATGCAGAACCTAGAAAAATGGTACAGATGAACCGGTTTGCAGGGCAGAAGTTGAGACACAGATGTAGAGAACAAACGTATGGACACCAAGGCGGGAAAGCCGCGGCGGGGTGGGGATGGTGGTGTGCTGAATTGGGCCGTTGGGATTGACATGTATACAGTGATGTGTATAAAATTGATGACTAGTAAGAAAAAAAAAGATAAGGAAAATAAAAAATTTTAAAAATAAATTCCATGGTTTCATGTACTCTAGCCATATGCCTGGCATGAAGGTACCCGCATTTTCATGCAAAATTCACTGTTCCCAGTTGGCAATTTGGTACCTTTAATTGTGTCAAACAACTATGTAAAACATCATAATCCACTAAGAGTATACAGAGAGAAATATGTGGCTTCTAAATTCTGGTATACAAAGCACACTGCTTGAAGACAGCTTAGTTTCTCCTGCAGCCCGGTTCTACCTATGCAATGTTTTCTAGAACAACCAGAATCAGTGAATCCAGTTCCTGAAAACTTGTATCCTTCTCAGGTTTTTAAATGAGTAAATTATACCTCTGATCTTAACTGACAAGATTCCGAGTCATGACTAGAAATGGCTAGAAATGACAAACGAAATGGTAGAGACCTATAATGCCAAATATGCATTACAACAAGGCTCATCTATAGAACGACTGCAATGATCCCTGCCTTCTATATTCCTCAAGCATAAATTTACAAGGAAAAGCTCTAATATTTTTATCCTGTTGCATGGGAAATTGTGTTTAATAACAGAATGTTTATCTCGATAGGCTTTGATGATGCATATCAGACCCCACAAAAATGTCCATGATTATCAACTTACTGCCATACATTGCATTTCACTACCCTACCTCATATTTTACTGTTCACTTGGCCCAGGGATAAAGCAATGAAATGAAATTCAAGTTGGTTTCACAGATAGTAAACGACACAGATGTAGAGAACAAACGTATGGACACCAAGGCGGGAAAGCCGCGGCGGGGTGGGGATGGTGGTGTGCTGAATTGGGCCGTTGGGATTGACATGTATACAGTGATGTGTATAAAATTGATGACTAGTAAGAAAAAAAAAGATAAGGAAAATAAAAAATTTTAAAAATAAATTCCATGGTTTCATGTACTCTAGCCATATGCCTGGCATGAAGGTACCCGCATTTTCATGCAAAATTCACTGTTCCCAGTTGGCAATTTGGTACCTTTAATTGTGTCAAACAACTATGTAAAACATCATAATCCACTAAGAGTATACAGAGAGAAATATGTGGCTTCTAAATTCTGGTATACAAAGCACACTGCTTGAAGACAGCTTAGTTTCTCCTGCAGCCCGGTTCTACCTATGCAATGTTTTCTAGAACAACCAGAATCAGTGAATCCAGTTCCTGAAAACTTGTATCCTTCTCAGGTTTTTAAATGAGTAAATTATACCTCTGATCTTAACTGACAAGATTCCGAGTCATGACTAGAAATGGCTAGAAATGACAAACGAAATGGTAGAGACCTATAATGCCAAATATGCATTACAACAAGGCTCATCTATAGAACGACTGCAATGATCCCTGCCTTCTATATTCCTCAAGCATAAATTTACAAGGAAAAGCTCTAATATTTTTATCCTGTTGCATGGGAAATTGTGTTTAATAACAGAATGTTTATCTCGATAGGCTTTGATGATGCATATCAGACCCCACAAAAATGTCCATGATTATCAACTTACTGCCATACATTGCATTTCACTACCCTACCTCATATTTTACTGTTCACTTGGCCCAGGGATAAAGCAATGAAATGAAATTCAAGTTGGTTTCACAGATAGTAAACATGCATTATGAATTTGAAACATACTTCCGGACACATACTTTGCTCATTGAGCATATGTTCAAGAAAAACTTCCTCTAAGAACTTCCTTTTATGACTAAAACCGTAATCTGGAACCATTCACTGTCTTTGGTTTTAGAATTCCATGTCCTTTCATAAGATATTTGCCTTTTTCATTGTAAACACAGTCCAATCTTATAGCTGCTAAATCAAACTGTTTAGGTAAAAGACATCTTTTCAGTTGGAAAACCACTCAAAGTCCATTAATCCTTTCTATGATTATAAACAACCAGATTCAACTAATTCCCAGAAGCAGAGATTTGTAAATTTGTAGACATTTCTACTTCAATCCTTGTTCTCCCCACTTAGGGCGCTAAGTCCTTGAATGTTTAAGAGACTTCTCCAAAGTGACGTGGTACCAGGCTAGACGCCTGATGTGCCGACTTCTAATCAAGCTGTAACTGTGCTCTCTCTATAGAGTGTGCCAGTAAGGACTTAAGTCTCAGTTCTGGCTTCAGCTGTACCGACATGCCAGAGCTACCTTCACCAAGTAAAGGTCACCACATCTTATTAAGATCAACCTATTAGCATTGCCCAGTTTGCATATATACAAAACCACATCCAGGTGAGCACAGAGCTCAGATGTATATGAATCACGTTTAGAATCAACACGGTAGCATTGCCTGATTCGCACACATGTCAAGCCTACAGCTACACATATATGAGTTCTGTTAAGATTCAACATCTTAGGACTGCCTAGCTTACAGACTCATAAAAAACATAAAACTCTATATATGGGGAGGGAGAGGTCATGTACACTGGACATATCTAGTATCAACATTTTAGGGCCCACTAATTTTGAAAACTTGGAACTTTTGCAGCCAGATAACACTTCCCCTGTGACATACTGGCCCTCCCACTGCTGGAGACTTGAGTCTCTGATATCGCTCCGCCTCATCTGAGGCAATTACTATACATCTAGCTGTAGGGAGCCTACAGACTGGAATGACAACCAAAGGTCTCCTATATCCACTTATTTAGAGATACATGTAGATACAGACATATGTTGTATAGTTCACACACATGATCCAATCCACAGTGAGCGCCTACACAGCCACTAGGAAGAGAGCGAGCTGGTGATGACCATCCTTAATCCTGGGAAATAACGGACTGTGGCCCTCCTCTCTTATCCCAAGGAAATACATATGAAAGAAGAGGGAGTGGGTAATCAATGAATAGGAAGGTTTAATTTAGACAGATTGGATTATGTTACACTGGATAATCTCTTGCTACATTGCATCACTCTCTAATCAGTTGACTTGAAAAGGCTACACCTCTGGTTGGTTTCCAGTGGAATGAATGTACTGGATTGGCCAAAAAGTTCGTTCGGGTTCTGGGTACAACGTCACGGAAACACCCGGACGGACGAACCTTTTGGCCAACCCAATAGCACAGCCCAAGGCAGGTTTTGGACTTCTGTAGCACTGATGCCTATTAACTCAGGATTTGTCTAGACTTGGGAATACCATTCTGCATTTTTAAAACCTCTTGCTCTATACAATCGATCTGGCTTCGATATTTTCAAAAAGGAACACGTTTTTGAAATGCATGGTGCGGCGTGCATTTTCACTTACCTTTTCCGCCGACTGAGCGGTGCCAAAAAAAATGGGAATGAAGGCAAGCCAGACTATACATGTTGTGTACATGGTGAATCCAATGGGCTTGGCTTCATTAAAATTCTCTGGGACACCCCGAGTCTTGATGGCATACACAGTACATGTGACCATGAGAAGAATGCTATATCCCAAGGAGCAGATAATCTGGAGATCCGTAATGTCACATTTGAGAACTCCCCGGGCCTGCTCAGGGTTCATTGTCTTATGTTCATCATAGTCTATGATGATGTTGGGTGGGTCAACACCAAACCAAATGAAAACACCTAGAAGCTGAACTGATATTAAACTAGAAGTGATCGCCAGCTGTGATGTCGGGCTGATGAGCCTGGGAGCTGTCACCGATTTCTTGCCCTGTTCAAATATGCGATAAATCCGATTGGTTTTTGTCAAAAGGGCTGCATAACTGATGCACATACCCAAGCCCAAGAAAACTCTCCGGAAAGAACACACTGCCACATCAGGTTTGGCTATCATCAGGAAAGTGATGATGTAGCAAAGAAAGATGCCCGTCAACAGAACATAGCTCAGTTCCCGCCCAGATGCCCGGACGATGGGAGTGTCATTGTAGCGGATGAAAGTGGCCATGACAAAGATAGTGGCGATGATCCCCAACATGGCGAGGAAGACAGGGATGACGGCCCAGGGGGAGTGCCACTCCAGTTTGATGATGGGGATATCCCGGCAGCCGGTTCGGTTTTCATTGGGTCGCTGGTCGTAGGGGCAATGCTGGCATGTCATCTCATCAAACTGGTACTGGTAGCCGTCACAAGGCTCACAGGTCCAGCAGCAAGGAGTTCCCTTCTGCGTCTTCTTTCTTTGCCCAGGCTTGCATGGCAGTGTACACACTGACGGGGGGATCTCCCGGAGTCCTTTACCCCACTGCATGTCCTCTATCTGCAACAAGAAATAAGAAGGTGCAACAGGCAGATTAGTTAAGAGGAAAGAAAAAGAACAATAACAACAAACAGTAATGATAACAACATGGGAGACTTGACAAGGTAAAGTAACTAACCCCCAGCTGTAGGAGCTACAACCAAGATTGAACCCCACACCACTTCACTGTAGCATCCTCAGCCTTTACCACTGTAGACTGTGCCAAACAGGCCGGATTGTAAGAATTCCCTGCGGTAGTTATTGGAAATACAGATTCCCTGTTCCTACCCTAGACCCCCCAAATAAGAATATCCTGAAAAGGAGCCTTTGGACCTTTATTTTCAACAAGTACTCAGAGGATTCTTAGGATTAGATAAAGTCAGAGACGACTGACATGCTCTCTACTGCCGTCTCCTGGGTAATAAGTGCAAATGTCCCAAATTAAGTTAAAAATCTTAAGTAACGTGAAAAGCTATATTCATTTCCCTTATTAGATGCTTTTGTTTTTTTTTAATTGTTTTTAAATTATTTTGGATGATATTGCAGTGCTAACCACCTTTTCTAAAATTCTGTAGGCATCACTGCCATTTTCATTGAGAAATTTTGAAGCAAATGAACCTATTTATTTATCACAGAGGAGTGATAAGGTTCATTATTGAAAGTTTTAATTGTAGTTAACGAAGCATTTGATAAGAAAGTAATATGGTCTGGAAACCTTTCAAGATTAGCCATGTACCTATTTGGAGATGAAATTTAAACTAAAACACTATATGCTAGAGGAGGATGAACGTGTGCTTGCTTAATCAGAATATTGGCTTTCTGGAGGGGAATTCATAATTAACAGTCTTCTGAGAAATAATGGCATTAGAAACAAAGAAGAACTTTATTACTGGGCTGATATCTCATCTTTTCCAGCACAGCATCTATTCTTCCTTTTTTCCTGATATCAGTTCCTCACTTTTTTTTTTTTTTTTTTCTATGTGCTTTCTGTGAGATGGGATTTACACGGAAACTCCAGGGGTGGCAAGCAAGACCCAGGCTGGGCCAATTAGGATATTGCATCGTTCTCAAGCTTGAGTACACACTAGAATCACTTGGAGGGGTTTTTACAACCCAGCATGCTGAACCCCACTCTCAGATTTTCTGATTCACTGGGACTAGGATGGTACCCGAGAGTATATATTTCTAACAAAATCACAGATGGTGTTGCTGGAGATTCTCTAGCCATCACTCTTTGTCAACCACTGATACATTCCAACCTCCTAGCCCCAGAGACTGGGTCAGGGATGGGGTCACTACAGAATGGCACAGCATTTAACTTCACGGCTTTTACAGAGACTACATAGGATAAAAATCTTTGTTTCTGTTGGACTTGCAGTTTCCAGAATGTAAGGATGTTGGTGGCTCATGGCTATAAAGAGAAAGTTATTTCTCAGAGGAAGAAGCCAATATCAAGGAAAGCAGAGTAGAGAATTGAAGAGAAAGATTACTGATAAGCCTGTTTAAGCTCCTGGAAACGGCTCTGCCTGAAGCAGGTTTTCCCTATATTGTGTCATTATGTGACTCAGTAAACTCTGCTATGCTGAAGTACTTTGAATTTCATTCCTCTTACTTGTAACCAAGGGTCCTGAAAAATATACCTACTAAATGAATAATTTTAGTATCTACGTGCTGCAAAACATGTACTTAAAAAATACACGAATACATTCCAATGAACACATTTGGCTGATATTCCCCATATCTAGTTAGTCAAATTTTTAACATAAGTGAACAAAAATATAGGTTAGAAAGATACTGGAAAGTCTTAACTATGTTTATTGATTGATTGATTGATTTCGCTGCGTTTGGTCTTCGTTGCCGTGTGTGCGCTTTCTCTATGTTCGGGGAGCGGGGGCTACCCTTTGTTGTGGTGTGAGGCTTCTCATTGTGGTGGCTTCTCTTGTTGCAGAACACGGGCTCTACGTGCGCAGGCTTCAGTAGTTGCAGCATGCGGGCTTCAGTAGTTGTGGCACACGGGCTCAGTAGTTGTGGCTCACAGGTTTAGTTGCTCCACGGCATGTGGGATATTTCCGGACCATGGATCAGAACCCGTGTCCCCTGAATTGGCAGGTGGATTCTTAACCACTGCGCCACCAGGGAAGTCCCTGAGCCTTTTTAAAATGTATACTTTTAAGAGAGAAGGCGGGGAACTAATTTATTGCTCAGTGGAATCTGAATGCTCTGTTAAAACAGGATGCAGTGTATAGCAAGGTGTGATACTTCCATCAAAACTTGAATGAGAACTACATTCAACATCTGAATCAAATGTAGTTAACTCTGGGGGAAAGAACGGCTCAAGGATTAAACTTTAAAAAATATTATAACCTTCTAGTGATTGAATTTAAACTTTAATCAGAGACCCAAGTATCTTTGGATGACTCCTATGAACTCATTTGCCTGGGCACAAAGCCCAAGTCAGCACAAATAAATCTAAGTAGATATCAAACATAATCATTTCTTTCTCAATATCATCATTTTTGAGCCAGTAAGTCACTGTCAGCCATCCCAAAGTCATAAAATTAAGGAAATAATTTGTAATAAGAGAGAAAAAGACATGCATTAACTTTATAAACGTCCAATTTCAAGAAGTTGGAACCTAAAAAATTGCTATTACTAATACAAATGTTTCAAAATAGCAAAGTAAAAGGCCCTACTCATGGTTAGTAAGAAAGACTAACAAAAAAAACCCTACAAATAAATATCATTAGCTAAACTTGAGATTGCCTGATTCCAACACGAGTCATATGATTAAACTTACGCTATAGAATAGATGTAGGGCTCATACAAATATAAAAACAAATTATCATTATATGTAATATTTTATAGCCAATTTCAAATGTTGCCAGCTTGCAAACCCCCCTCACCACAAATAAAATGGTCAGCAATGCTGAACAGCTTTTTTTCTCAACTTAACCAAATGTATACAACAGCTATAACCACAAACTTTACACTGACGACTTAATTTGTTTTCAATTTTCATTTAAAGTAGATCTCAACTCAATATAATTGTATATATTAAAGCAGCAAAGTTGCTTCTTGCTCCAAATGAACAGAAGTCTAATTTACTTGCTTTGCCAACAAAAATCATTATTGAAAATATAATTTATGTTCCATAAAGGTACCAACTAACCTTTAAGAGCTCCAGTAAGTGAGAATTTTGTTAAAGTGACACATAGGATTTGTGTATATCTTTACCTATCGACACAAATTTAGTGCATTGCTTCATAAGAAGAAACAGTTAGCTGCAAATGTCCAGGGGCACCTATTTAAAAGAGGATAATAATTTAGGGTTTTGAAAAATTAACTGTAATGTCAATTGACTTTGTCAAAAGGCTAGAAGGAATGCAAATTTCAAGTTTGTTCTAAACCCTGCAACAAAACTGTGTTTTATTTAGTTAGCTCGAAAGCCAAAGTTAAATTGCAGAAAGATGTAAAAAATTAATAAATAGAAATCTCAATTAAAGAGTGTCAGGAGAAGGGGGAGATCTCACACCCTGTGCTCATAGCTGAACCCAACAGGAAGAAGACTCCTCCTCTCCCTTGGCAAGGACTCGGCCAATGAAAAGCCATGAACCTCTTACTATTGCCCTCCAACTTCCTTTTCCCCTCTGTAAAAGTGTTCTCCTTTCCTTGCTGTGAGGGGTCTTGCATGTGGCTTGCCACGGTTTCAGACCCCGAATTGCAATTCTCTTGCTGATCTCAAATAAACCCATCTTTGCTGGAGCAATATATGTCAGTCTATTTATTTCAGGTAAACAAAGATTAGGAAAAAGGCTAGGACGTGTACCATCGTCTTCTTTAGAAGATACGGTTCTAAATACCCTGATAAGAATGCATTTTCTTCCTGGACATCCCAAGTTGATGGCTATTGGATATTGGATCAGCTCAGTAGCTGGCTCATTGCAAAGGACTGTTGAGATCTCAGCTCTTGGCAAGAGAATACACCTGTAAAGCTATTATCATCAATTAACACCATGCATGGCACATAGATTTTATGGATAAGTGAATCAATGGTTTAAAAAAGAGAAAATTAGGTAATTCTGGCCAATGAAAGCAAAAATAAGCCTTTTGTGGAGTCCTAGGAAAGCGTTCTTCACTCTTTAAAGTAGAGACACAGGGAAGAGATATGCTGTCTTCAGCCTTTGATGTGTGCAAATGTGATATATGGAGCTGCGGCAGCCATTGTGCCACCACGAAGAGACGAGCTGAAGGAACAAAGCTGATATGCTGAGGATAGTAAAACAAAAACAAGACCAGAATTTGTATCTTTGATGCTCTCAAAATAACTTTCTAGGCTCAACATGGAGCCACTCCTGTATGGGGTGCCACGTCAGTAAGCCAAAACTAAGATAACTTTCACATTCCTGTAAACAAGCTTCACTCGAACAGAAATGCAGTACATCTAGTCAGCCAATCTCCAAAGGCTAAGTCAACTCAGGGGCTTCTCACCCCAAAAAGGGTTGATTATGTGGGCCCAGCCCATCAGATAATTTTTATATGTCTTTTCCTTGTTCTTTATTCTTTATCCTACGAGAGCTTTCCACTTTCCACCCCATTTTGCAGTTCTCTGAAAGAAGACTGTCCACAAAGTGTTAAATAAAGTGTGTCTGTACTGCCTAAATTGTCTTCTTTAATCATTTTTTTTTTAACAGTGGCATCATTTTGTCAACCAAATGAGCCAACACTGGTACCACCCTACCCTGAATTGCGAACATGAGACAATAAACTTCCCTTGGTTAACCAAGACCTCATGGGTAGCCCACTACTTGCAGTCAAACATTCTAATAAACTCCTTATTTCTGCAGCTGGTACGTGAAAGCCTGAGACTACTGGACAGTTAGCCAATAATTCAAGTTCGTGTGTGGGTAGTAGAGAGTTCCAGGAAGAAAGGAAACTTGTGAGTCACACGTGATCGGATACACTTGTCTTTGTCTCCTGAAAGCACTCAGAAAAGAGGGCGGTAAACACCTGGACTCAACAAATCAGCTGTGACTCCACTGCTTCTGGCTCAGACAGAGAGAATGAAAAAGTACCTGTCAGCTAAAGTTCTTTAGCACATGTGTTTGGCAAAGAAAAACAGGGGTCTGGCTCTAGCAGAGAAAGCTATTCCACCGGGGATGCGCAAACCTTATAATCACTGGAATTTTAAAATAAAACCCAATGAGTTGCTGTCGTACTGCCAAATGCAGGAATCAAACTGAGAGGATTTTTATACACACTGTTCAGGGCATCCATTTTTATCTAGAAGACATTTTCTCTCTGAAGGAAAACCGTGTCACTGCAGGGATATTTTCTCCAGTGAAGTTCCATTTGCATTTTCCAGCGCACACTCTGTAGAGCGAGCTGGCTGGTGTTTTTGTTGCATAATTCTTTGCAACAGCATTATTTTTACATACTAAAACCTTAATAGAATGAGCTAATTTAACAAGAGCTTTCTTACTAAACACCATTTGCTCATTAAAATATATTTGTCCTGGCTAATTTATGAAAAAATCTTTTCAGGAAAAATGCACAAGAGTGTTGAATTTCTCATACTAGAAAAGAACCAGGTTTAGGTTCCGGTGGGGAGTGGGCAAGGTAGAATGGCTTTACAAGGAATTTTGTAGTATTTCAATGTCTTTTTTTTTCTTTTTTAAGCCTCAGCCCCGATTGTTAAATTTTAGGCAGCAGAACTGGACTATAAAACAGAATTTCGGGACTGCTATAAACACACTTAATTCAAATTCTACTTATTCAAAATTTGGAATTATTTGTACAATTCATCATGTTTAATATACTCTAGGAAGAAAGTGCCATGCACGTTCTTCATTAAAGTGTATATAAAAGATTGTACATAAAAGAGTACATAATTGACTAGTTTTTAACTATGGTGGTCCCTGGGCACCCATGGAGGCATTTAGAGCTTCATCTCACCGTAAAGCACCTCGAGGTCCAAGATGTGGACAGCTCTGTACTGCTACTAAGACCTTTTTAAAAAAAATTTTTTACTGAACTATAGTTACAACGCTGTGTTAATCTCTTCTGCACAGCAAAGCAACTCAGCTATATGTGTATATATGTGTATGTTCTTTTTCATATTCTTTTCCATTATGGTTTGTCACAGGATAGTGAATATACTTTCCTGTGCTGTACAGTAGGACCTTGTTGTTTATCCATTCTGTATATAAGAGTTTGCCTCTGCTAACCCCGAACTCCCATTCCTTCCCTCCCTTCCCCCCAGCCCTTGGCAATCAGAAGTCTGTTCTCCATGTGAGTCTGTTTCTGTTTTATGGATATGTTCATTTGTGTCATATCTTAGATGCCACACATAAGTGATTTCATATGGTATTTGTCTTTCTCTTTCTGACTTAATTCGCTTAGTATGATGATCTCTAAGTCCATCCATGTTGCTGCAAATGGCATTATTTCATTATTTTTGATGCCTGAGTAATATTTCATTGGAGATTTATATATGTATATTTATATATATGTATGTATTGAATACACACACACACACACACACACACACACACCATCTTCTATAGCCATTCCTTTGTTCATGGACATTTAGGTTGTTTCCATGTCTTGGCTATTGTGAATAGTGCTGCTATGAACACAGGGGTGCATGTATCTTTTCCAATTATACTTTTGTCTGGGTATATGCCCAGGAGTGGGATTGCTGGATCATACGGCAGCTCTATTTTTAGTTTTTTGAGGAACCTCCATACTGTTTTCCATGGCAGCTGCACCAATTTACATTCCCACCAATAGTGTAGGAGGTTCCCTTTTCTCCACACCCTCTCCAGCATTTGTGATTTGTAGACTTTTTAATGATGGCCATTCTGACAGGTGTGAGGTGGAACCTCATTGTAGCTCTGATTTGCATTTCCCTAATAACTAGCGATGTTGAGCATCTTTTCATGTGCCTATTGGCCATCTGTATGTCTGCTCTGAATGAAGACCTTTTTCTGAATTATGCCAGTGGTACCCAAACTTGACTGCATATTTCAATCACTTGGGGATCTTCTAAAAATTCCAAATAGGCAGCAGGGTGTTTGAAAGCTCCTCTGGTCATATGTAGACAAGTATGGGAAAGAATGAACTAAACTCTGTGAAGGGCTGGAATTTAGGAGAAAATATTTGCTTTGTTTAGAGAACCTATTGACTGCAGGCTTCTATTCTTGACCTTAGGATGCATTAGCTCTCATTAAAAGGCCAAGAAGGTCACCTAAAATGCTCAGTTATACTCTTATGGTTTAATGGGAAAGCATGGCGCTGTAGTGGAATTACAAATTTTCACAGTTCAGGAAGGTCTCCGGACTTATATTTCATAATGTCACTGGCTAAACAACTTAAAATGCCTAGAAAGGCTCAGCCCATAAAGCAAACAACTGATGTGAGAGTAAAATAGTGCTTCTCCTCAAAACAAAGTCTAAAGGAACACAAAATAAATTACATATGCAAATACATATTGAATTATACATCAAGAATAGACTTCATTAGTAGTTCTGCCAAAATGATCTGCATTTACTATTTCTTCTTTGTTGTTGTTTATTTATTTAATTTATTTATTTTTGGCTGTGTTGGGTCTTCATTGCTGTGCGCGGGCTTTCTCTAGTTGTGGCGAGCGGGGGCTACTCTTCGTTGCCGTGTGCAGGCTTCTCATTGAGGTGGCTTCTCATGTTGCTGAGCACAGGCTCTAGGTGCACGGGCTTCAGTAATTGTGGCACGTGGGCTCAGCAGTTGTGGCACGCGGGCTCTAGAGCACAGGCTCAGTAGTTGTGGCGCACGGGCTTAGTTGCTCTGTGGCATGTGGGATCTTCCTGGACCAGGGCTTGAACCTGTGTCCCCTGCCTTGGCAGGAGGATTCTTAACCACTGTGCCACCAGGGAAGCCCTGCATTTACTCTTTCAATGCTTGCGTTTTCCTTAAGTACAAGGGGAAACGCAGGTGGTATTTATTAAATTTGCATAATTAAAAGCTCCCAGACTGACTGAACAGTTTGCCCCCAAAATAATTCTACATTTCTTTCTTTATCACACCTTTCTATACCTCTAACTAAAAAAGGGTTATCTTTACTTGGCTTCGGAACTTACTTTTATTTATTTTTTATTTTATTTTTTCCAGAAGAATCAGGACAGCCTTCTGGGGAACCTTCGATTTTTCACAATGTTGATGCTTTTTCAAAATTACCATATACTCAGTTGGCCAAACAATACATATCTGCTAACACTAGTTAGCTATCTCTTTCAGAAACAAAACTGCCAGGAGAGGAGCCATCTCCTTATAATGTACGTGTTAACTACAAATCATCTCTTATTTAGTCCCACCCTGGGGACACAGTTCCCTAAATGATGCTTACCAATCAGACATTAGGTATTTAATCTTGCTTGAATTATTATTATTATTTTTAACATCTTTAATGGAGTATAACTGTTTTACAATGGTGTTAGTTTCTGCTTTACAACAAAGTGAATCAGTTATACATATACATATGTTCCCATATCTCTTCCCTCTTGCGTCACCCTCCCC
>NC_041231.1:12962787-12991691 GCF_002837175.3 Physeter macrocephalus
TGGTACATGACTGTTTTTGAATTATGGTTTTCTCAGGGTATATGCCCAGTAGTGGGATTGCTGGGTCGTATGGTAGTTCTATTTTTAGTTTTTTAAGGAACCTCCATGCTGTTCTCCATAGTGGCTGTATCAATTTGCATTCCCACCAGCAGTGCTAGAGTGTTCCCTTTTCTCCACACCCTCTCCAGAGTTTATTGTTTCTAGATTTTTTTTGATGATGGCCATTCTGACCGGTGTGAGATGGTATCTCATTGTAGTTTTGATTTGCATTTCTCTGATGATTAATGATGTTGAGCATTCTTTCATGTGTTTGTTGGCAATCTGTATATCTTCTTTGGAGAAATGTTTATTTAGGTCTTCTGCCCATTTTTGGATTGGGTTGTTTGTTTTTTTGTTATTGAGCTGCATGAGTTGCTTATAAATTTTGGAGATTAATCCTTTGTCAGTTGCTTCATTTGCAACTATTTTCTCCCATTCTGAGGGTTGTCTTTTGGTCTTGTTTATGGTATCCTTTGCTGTGCAAAAGTAGTTTTTTAAAACACGGATTTAAGAATAATTTATAATGTAAACATATTCACATGGATGCCTCAAAAATACCTCAAATAAACTTGTTCAAAACTGAATTCATGATCTGCACCAGGAATTGGCAAACTATGGCCTCCAGTGCGCCAAGTCCTGCCCACCACCTGATTTCATAAATAAAGTTTTACTGGAACATCACCACACTGTTCATTTACATATTGCCTCTAGCCGATTTTAGGCTACATTGGTAGAATTGAGTAGTTGTGAATGCATGGTCCGCAAAACCTAACCTATTTACTATCTGGCCCTTTACAGAAAACATCGGCTGAGTCAGAGGCAAAGACAAAAGAAGGACAAAGCCCTAGCGCATGGCAGCTTTATCAATCCATAAACCAGAAGCTGTGTCATCTTTGACATCTTCCTTTCCTTTGGTCCCCACCCCCTCCCCCCATATCTAAGTGACCAACAACTTGTGTTGGGTTTCTCTCTTGCAATCACTTACATTAATTATTTTATCCAACAAACTATATATTAAGTAAGGTTACTGGGTGCTGGATTCCGTTTTAATTGTCGGGAGCAAAAGAGACAAAAATGAACGCCTTAGAGAAATGAATCCTCTCTTCTCACCTGTTACCACACCTCCTCTGCAAAAGCTTTCTATGGGGTTTCTTCACCTCTTTTTCCTGCTGGCCTTTTCCTAACCCCATCCTCTGCACTAGAGCTAGGAGGATTCTTTAGCATGGAGATCTGATCATGTCACCTTTTTTGCTTAATTCTTCAGTGACTTCTTATTGCTCTTTAGCCTCCTAGCTGAGCATCGTCTCAAAGGGACACACACCAGGTGGCTTCACTGTCCTGGGTCTCTGAGTCCCATGAGGCACCCTGCCCCACAGCGGCTTCTGTGCTGTAACAAGCTGTTCAATACCTCTTCCGCTCACCACACTCTTGCTCAGGACGCCCCACCCTCACTGGGTTGGCTCCTCCTTTTATAACCTCTCAAGGATCCCTCCCCAAAGAATTCAATACCATTTGTAATTATGCAGATATGTGACTCATTAAAATTTGTCTCCCAACTCCTCTGTAAACCCAGTGATTTCAGAGCTTCCATCCACTTTATTCAATGCTGGAAACCCAGAATCTGAGAGGGGAAGCAAGAGCACTGGCAGGTGAAAGAGGTGAGAGAAAAGACTGACCACTACTGTAGAAGTGATTTTCCCCCAGCCAAAATTGGAGTTTAACTGTAAGCGGAGTTGATGAAAGGATCCATAAGGACTTATGTGAGTCTCATCTATTTGTTGGTCATTTAATACACATCTAAAGAATGGAAGTTTATATGTGAAATGTCCTTGGCATTTTGAGGGAAGAAAGGGAATTAAATCTGGAGCACTAAGTTGCTAGGTAGTGGAAACAAGAACATAACTAACACACCATGTAGAGCGAGAAAAACAGTCTGCAGCCAAGGACAGAACTGGATTTCAATAGGTCCCTGACTGTTCTCTGAACATTCTCCTTTGGTAAACTTAGCTACAGCTCAAAATAGAAAGAACACGAGCTAGGAAGTCAGCCTTTACTGGCTTCAAAGACTGGCTTTGTCACCTCCAGACAGCATGACCCAAGGCAAGTCAACCATGTGGAGGGTGTTTCCCTAGCTTATTTGTTATGAATGAGATGCATTTGTGACAAATGAGACAGCATGTGTAAGGTGTGTGCCTGAGACATCGTAACTGCCTAATTATTAATTTTTACTGGAATATTTTATGGCCTCAGTGATCAACTTAAGTTTAATTAATCCAGGCAAAAACTTAAAGATGGCTATTGTCAGGCCTCCCCTCTCTCTTGAGCTCTGATTCTTCCAGCCACATATTATCAGCAACTAATGCTGTAGTGGCATTTCAGACTCTACATATCTAAAACTAGAAGTACATCCTTCCTTCCCGTTTTCTAGGTCTCTCCACCCACCCTCCAACCTGTCCTGGTATACCAGAGGAGTTAATAACATGAGCCTTGGACTCAGACAGACATGGGTTCAAATCCTAGCAGAGTGACACTGGCCAAGTCATTTTTTTTGTTTTTAAATTTTTATTGGAGTTGCTTTACAATTTTGCTTTAGTTTCTACTCTACAGCAAAGTGAATCATCCATACGTATACATATATCCCCTCTTTTTTGGATTTCCTTCCCATTTAGGTCACCACAGAGCACTGAGTAGAGTTCCTGCTGCTATACAGTAGATTCTCATTAGTTATCTATTGTGTACATAGTATCAATAGTGTACATACGTCAATCCTCATCTCCCAATTCATCCCATCGTTGTCCCCTTTTCCCCTTGGTATCCAGACGTTTGTTCTCTATGATTGTGCCTCTATTTCTGCTTTGTAATAAGATCGACTATAGCAATTTTTTCAGATACCAATATATGCATTAATATATGATACTTGTTTTTCTCTTTCTGACTTACTTCACTCTGTAGGACAGTGTCTAGGTCCATCCACATCTCTACAAATGACCCAATTATGCATGAGTGATATTCCATTGTGTATATGTACCACATGTTCTTTATCCATTCTTCTGTTGATGGACATTTAGGTTGTTTCCATGTCCTGGCTATTGTAAATAGGCTGCAATGAACTTTGGGGTGCATGTGTCTTCCTGAATTATGCTTTTCTCTGGGTATATGCCAGTAGTGGGATTGCTGGGTCACATGGTAGCCAAGTCATTTAAGCTCTCTGAACCTTATTATTATTTTTTTTCAACTGTGAAATGCACATAGCAATGATTACCTCCTACAATTGAAACCGAGCAGGACCCTGTGGGGCTTCTGGGCACAAAAGCCTTTCTGTGTCCCCTTCCCTGAGTTCCAAAGGGTAGGTTCAAACAGTTGCTAATCAGGGAAGTGGGGGAGGGACACAGAGACCATGGAGGAACAGCCAAGAAACAATGGTGCAGCCTTGGGGCAGGGTCCTGGTCCCCCTTCAAGGGACACACATAACAATATCTTCGAGCTCTTCTGCAGAACTAAAATCCCCACCAAATGGAAGATGTTAACTACTTGATGAAGCACTCTTCATATCAGAGAAGGTCACAGTTTGCCCCCTCATCACCTGATGCCAGATGGCCTGGCGCGCACCCTGATCCTTATCAACAACCCTGCCTCTTGACTATAATACCCCTCACAAGCCCACCCCCCATTAGGACACACTTCTGAGGGCATTAGCCCACTGTGGCCCCTTTGCCTGGCAAAACAATGAAGCTATTCTCTTTTACTTCATCCAAAACTCTGTCTCCAAGAATTAATTCGGTGTCGGGGTACAGAGGCCAGATTTGGCTTCAAAATTACTGAGAAAATGAATGTATGTGAAGCACGGAGTCTGGCCCATAGTAAAAGCTTAATGAGTGATATCTACTGCAATTATTATTAGTGACTGTACCGTCATCTTTGATGCCTCCTCCACCTTGCTCCCCTCAAAAAATAGCAAAGTTTGTTCCAATTTTCTCCATAAACGTCTTTCCTCTTTGTCCCCAAACATTGCTCTATTAAAGTTATCATTATCCTGTCCTCTCAATTACTCTCTTTGCTGTCAGTCTTCCCTGTCGGTTCTTATTCCTCTACTCTATTTCTCTTCATTGTTAAGTTACTACCCGAAATTAAACATCCGGGTGTTTACTTACTTCTGTGTTCATCTCCCTCCATGTGAAAAGATCACATTTATGTTGTTTCCTAATGTCCACCCTATGCCTAGAAGATCGGCTCACAGATGCTATTTGTCATGAAGTTGCCAGGGTGGCTTCTTGGAAGGCGAGTGTGGTTCTACTGCACCCTGGATAAAGTTCACTGCCCACCTGAGACAGTGCAGAGACTCTCTTTAGCATTTAAGTCACTGCAGAGTGAACCCCTGATCCTCCCCTCCAGCCCCACCCATACCCATCTTGCGTTTCCCTTCAATACCCTATGGTTCCCTATTTGCATTATTTAGTTTATACTCATCCTTTTAGCTGTCATGCTTTTCCTCTAATTCTGCAACCATTCAAATAACCCAAATCTTCTCTGAAGCCTCAAGGCTGGAAATGCCCTCTCCCTCTGTTGACATCTCTTAGCATTTTTTTTTTTTTTACAGTAGGCGGGCCTCTCACTGTTGTGGCCTCTCCTGTTGCGGAGCACAGGCCCCGGACGCGCAGGTTCAGCAGCCATGGTTCACGGGTCTAGCCGCTCCGCGGCATGTGGGATCTTCCTGGACCGGGGCATGAACCCGTGTCCCCTGGATTGGCAGGCGGACTCTCAACAACTGCGGCAGAATCTGCGTCCCCTGCATCGGCAGGCGGACTCTCAACCACTGCGCCACCAGGGAAGCCCTCTCTTGGCATTTTACCTGTACTAGTCTCCTGCCTCTTCTGCTTCCACTGGGAAAACTGGGGCTATTATGTATTTGTTTAAATCCCCAACAGAGCCTAAAAGATGGAATGAAACTTGGACAAATTCTATTCCAAGAAAAGACATAAAGGGATACACCCTTAGGAGAAAATGTTTTCTTTTAGTGCCCTTGAATGTTCCATACTCTTCCTTTTTGTTTGAGCCTCCCAACTCTGACTTGCTTAAATATGACAAACTATACAAGCAAGAACAATACAAGTCCTCATATCACTGCTACTAAATCTTCTTTTCTAATCCGCACAGCCATTCATCTTAGGTTTTCACGCTCCAGACAACTTGCAAAGTGCTTTTCACCCACTCACCTGGGGTGAGTCACACTCTGCCAGGTAAGCGCGGAAGAATGCTGATCAGTAAGTTTACCCTCTGAGACAAGAGCTTTTCATTTTCTTTCTGTTTTCTTTTCCCTCCTTTCTATTTTTCTATTCTCAGCCTCTGAATCTCTTGCTTCCCTTTGCTCAGCTACAGGATAGAAATTGTTTTTATACAGATTATTTAGCATCATTATCCCACATTTCATTCTGATGAACACGAGCCCTGCAACATAATGTTTTGAACATAGAAAACCACCCCGTTCAATATCACGATGTCAGGGGAGCCACAGTGCATATTAGTTTATTAAAGACCCTGAGAAGTAATGCTATTAAGGAGAGGTCATGCTTTGATTTAAGACAGTGCTTTCTAATTCTTTGGAATTCAGAACAAATAATTCTTTCCCCTGTTGTAACATCTATTATCTCAACATACTGCAGAATCTGTATCCCTCCAGTAACACTGTAGAAAACACTGAAATTGGTTAACTAATACTCTGATTGGAATTCTAGCATCGTCTTTCAGATCTTTGCTCTTCTTGGACTAGTGTAACCTGTGGGGTCACGGAAAGTCAGAGAACACTAGTTCGGTTGTCAACTCTCAGAATACTAGCTGGATCGTCTTGGGCTTCTGTGCCGCTTAATTTTCTCACCAGTAAAACGGAGTTGTTGGAGACTCAAACCTGATTGCATATATGAGAGTGTTTTAAAGACAGGGATATCCAATTAAAATAGGTATTTTAATTTCTTTCTTCTAACTTTCATTATAAGAAGAATAAGCTCTTATTTCATGCACTTTTCAGGTTTCTCTTGTACACTGCCTCCATGCCTTTGTTTTTTTTTTTTGTTTTGTTTTTTTTGTTTTTTTTTTGTGGTACGCAGGCCTCTCACCGCTGTGGCCTCTCCCGTTGCGGAGCACAGACTCCGGACGCGCAGGCTCAGCGGCCATGGCTCACGGGCCCAGCCGCTCCGCGGCATGTGCGATCCTCCCGGACCGGGGCACGAACCCATGACCCCTGCATCGGCAGGCGGACTCTCAACCACTGCGGCACCAGGGAAGCCCCAAATTAGGCTATTTAAGAAATGGAGTCTACTGCCTTACACATTTGGAAGTCTACAAGCTAAGAGGGAAGTGGCCTCTCCAAACAGCACATGCTATGGAATAAATGTCTGTGTTTCCCCACCCCCTCCAAATTCATATGTTGAAGTCTAATCCCAACTGTGACGGTGGGGAGAAGGGGCCTTTGGGAGGTGCTTAGGTTTTAAGAGGGGAGCCCTCATGAGCAGGATTAAAGCCCTTAGAAAGGGACTCTGGAGAACTCCCTCATCAATTAGGATGCAGTGAAAACATGGCCATCTTATGAACCAGGTAGCAGGCTTCACCAGACGCCGAATCTGCTGGTGTCTTGATTTAGGACTTTGAGGCTCCAGAGCTATGAGAAATCAGTTACTGTTTTAACAAGCCACACAGCCTATTGCATTGGGTAGTAACAGCCTGAATGGTCTAAGACAGCCTATTTGTTTATTTTTACACTGAGAAGCTCGGTTATCTCAGGAAGGTGAGACAAATTAAGTGTTTATTTCATTCCGCTTATATTTCCAGGACTGCTGGAAGACAAGGGACATGAAAAGTGCTTTTTCATCAAGAAAAGTGCACACAGACTACAGGGACTGTGCTGATCAGGAAGGACTTTTTATGCCAAGATTCTGAAGTAGATGTAGGTTGGCTTTCGTTACACCATCCTCTCACATCCTCTTGTATTTCTCCTGTCTCATAATTCAAAGGCCATTTACTGAGCAGTTCCTGTGTTCCATGCACTACATTAAGCAATGGCTATACAGATAAGATAAACGATTATTTCCTTTCCCTCTAGAGGAGCTTGGTGTCATGGGAGAAATATGCATGTAAACTCAGTGAAATTCAATAGAATTCAAAATACAACTGTGGCCCAAATGGTCCTTAAGCTGTCTTTTCTAGAATATTGGAGCAGAGGCTCTGAGGGTGATTAAGTGTTCTTTAGTGAGAGTAGATGGGGAAAAAACATTCAGGAAGAGTGAGAAGCTTAAGGAAATCCAAGAAAGCACGAAAGCACTTGATTCAAGGATGGCGATGAGGATGAGGGGCTGTAAGTAGTTTAAGGTGAGTGTGAGGAAGGAATAAAGAAGATAACGTTAGAGATACAGGTAGGTGCCACTCGTGGAATATCAGTTTGCTCATTTTTGATTCAACAACGATTTCTTGGCCACCCAATGTACCAAGTGATATTCATTAAGACACAACTGTTAAACAGGTTGGGTAAGACTTCTGACCTCAAGGAGCTCAGAATTACTGGGACAGCTGCAGCAACATTACAACCAATTAATAAAATATATATTGTAACAGGTGTCGAGCAGGAATGCAAATGCAAGGGTAACGCCAGGGCATCTACTTTAAAAAGAAGACGAGAGAGGCAGAAAAGGTGACCTTTAAGCTGTGACCTGAACGGGGAGTAGACATGCATGGGAAGTAATGGGGCAGCTGCAAAGGCTCTGAGGCAGGGAAGACCCGGTGTGTTAGAACAGTGCTTCTCAAACTCGAATGTGCCAACAAATCCCCTGGACATCTTGTTAAAATGCAGATTCTGATCTAGTCAGCCTGGGTGGGGGAGGGTGGACTTGAGATTCTGCATTTTTAACCAGCTCCCAGGTCTGGGGACCACATTTTAAGAGGAAAGTGCTGGAGGAACAAAATGTCAGAGGGTTTGTCCACTGCTTTGTGGTGAGGGTGGAGAGGAAGAAATCCCATTGGGAAGGATACGGTGGGCAGCAGGCCTACAATTCACCTCGTACTTTACTGGGGGCGGGAGGAGGGTGAATGAGGGAGGACCTTCCAGAAATATAGAGGAAAGGTTGCTTGGTCAAATTTCCTTTTGCTGGGACTTCCCTGGTGGTCCAGTGGCTAAGACTCCACGCTCCCAACGCAGGGGGCCCAGGTTCCAACCCTGGTCAGGGAACTAGATCCCTTACGCTGCAACTAAAGATCCCGAGTGCCAACTCAGACCCGGTGCAGCCAAATAAATATGAAAAATAAATACAAAAAAACACAAATTTCCTTTTGCTAACAATAGACCTCCTGGTGGACAAACAAATGGGGCATCTTAGCTTGAGATTTTGTAACTACGGAATGCTTTAGTGGGATGTACCTAGTCTGCCTGGGAGGGATTTGATAAACAGACTTGGAGTCTATCAATTTATAGGGTATGATTCCCAGAAAAACATCATGAAGCTGTGTACCTAAGTTAAAAATAATGATGCTTCATGGCCAAAACAGTTCTTACTTTTGTACATAGACACATACATTACTTAAAGATTTAATTTATCACTCTGGGCCAAAGTGTGCCCTTAGGCAAGAGAGGACCTGAGGAGTAATACTGGTACTTCCAGACCTCTCCCGACTTTGCCTGTGTCTCACAGCTATTTGTAACTCTGAAATTAGGAGTAAAACCTGTGACTGGGTGTTAAGGACTCGATAGTGTCCTCCCCAAATTCATATGTTGAAGTTCTGACCCGGCCCTCACCCTCAGAGTGACTGTTTGGAGACAGAGACTTACAGGAGATTATTAAGGTCAAAAGAGGTCATAAGGGTGGGGCCCTAATCTGACAGGACCAGCATCCTTATAAGAAGTGAAGAGTCACCAGGAGTATGTGTTCAAAGAAGAAGGGCCATGTGAGGACACAGCAAGAAGGTGGCGTCTACAAGCCAGGAAGGAGGGGCTCTCACCAGAGACACTTTTCTTTTCATTTCTGAATACCAGGTCCGTATTTTTACTTCCAAAACCTCTTGAGACCTAAAACTTCACCAGAAAAAGTTTTATTTAGCTACAGCCTATCAGAAAAGACTTTCATTTGTCAATAGTGCAATTTTTATTATTGAACATTCACTCTATGCCAGGTATTGAATATACTCTATCCCTAAGCCTCATTAAAAACCATGCAAGGTAAGAATTATTCCCTGTACCCTGTGAATAAGGAAACTTTGGCTCAGGTATTTTTTTTTTACATATTCATTTCTTTATTTTATTATTACTTATTTGGTTGTGCCAGGTCTTAGTTGGGGCAGGAGGGCTCCTTAATGGCATCTCAAGGGCTCCTTAGTTGCGGCTTGCCGGCTCCTTAGTTGCAGCTCGCGGGCTCCTTTAGTTGCAGCACGTGGGCTCCTTAGCTCTGGCATGTGAAATCTTAGTTGTGGCATGCATGTGGGATCTAGTTCCCTGACCAGGGATCGAACCCAGGTCCCCCCCCTGCATTGGGAGGCTTAACCACTGTGCCACTGGGGAAGTCCCAGGCTCAGGTATTCAGTGTCTGAGTCCATAAACTTTCTGTTTACATCTTGGTGCCTTTCAGGCCACAAAAATAATGGACTTAAAAAAAATGTATTTAGTTACACATCTTCTAAAAATTCAAGAGATGCATAATCATATACAATGAAAAGTCGGTCCCCCCTTTCCATTCTTGCCAACAACTTCCTGGAGGCAAACACTATTAGCAGTCTCTTGTACACGTTTTAGTGGATTTGTGAAAATATCTTCACTAATTGCATTGCTTAACGTTAATTTCCGCGTGTGCGTGTGTTTCCAGGAGAGACAAGAGACAAAAATAAAGAAGAAGACGAGCTCCAAGGGGTTCAAAAAATCATTCATTAAATATTGATCCTGCTTGTTTCTACGCATCGTTCTCTTCCTCGCCCAGCTCTGTGGCACTCTGAGGTTATATGCAGGTACAAAAATCTGCCGGATTTGGAAATGGCTGGCTTAAGGGAACACAAAGGAGCTTTGCATATTCATGCCCCTGTTCAGAATTCTTTTTAATATTACTAATTATAAATTATTTGAAGATTGTTAATGAGCTCAGGTCTCTTACTGTTACAAAGTCTGTTTAATTTTGACTTTCGGTTGCTGCGTTCATGGGCAAAATTAAGTTTCTCAAGATAGCGAAGAGTTCTAGTCATTGTAACGTGTTTACACACCCTCTCCTCTCCCTCTTTTCTTTCTCTTCGTCTCCCGTTTATGAATCTCTCCAGCTTGTAGCGGCCAGGCCACATCTGCCCCTCTGTGCCTCCTTGACACTGGTCACAGTGAAGTCTTTCTCAGACACAGCTCAGATTCTGTCATCTTCAGAAGGCACAAGGCAGTCCCAAACCTCCCCCTCTATAAACCCAGAGCATCTTGTTTCATCCTCCATTGTGGGATTATAACTAATATCTTCCTACGAGATTACTGTACATTCCTAAGGACCAGAATCCCATTCTGTCTCAGAAAACCAACATAAAGTGGGTACAAAGGAAATAACATGTGGTGGAAAACCTTGCAGGAGATTGTGGTTTCATATAACCCTGTGACCAAAAACATATTTTTCTTGTCATTAATTGTATGCTTTTAGGCCACTGAGTAGATCTTTCAGAACCTTTTTCTGAGCTGATAGATGAGGGTGGTGTCTGCCTTACAAGGTTACTAGAAAGATGAACCAGGATACATTAAAAGCACCCAAAACGTGGGAGGTGGTGAAGATATGGTAATTTATTTCCTTTTTCTTCCTTCCACAATATGTTTTGTGAACTGACAAATAATGTCATTCTAACTGTAATCTTAAATTGATATTAAGATTTGAAACTTCAAAACTTCTTCATGATCTTTCTCCCCAGATTCGGCACCATGTCCATGGATGGCACGACTTTCCACGCAATTTAGGAACGCAGAAGCCCTGGAGGGTCTCTTTGGACACTTCCTCCTTCTCATCTTCCACATGTGATCCATTGCCAAGTCCTATGTGTTTGGCCATCTAAGTGCCTGCACTTCTCACTGTGCACCTCTATCCCCCAGACACTGAGCTGTCTTCGCTTCTCATGAAGTCCTTGACTCTTAGAAGAACCTCCCCTCTGGTCCACACATCCACTCAACTCCACCCTCCAGACACAGTGATTTTCTCCAGAGGCAAATCTGACCTAGTCAGCAGCCTACTCTTCTCTGCTCAAAGCCCTTACATGGGTTTTCACTGCTCTGAAGTGAATGACCATTATTCATATGGTGGCCTTCAGCACCTGCTCTTCTGGCCTCATCCCATATGCCACGGTCCCCTTAGCTTTCTTCAAAGGCTTACCCACATTTGAGTCATTAGAGCACATTCTGCCCCCTCTGAAGAACAGCTTTTCTTCCCCTGGTGCCCAGATAACTCCTGCTCCATCCATCAACCCTCAGCTCCCGGGTCACCTCGTCAAGGAAGCCATTCCTCATCACCCATTTCAGTGAAATCCCCTTGTAATGGACACTCAGAGCATCATCCGTTGTCATGATGCCATTAGATATCGGATGTGCGCGAGTGTTTGATGATCATCTGTTCTCCCTACCAAGTGGCAGGTTCACCGAGGGCAGGGACAGTGTTTGGTTCACTGTTGTGTCCTCATCAGCCAGCACAGTGCCTGGCACAAAATAGACAACCCATAAGGATGAGTCAAGTATCGTGCCTCTTGAGCCCTACTTTACAGAGGTGAAGATAATTCCAACAAAGAGCCTCGTCTATGTCAGTTGTCTCAAATGCTGATGCCCCTTTAAACACTTCATTTAGAAATTAATCTTATAAAGTTTAACAATGCCCTTGGCCCTTCATGAAGAGTGTTTCTTTTATGTAGGTAGAAAGGGCAGGCTTCTGACTGCAGGGTAGGGCAGCTACACAAGTGACAGCAGTATGAGTTGGATCTACTGAGCACAAAAGGGAAACGTTTAGCAGACAAATGACTTGAGGGGCTGCTAGTGGTTCCACTGTGATGAGTAATGATTCTCCCCCTCAACTCTCAGTATCTGCCTTGCATCTAAGTGCCAGCACGTGAAACTATTTGCCAACTCAGGATGCCGGCTGCCAAACACAAGACCTGGCATCCGGGCAGTCACCATCATGTTTTAATTTTCCATGAAAAGATATACAGATTGTTAGGACAAAATGGAACCTTGGAGAAAAGCTAACTGAACACATCATTTTCAAAGAAGGAAAAGAAAAACAGCCATTTGCAAAATTTGAGTTAAAATTAAAACCATGCATCTACCCCATCAGAATCTTAGTCAGAAGGCGGGTGTGGGGAGCCTGATATAACCAGGGACATTTGCAGAAGAGAAGAGACTGTAGGCTATTCCAGTACTGGTTTGCGAAGGACCAGGGGAACTTTCACACTGAGGTGAGAATGGAGGGGATAGTAACAAAGAGTTAGACGATAGTGTTTTCTGCCACACTGGTTTAACATTCTAAACCTCCTTTAACATTCAAGACCTCCTTCAGGTCCTGCCTTATCATTACTAATGACACCCATGATAATAATTTAACCGCACTGATTTACTTAGAATAAACCAATCTGACCCTGTGCTAAATATTTTTGGAGTGCATTGGTTACTCCATTTGCTCTCTCAGACCGCTCTATTATTTTCACCCGCATGTCACAGCTGAGAAGAGTCAGGCATAGAGAGGATTCACAACTAAACCCAAGGTCCCCAGCTGGCAAGTGGCAGAGCCAGGAAGGGACTCAGGCAATCCGACTCCGGAACCTACGGTCTTAACCAAAGTCACTTCCTGGGCGACGCCATCAACTCTGTTCTCTTCTGCTGTCTGCTGTATCACAAAACAACTAGAGATTCTTCTAGGCGCCCGGGTGGACCACGTTTCCGAGGCTCCCTCGAATTTACACTATAAGGTGAAGTTGGGGGAGCCAATGGCAGGCCGGGGTGCCTGCTGGACACAGAGAAGGGAGGGGGCCCTACACAGGGCAGCACTGACTCAGAGAAAGAGTCCGGACCCTGGGAAGATTGAAGAAGCCCAAGAGGTCCTCTCATCCCCATACCAACCCCAGTTCCCACTGTCTAGCCACACTGGACTGCGACATAAGTGAGAAATAAACTTTTATGATGCTCCTCTGCTGAGATTTTGGAGTGGGTTACTTACCCTAATTGATTCAACATTGCTGGCTTCCTCTATAGCACTCATCACAGTTACAGTTTTACTCCGTTTGTATGTTACTCTCTTAATGGTGTTTTCTTTGCTCAGTTGTAAGCTCCCTGAGGGCAGGGACCAAGCCTCTTTCATCCACCACCATAGCTAGAGCACAGGAAAAGCCCAACCTCCAGCACACACGTGGTCAGATTTGTCAAATCAAGGTTGGGAGGCTGCGGAGTGACTGCAAGTGATCAGGAACGCCGGGTCACAGAGTGCTTCCTCCCCGGTGTCTATAAACCTATGCTTAAATAAAAACTTTATGTTCAGACATATTCTTCTCCAAGAGGGGAATCAGTGTGGAATTAGAATGCAGCACTAAGGGCCGTCCCTAGATCTGGCAAAACTCTACCTGGCATGATTCTTCGTGGCTTTGGATGGAGGGTGGGGTCCTAGGAAGCTGCACAGAGACCTGAGGCTCCCGGTGCCCACCCTGTGAGGCCATCTTCCTTTAGCTGAGCTTAGGAAAACAGATTAAGAACTAAATCTACCTTCACGGTGGGTCTGAGGTCCCTTGTTGCTATTATAGCCTCCCTGAAATGAAACAATACATGAATGAAAGAAAGAATCCCATGCCTGAAAGCCTACCATGGGCCAGACACTATGCTAATATTTTTTACCTTAATCCCCAATCAATCCTCTGAGGCAGGTAATAATTGTAACAATAATAACAAGAAAAATACTAATGCTGGCCCCCACTTACTATGTAACTATTACGAACGAGGCATAGGCATTGTCCTACGTGCTTAATATATTACTACATTTAATTATTACAAAAGATCTCTGAACTAAAGGTCAAGAACCATAAAGGTTCTGGGATTTGAACCTACCTGACAGCTACCAAGTTAGTCTGCCACAGTCTCATGGACGCTGGCAGAAGATACGTAACCCCTGGGTCAGAGACAAAAAGGACAGTTTTCTGTTTACAGTAACAGCAAAAGCCAGAGGTACACCATTTGCGCTGGTTTCCCAAGCCCCACTTCCCACAGGGCAAGGTGTAGAGGGCCAGATGGGTGCTGCACATGCTCTGGGCTGATGAACACTAAGTTTAGGAACCCCAGTGTTTTACAGGGCTGACATGCAAACCTGTTCAAGTTCTGACATTATTTTCATTTTCTGGGGCACAAAACAAATCCACCCTCTGTTCCATAAGGAAAAGCTTATCGCTACCTTTCAGAGTGTTCACTATCTAAATATCCTTGAAAACACAGCCTGGAACAAAAGCAGGAGTGGCTAGATCGGAATTTGGGGGTTGGTTTTAAGCTCATGCATCGTCTTTAGCCTCTGAGCAGCCATCTCCATTCAAATGGAGGTTTCCGGATGGACAAACATTTGGGGGTGGACCTGCCTCTTCTTTTCACATTAGCTCACCTGCTTGCACCACACCACACTACGACTGGCCACCATCTACTTGAAAGCTTAGCATGATGGGATAGCAACAAAAAAGAGATCTCGCCAGTCATCGGCATACAGGCTCTGTCCTAGTAGACTTGTGAGGTGATGTCTACTGGCTTTAAAATGAATTAAGAAACTCCCACAAAGGAAAACAAGCAAAGGATATGAACAGACAGCTCATTAAAAATAAATAAATAACGCAAGCCAGACAAAAAGAAATGGGACTGGCTAGTGAACATATGAGAAGAGGCCCAAGTCACTCAGAATGAGTGAAATACGAATTAAAATCCCCTGGAGACAACATTGTTCAGCTGTCAGGCTGGCAAAATCCTAAACTTTGACCACTGCTTCACTATGCTGGACTGTGGGGGAAGCAGGCACCCCTTAGGCTGTTCACATTACAAAAAGTTACCCATCGCTGCATTATGCAATAGCAAAAGACTGGACACGACCCAGGGCCAACAACTAAGAAACTGGTTAAATAAATTAGAGCTCATTCAGATAATGGGACACTGTCCAGCTACTATTTTTAAAAAACGAAGGAGCTCTGTATGCGTATCATATGGGAAGGTAACTAAAATCTATTATTAATGGAAAAAGAGCAAGGTATAGGACAGTAAGTATATTGTGTGACATTTTGTGTAATAAGGAAAAGGATGATGGTAGTCAAAATTCATGTTTATATTTACTTGGACGTGCAAAAAAAAAACCTTGAAAGCATGTATAAAAAGAACCAGGAATGATACTGCTGGTGGGAGTTTTAGAAAGATGGCAGATATGTTCACTTCACAATTTTCTATACCTTCTAGTTGTTTGGACCATTTGAACACATTTCCCTTAAAAGTTAAATTTAAAAATGCAAACACTAAAAATTTATGATCAAGGATTATCTCTTCTGCAAGATTAAGTCTCAGGATTTGGGAAAGTTGGTCTTCTTGGATTTCACTACACCACTGCAAAATCCTCTGGCATCGTCACTCGTGAAAACAGAACTGATTTTGCCATTTGAAAGTAGCGTGTGGATTCCACAGCTAGTTGCGGGCTTTCTTTTCTTGTCTTGCCTTTTGTAAGTAAGATGCTGAGAGAAGATTTTTTTTCTCCCTACTTGGCTTTCTAGGCAACTTTTGGGAAAATCTTCCTCCAAGTTCTAACTCACGGTTGTTCTTCCTAAAAATAGCAAAGATGCTTCAACTGCACCTAAGCCTTCCTTCTCTCCTCACATTCTTGCCCTATCCTAGAGTTGTGCTGTAAATGTTTCCAATCAACTCTCTGAGGGAAACACCTCAATTTGTAATATTTGATGATTTCTATGCTATAAATACTCACCACAGACGATCTCAATTTGCCAATATAATGCCATGCATGAGGTGGCATAGCACATACTTATGTAGTGTTTCCACTATACATATTCAACTGATGTAAATAACCCCAAGCACAGAGATAACAGTAAAACGTAGTAAAATAATTAGAAAACACGTTTTGAGTATTTATTTCTTTTTTAATTGATTAATCATAAGCCTGTGTCATTTAATTTTAATAATCGTTGTTTAAAAACTAACTCACTAATTACTAGAGAAATGCAAATCAAAACTAGAATGAGGTATCATGGCACACCAGTCAGAATGGGCATCACCAAAAGGCCTACAAATAATAAATGCTGGAGAGGGTGTGGGAAAAAGGGAAACCTCCTACACTGTTGGTGGGAATGTAAATTGATACAGCCATTATGGAGAACAGTATGGAGGTTCCTTAAAAAACTAAAAATGGAGCTACCATATGACCCAGCAATCCCACTCCTGGGCATATATCCAGAGAAAACCATAATCCGAAGAGATACATGTACCCCAATGTTCACAGCAGCATTATTTACAACAGCCAAGACATGGAAGCAACCTAAGTGCCCATGGACAGAGGAATGGGTAAAGAAGATGTGGTACGTATATACAATGGAATATTACTCAGCCATAAAAAAGAATGAAATAATGCCATTTGCAGCAACACGGATGGACCTAGACATTATCATACTAAGTGAAGTCAGACAGAGAAAGACAAATACCGTAAGATATTGCTTGTATGTGGAATCTTAAAAAATGATGCAAATAAGCTCACAGACATAGGAAACAAATTTACGGTTACCAAAGGGGAAAGGGAGAAGAGGGATAAATTAGGAGTCTGGGATTAAAATATACACACTATTATATGTAAAATAGATAACCAACAGGACCTACCGTATACCACAGGGAACTATACTCAATATCTTGTAATAACCTATAATGGAAAAGAACATATAAAAACTAACTCGCTAATTTCCTAGAAATTTAATAGATAGCTCTTGTGAGCTGGTACAAGATGGTAAAAGTGGGATCCCCCATGCCACCACCCAGAGCTCTCCGCAAGGGCACATGCTCTTCCTACACTCTGCTCACAAAGCAAACTTTGGAGAAACTATGACATCCACACAGGTTGACTGGATAATAACAATCACCGTAATGTACTGAGCCCTACAAATTTCTAGACACCGTGAGAAGCGCTTTCAGTCACGATTTCACTTTACCTTCACATTAACTTTACAAAGGTTCAACTATTGGTTCCCATCACAAAATGAGGAGGCCGAGGCTCGTTGTTCTTAGAAATGACACACCTAGAACCACAGCCCAAGCCAGACTCACACCTGTTCTTAACTCTCATGTTCTGCTTCTTTGAGACATCTTCAAGATGTGATTTCCATTGAGTTGTACAAATGAGAGGAAATTCCAGGTGGTCAAGGTAGAGAGAAGAACCAAATCTTTAGATTGAGCAACAGATAGCCCTGCTTCCCACCCTCTCCAGAAAACACATTTTTCCTATCTCTGTAAGATTTTTTTTTTTTTGCCTTAGGTTTGCCATATAAATATGGTTTGGATTTATCTCGGGACATTTTTCTTAGTCATGCTCTGGGGCGCTGGTCATGCTGGCTGGAAAAATTTAGGATCCAAACTTGATACACATTTACCTCTGCTTTTTCCCTGGTCCTTGCCACCCAGAACCACGTCTACAACTCCACCTTCCTGGGGCCTCCTTTTGGGATCCACAGTCTGGCCTTTCTTTTTTCCAAACGAGCTCTTCGGGAAAGCGTCACTGGTTATCCAAATGACTAACCTGACAGCAAGCCAACAGTATTTTCAAAATCCAATGGAAGGACACTTCTTACAATATGTCTATGCCTAGAGGGAGGTTTACTCCTGTATTTGTTTTTGTTACTTTGTTTTTCCTTTGGGTACACGGAGGAACAGATGGAGGGGAAAGATCAACTCCTAGGCCGGAGTTTGACAAAGTTTGCTATACACTGGAACCAGCTAGGGATCTCTAACAAATACTGATGCCTGATGACAAGGAAGGACCTTAAGGGCATTATGCAAAGTAAAATAGGTCAGACAGAGAAAGGCAAAACACATATGATCTCACTTACATGTAGACTCTAACACAAACAAAAAAATGGACTTACTGGTACAGAGAACAGATTGGCGGTTGCCTGAGGTGAGGGCTGAGTGAAATGGGTGAAGAGGGTCAAAAAATACAAACTTCCAGTTATAAAGTAAAGAAGTCCCACGGATGCGATGTAGAACATGGTGACTACACTTAACAATACTGTATTGCATATTTGAAAGTTGCAAGAGAATCAATCTTAAAATTTCCTGTCACAAGGAAAAAAATTATTAACTGTGTGGTGATGAACATTAACAAAAATTATGTGATAATCATTTTGCAATATAATATAATGTCATATGTCAATTACATTGCAATTTAAAAAATACTAATGCTTGGGGGTCCTGCCCTTGAATTTCTGGTTTAATTGGTAGGGGACGGGGCCTGGGCATTGGGATGTTTTGAAGTTCTCTTGGTCATTCTTCTATGCAGCAAAGTTTGGCAAACCCTGTCCTAGTTATTGAAACTTCAGCCTGTGGATGGCTGTGCTGCGAAGGCCACTCTCCCAGGGGCTTTCTCATCATCCTCATTCAGGTTCATTACTTAACCCTTCAATTCATCAAACTTTCATTGAGCCCTCCCTTACTCCCTTAGGCCTCAGGGATTCACGTGGATTCAGATGTGTGAGATTCAGTCTGATTCAGTTTCCCAGCGGCTCCTCGCTTTTAAACAAAATTAAACAACTCCCCCCCCACCCCCCCGCAAAAAAAAACGAGTTGCTTTTGCTAAACAGAGTATAACTCAGCTGGCAAAGGAGAATGTTTTTCAATGGCTTATTAAGTTACTCTAACAGAGGCATTTACATGCAAATAATTAATGGACCAATTACAAACTGTTTGGTTTTTTTGGTCATTAAAGCAGAACCGAGATTTATTAGAGCAGGAATGCAAACAAACGCTCTTATTGTACAAATGATCCATAGCTGCTATAGAAAAATTAGAATATAGAAAGTCAGCATGCCTGTAAGAGAAAAATAACTCTAGGTTTTTCAGTATTCATTCAATGGAAAATATGCCTCATTCAAAGTCAGTGTTAATTCATGAATTCAGAAGCTCCTGAGAAGAATTTACATCTTCCGCTGCGTATGCTTTTAGCCAAGCCAAGGTGACCCGACCAAAGGCTTTGTTTCTGAGGAGGACACAGTAGTGTTGAAGCTATAGTACTTCCATTTCCCACAGCAAAGCTCTTTTGTTTATGGTCTGAATTGTACGATGTGAATTATTCAGCGGCACCATTCGGGCGAGGGTGAGTTAATCCAGGACATATCCTGATCTTAGTGCTATTGTTTTCCTTACTAAATTTCCTTGGCGGTCTCCCCCCACCCCAGGGCCATGGTCAGGTCTCTGTAAACAAAAGGCCCGATTATGGTCTGAGGGATGGGTAGGTAGATGGACACCTGATAAAGCAAATCCACTGCAATGTTGAGTGTGAAAAGTCCGTAAGAGTTCACTGTACCAGCCTTTCAAATTTTCTGTGTGTTTGAAAATTTTTGTGATGAAATGTTGGAGAGAAAGAAAAACCTCACCTTACCCTGTTTCTGTATTTAGAATCTCACTGCACGTGAATGAACAGGGATCGACACTTTTGGTATGTTCTCAATAAATCTGGGCTAAATGAATAAGGATAATGAATAAGAACGAATTGATACTAACTAATAACGTACCAGACACCAGACACTGTGCTAAGCACAAATCTTTTCATTTGAACCTCACATCAAACCTGTGACGTAGGTGCTGGCATTACTTCTGTGTTACAAAGAAGGAAACGGAAGCTCAGGGAAGAAAAGGGACTTGCCTAAATGACCCTCAGAAGGCTCACACCTCACTCCTTGCCTTCATTATTCTTTGAGTTGAATTATAATACACATCCAGTAAAATACGCATATTATAAGTGTACAGCTGTGAATTATCCCAAACTGAGCACACCCATGTCATTTGCATGCAGATTAGGAAACAGAACATGCCCCAGCACCCCCAAAGCTCCCTCCTTCTCCTTCCAATCATTACCTTCCTGCCCCCAATTATCCTCTCTCCTGACTTTTAAGACCAGAGATTCAACTTGTCTGTCCTCATTCTTGCTGTGTCCAAACTTCTGGGGCAAAGTTCTCTTTCTGCAAAGTAACAGCATTCTTAACTCAAAGACTTTCTGGTAAAAAGGGAGTTAAATAAGCTGCTACTCTATGGGTCAGATGCTTTCTCCTCCGCCTACCAAGGAAGCAGAAATCAGTCACTGTGATGAGACAGAAACAGGGCTTGCGAGCAAAGGCATCATGCTCCACTTCTCGGAGAGTGCACAGACGACCGGACTCTTAGAACTGGTCCACCCAACAATGAGACGAGCTCTACATTTGAATTCTTCCTTGCATGCATTCATTTATTAAACAGTGAACAGACGTGGTAGGTAATACAGTAGGCAATTAACAGAGGCCCTCAGCGTGTCAACAGGAGACTTAGAGATCAACACACAAAAATAAAGATCTGATGTGATTTTGATCAGTGCTATTGGAAGGTTCAGACTGGGTTTCAGCACTAGGAGCAAACATATGTTTTTCTTACTTGCTCTGTAGCCGGTATAAGACTAAGCGTTTTCTTTACATTGTTCTCAGGTGATCCTTGTCCATTGATGGATTCATTGCTTCTCCCAATCCAATACACATCACTGCGCATTTCTCATGTGTCATGGGCTGAGGAAACTTATAAATAAGACACATCTTTCTTGCTAACCTCTAACTCACATCTGGGGCACGCATTCTCAACAGGGGGCAATACTGCCCCCAAGGGGACAAGAATACGTTCTAAGGGACAAAAAAATTGTTAAATCTTACAATGTTTCATGGCCCTGCAAAGAACCGCAGTACACAAACTGACATATAGAATATCCGTGGTGTGAAAATATCATGGGGAAGGGAGAGCACAATTAGGAAAAAATGTCAGAAATACGCCATGAGGGACAGTCGTGAAAAACAAGGAGACACACGTCGGCCTAGGGGAGAAAAAAACAATAATAGTAAATCATGCAAATTAGAACAGGAGGCATTCAGGGACCTTCGAGAACAGGAAACTAGGAGTCCTGGTAAGTGAGGATTTGGAACTGATCTCAGGTTGGCACCTAAAGGGATCCCTGGAGCAATTATAATCTTTGATTTACAAATGAGACACATAGGTTGCTCACTATCTAAGATCACTTACCCACCTGGTAAGTGAGAGGCAGATCTGATTTCAAACCCAGGGCCCTTTCTACCTGATTTAAACCCAAGTGTGTGTTTGCTCTCTGGTCTTACAAGGGACAGAACTGGAATTCTATCTCAAGTCTTTCTTCTCTGAACACCAAACACTGAATTTCCTCCATCCTGGCTGTAATCAACTAAGACCTTCATATCTAGGTATCTTTTTGATGGAACTGTAGAATTCATATGATTGACTTTTAATAGTGATAAGCTCTGATTTAAGGAAAATCTAAGATCCTTGGCAAAGAAAGCACAGAGACTCAGCTCTTACTGGGTCAGCCATAAGCCTGGGGGTGAATCTGTGCCTTTCATTTAAAGGTAACTCAAGTGAAGCACCATCCCCAGACATGCATTCTATCTCCTGTCCCTTGGGGCTGGTGTTCACATGGCTACAGATTTTGGTGTTGTCTTATTGCTTCCTAAAGTTATATCCATAAAATTCTCTTCTTGTATTAAAGCCTGGCCAATTCTCCCTTCACGACCTCTCGCAAAAATTTTCCTTCATAAAGTCACAAGTATATAGATCTTTTCCAATTCCTGGACTCCCGCCTTCTTACTTCAAGGACGTAACAGGTGGGCTCCCAGACCTGCAGCCTGGGGGCAAAACTGCTGCCAAACCAATGAGCTGAAATGTGCCAGTGAAAGTGAAACGCACACACAAAGTAGCCTCAGGATAATGCTGTCCTCCAGGTTTTGGGAGCAGGTGCAGGAGCTGAGGGATACAGGATTGGTCCTTTGGGAGCTTCTGGGCTGGCCCCGACTTACATCTGTGCTTTCTGATAAATTCCCAAATCATCCTCCTACCATCCCCTCCACTACCACCTATGCCCCTGCTATTCCTCCTCCTCATTCATTGCACTGAGTATGTACTACGATCAACCCTGTTCTCTGGACAACATTACCAAGACTTACAGAAAAGTCAAGGTCATATAGTAAGTGGTAGAAATGAAAGGTCTGTCTCATGTTAACCTCTCTGAACCTTTTATGTAAAACTGACTTCCCAACAGTGCCATGTGTTTCAGAGAAGACCTACCACGCTTGCTTCCGGTTTATTCTTTCACTTATTCATTCATGTATTCACTCAAACAGAAAACTGAGAATAGTCACTGTGCACCAAGCACTGTGCTGCAATCAAGAACCAAAGAGTAAAGATTCCTGCTCTTCACAGAGTTTATATTTGGGGGGAGAGGGAGGAGGAGCAGAAAATAAGTAGTAAACAGTTAAATCTTTACAAACTGTTTTTATTTATAACTTAACTGTAACTCTCTACAAATTTCTATGAAGTAAACTTTCAGAGAATAAAGATATAGGGAATAATAAAGAGAGATAAGGGTCTGCTTAAGCGAGGGTAGGATAGGAACCCCATGTTAGAGGAGGTGTTATTTAAAACTAAGACCTAAAGATGGAGGAGGAGCAAGTCATAGGAAAGCTGAGGGAGTGTATCTCAGGCTGAGAGCAGCACGTGCAAAAATCCTGTGGTAGAAACTGCCTTGGATACTCCAGGAACTGAAAGATCAGTGCAGCAGAATAGTGGGAAGACAAGCGTTAGGTCTGAAAAGACCATTGATATGGGTTGGATTGTGTCTTCCATAATGATATGTTGAAGTCCTAACCTCCAGGACCTCAGAATGTGACCTTATGTGGAAATTAGGTCTCAGGGAGCATCATCAAGTTAGGAGGAGGTCACACTTGATTAGGGTGAATCCTATTCAAATACGATCAATGTCCTTTTAAGAAAAGACACAGACACACAGGAAGAATGCCATGTAACGACAGAGGCAGAGATTGGAACGATGTAGCTGCAAGCCAAATAATGCTGAGGATTTCCAGCTACCAGCAGAAGCTACGAAGAGGCAAGGAAGAATTCTACCCAGAGATACAGAGCATGGCTCTGCTGACACCTTGATTTAGGACTTCTAGGCTCTGGAACAGTACGAGATTAAATTTCTGTTGTTGTTATATTAAGCCCCCCAGTGGTACTTTGTTATGGAAGTCCTAGGAAAGGCATGCAAACTTATAGATGTCAGGCAGGAATTCAGCTTCCATTCTAAGTGATTAAAGGCAGGACAAAGGGGCAGCTGAGAACACGTGGGACTTGCTGTAGCGGAGAGAATACATGATGGTGGCTTGGACTAAGTTTGTCACAGTGAAAATGGAAAGAAAGGGCTAGCTAGGATATATATATATTTTTAATTGGAGCCTGTAATTCTACGTAGGACAGTGGGAAAGACACAGGAACTAGCACCCCTCAAGTCACTTTGGGTAAGTTCGTAAAACTGACCCACAATTTTCCCTGTGAAGTATCAATCACAGACTTGCCATGAAGATTTACATAGCGCCTGGCACATAATAAACACCTAAAAAAAGTTGTCTGCTCTTGCTAATGTTAATATTATTACTACATCAGAACCTAACAAAACCTGGTACAAAATGTGGCCCCCCAAATTGTGTACCGAGTTAAATTTAGTGCCAAAAATTTGAGTCCAAATTACTATTACTCTCTTTACTTTTATTTTTTAAAGTTGAATAATATGAAATTGCTGCTATTTGACCATTTTTGGATCAGTATTTCATTCCTTTTTATTGTCAAATAATATTCTACTGAATGGAAAGACCACATTTATCCACTCATCGGTTGATGACTATTGGGTTGTTTCCACTTTCTGGCTGTTATGAACAACGCTACTCTGAAATTCATGTACAAGTTTATGTATCGACATATGTTTTTAATTCTCTTGAATACATAGCTAGGAGTGGAGTTGCTGGGTCATCTGGTAAACCCACTGTTAACCTTGGGAGAAAATACCAGACTGTTTTTCAAAGCAGTTGCTTCAGTTTATATTCCCACCAGCAATGTACGTGGTTTCCAATTTTTCCACATCCTCACCAACACGTGCTACCATCTTGTCTTTTCATTAAGGAGACAATTTTTAAATAGGGGTATAATACGAAAATCCACTTTGCAAAGTTATTAAGAGGAGCAAATACGATAATAGATATGAAAACGCTTTCTAAATGCTAGCTGTCCTCATTACACTGATGAAAGCAAGGAAAGGAAAGAACATACAGAGAGTGTTTTATGCCTGTGCCACAGAGACACACAAGATATTTTAATAACTAAATAAGACAAGCCACCTTTGAAATTCAATTCAGTGCCAATGTTATTTACAATTCTAATGAACTCTTAAGGCTGAAAGAACCCTAGCAATGTAACCATTTAACCTCTCCTTCTGCATTTTAGTGGTCTGCCTTCACCAGGTTGTCAGCGACTGATGGGGGATTGGCTTTTTTAAAAAGCTAGGAAAACTTCAGCAAGACATTTAGAAGAACTTCCTGATTGTAATGTGAAAGGCGCATTTTCTTTTTCATGGAATTATGCACTCTATCTGTTCTAGGAACTTTTTTGTTTCAGAAACTTGCCTCAAACTCTGCAAGAGGCCAGGGAATAAATGTCAAGATGAGGGTTTGGTGGAGAGTGGTGGGGTCTACCCAGCTACTGTGCCCCTGGGTTCTCTGCTGATCTGGGCACAATAAGTCACCTCAACAGACATGTTACATGGCCTCTGTGTATTTAGAATCCCAGATCTCATCTATAAGAATCAACCATCTGAAAGTTAATTTTAGAGGTCCATGAAGAGGAACCAGATTTTTTTGCATCATTTGGAAAAGGGACAGTTAATTCGAGGGTGGAGGCAGCTGTGAGTTCCTCGCCAAAAAAACAAAGGCAAAGCACAGAAAAAATTGAGTTTTTCTTCTGTGAGCTGCAGTCAAGCATAAAATCACATCCTATCTGCCAAGTCCCTGTTCTGATAACCTGGTTACTAACTTAGGTTTATCCAGAATTTATTCACTTGATTTCGCGAGGAAAAGAAGAAAAACAAAAGGAAAAACAAGATCTATAGGTAATGGTCCTGACACAGCCAATAGTCCTTCTGAATCCTTCAAAACCTATTAAGCTGTGTTTAATTGTATGTTCTTTTTGTCACATTTCTTTCTTTTTATTTTTCTTTCCGGTTGCTATAGAGCGCTGAACTTGCATCTAGCTGCCACTATGTAATAATTCCTGATTTGAATAATTCCTGATTTGAATATGATTTTACCAATACTTCAGAAACTGCCAACACGCTTATACATTTTTACCAAGCAACAGAGCTGATTCAATTAAGCCTTTATATTTTTTCAGACTTGTAGAAAGAGAGAGCATTTGCTGATACAGTTCCTCCAGCCTGGCGTGCCTGCCCCTAGTCCAGAGGCAATGATAGCCAAAGTGGGCCAGAGAAAAAGCCAGTATATCTAAATGCATTCCCTGCATAGGCAGTAAACCCTGTTTCAGTCATGGAACCAGCTGAAACAAGGAGATGATAAGCTTAAACCCAGCTCAACTTCAGAGGCTGCTACTGGGTACATTCTTTCCAAATACTCTTTTCATTTTGCCATGACTGATCTGGAAAAAAAAAAAACACTCCATTGAAGCTTTCTTTTCTGCCATGTTGATCCAAACTGCAGACCATACTGGCTTAGACCAGTAGTCCTTACACTTTGGGGGGCCCCTAACAATCTGTCAAAAGCAATAGACTCTCTCTCTTAAATATGGACATGTGCACTCTTTAGGTGAAGCATTTACACGAAAATCATCACCCCCTGGGTCCCCTTCCCCACCAGCCTGCGTTCCAGAGGGAAGGAAGCCTATGTATTCCATCTCTGGGGAGTAACACCCCCCATGCAATGCCTGTACCTATCAAGCCTCCAGAACATTCTGTGGGGCTGACCTGAGGTCTGAGCCATGTGACAATTGTTTTGGGAAACACCACGTGAAAAGCAAGGGCCTGTGGACTTTTGCATTGAGATTGGGGTTAAAATTAAAGCAACCCATTTGTCTTCGCAGCTATTTACTTATTTTATTTTTTGGAGAGTTACTCCCTTTTTCCTTCCAAGTTCTCTTGCATCTGCCCTGGTGAACCCCGCTGCTTGCCTCAAGCCGCAGAATCATACACTCAGTTCCTAAAACAGCGTTTCTTTAGAGCCAAAGATCCCCTGTCATATGTTGCTTTTCAGGGTTGGCCTGAGCTGAGAGTCAAGGACCCTGGTTTTTGTCAAAAAGGTAGATGCTTTCAGAAATCAATCCATCAAGGAATAAATAAGAAGAGGAGAGAAAAAAAGGCACGTGCAGAACAGGAGTTGGCAGGAAGAGGAGAGAAAACTGAAGCGCAGAGGTGTGATGGCCATGGTCAAGTTTGCACAGCTGGCCTGGCTGTGTTCTGCCCTTACTCTTGCTCCGGAGGTCACCTGCAGCTCTGACGAACGGTTGCTGTGGATGTTATATACTTCCTTCCTCAGCCACCCGTGCTTCTCTTCCTGATGGCTTTTTCTGGCCACAGGAGCTTGCCTGGCCCATGCAAGTGTTAGCTCACAAGTATTGGGAAGTTAATATCACATATGAGTTATCTATGGTTGCAGAACAAATTACCCTAAACTCAGCAATCTAAAACAAGTATTTCTTATCTCCCACAGTTTCTGAGAGGCAGGAATCTGGGAGAAGTTTAGCTGGATGGTCCCAGATTCTTTCGTGAGACTGAAGTGAGGTGCTGGCCGGGGCTACAGTCATCTGGAGGTTTGACTGAGGCTGCAGCATCCACTTCCAAGATCACCGACTCAACTGGCTGTGTGGGCAGGAAGCCCAGAGGAGCCATGTGAGCCTCTATACAGGAAGTGGCAGCTGGCTTCCCCCAAGGGAGTGATGCAAGAGACAAAAAAAAAAAAAAAAAGGCAGAATGTCTTTAATAATGTAGCCTCAGAAGCAATATCCCATCACTCTGCCATATGTGAATGGCCACACAGACCGGTCTTGATCCATGTGGGACAGGCCCACACAAGGGAACAGATACCAGGGGTGATGGGAGTTATCTTGTTGGCTGGGTACCATATGTGCCCAGGAGCAACCTTTACCTGTGAGAAGTAGGGAGTCACAGGATTAAATACTTCATTTTTGGTCTTTGGTGAGACAGTTCTCAGTTGTGCCCTCCAGACTCCTTCAGACAGTCCCAGGTGGCATGAAGTCCCACCTGCCAACAGTAGTAACTATTACCGGCTTCCCTCCGTTCCCTACTAATCACCATGCTTCCTGGGATCATCTACCAAAGAGCTACCTGCTCTCAAATCCTCATCTTAGAAGCACGAGCTAAGACAGCAAGAAAGAAGCAGAGTTGGGGAAACAAGCCCAGGGGTTCTACTTCCTCAGCCCGTGTTTGTTCTTAGCCGCCATGCTCTTTTGGTTCTGGGCTGCAAAACAGGATTAGAAACACATGCCTACTGTTCCCGTACACTGTCCCCCAAGAAGCCCCAGCGGAGAAGCGCCAGTTCCTCACCTTGAGCATCGCAAGGAGCAGGGCTGCTGCTAAACCACATGGTGCCTGGTGCATGTATTTTTTTTTTTTTTTTTTTTTTGCGGTACGCGGGCCTCTCACTGTTGTGGCCTCTCCCGCTGCGGAGCACAGGCTCCGGACGCGCAGGCTCAGCGGCCACGGCTCACGGGCCCAGCCGCTCCGCGGCACGTGGGATCCTCCCAGACCGGGGCGCGAACCCGCGTCCCCTGCATCGGCAGGCGGACTCTCAACCACTGCGCCACCAGGGAAGCCCCCTGACGCATATTTTTAAAAGCTACACCCTCCCTGTGCAGAAGCAGACCCTAGACTTGTGACTTGGCCAGTGGATGATGTCCTTGTGGGATGTTACCCTCTTCGGGTGACACAGCATCTGCCAGGTGCATGGCTTGGTGAGTGAAATATGGGCTGGTTTTAAACCACTCTTGGCTTTCCCAGCATATACCACCTTCCCTATTGGATGATTAATTGCAGGGATATTTCTGTTGGTCTCCCTGGAGACCAACATGGAAAGTAGGGAGTCCACATCTTCAATGCCTGACAGAGAATTTGACTATGCAAGCAAGAAAATTACATCACATGGAGGTTAAGTGATTTGCCCAAGATCACAAAGGCAGTTAATGGCAAAGTCCCGAAAGTCCAGGTGAGTGCAGGTAAGTCCCCCAAAACGTAGAGGTGCTTTTAGTCTTTATGGCTCTGAGCTACTCTCGGACCTCTCATGACTTCTAAGCCATGCCCACACCCGATAATGGTCATCCTGCAAGGTCCTACAACTACTTTGTGACTGTCTCAGATTTATTACTAAAGCAATACTCTCTGTCACCTTCCCAATGCTCTTAAACTTTTCCCTACTTTGTTTCAAATGGAATCTTCATTTTGTTCCCAATATCCATCCTCCTCCAGTTGTCTCAGCCCTGGTCCACAGGTCCTCTAAGTCAGTTATAGTCGTCCCATTTCTTGAGACACTAATAGTTTGGAGGATGGATATTACGTACTTCCAGACAAAGATACCCTGGGGTCTTAGGGAAACACCCAGGAAAGTTTTTTTTTTTTCACCCTCAGAAAAGAGACACATGGGGGGCTTCCCTGGTGGTGCAGTGGTTGAGAGTCCGCCTGCCGATGCAGGGGACACGGGTTCGTGCCCCGGTCCGGGAGGATCCCACATGCCGC
>NC_041231.1:12991790-13005711 GCF_002837175.3 Physeter macrocephalus
CCCAGCAGTGAGAGGCCCGCGTCCCGCAAAAAAAAAAAAAAAAAAAAAAAGAAAAAGAAAAAGAAAAGAGACACATGGGAAGAGATGGCATTTGGGCCATTTATTGTCTTTCTGAATGTAACACCTGATACTCGCACAATGACCCTGAAACAATGAAGGAGGTCAATTGGAAGACAAATGACAAAACAAAGATGGAAAAGCAGGAAGAGGGGAAGAACGTGCATCTGTATCCTTACAATACTGAGACGAAGCATGAATCACCCCCTAACCACCGTGCCTATGGTCTTTACACTAAACTATGAAGAAATGCATCTCCTATGGTTTGAGTCAATCTGAGTCCTGGATTTCTGTTGCTTGTGGCCAAAGGTAGCTAATGAATTCACCACCTGAGCCACATCTGGATTCCCACATACTGTGTTTCGTTTCCACTGGGCATACTGGTGCCAAGTACGCCATATATTCTGTAAGGACAAGGACTGTGTCTTCAACTTGACAGTCCCCACAGGACTGAGCGCAGGGCCTTGTTCACTGTAGCTCCTTAATAAATGGGACAATTGATATTTTACTTGTACTTCAAAGGAACTTTCGAAAGTGAAGTGAAGCACAAGGCCAATTTACTAGCTCTGTGTGGCCTGCAATGTCATTTCTGAGCCTCATTTTCCTCATCTGTAAAATGGGTGACAGTAAAGAATGGTGTTAAACACCCAAGAGGTGGAATAAACCAGACTCAGGTTCAAATCCTGGCTCTGCAATATTCCAACAGGGCAAGTTTCTTACTTCTCTGTGCCTCAGTTTTCTCATTTGTAGACTCAGACAATAACATTTATCTCCAAATGTGGTAGTGAGGCTTAAATGAGATAGTATATTTAAAGTACTGAATACTTTATATGCCACTACTTAATGCTCAGTTAATAAATCACCTGTGGGGTTATTGTGTGGATGTGGTAAAATTGTATTCACAATGCGTGACACATAGTAGGAGTGTAATACATCACTACAGGAGAAATTACAGGTGTAAGTCTTGGCTGTGAGGCTGAGATAGACCAGCTCTTATTACCCTTTGGAACTGGGGGAAGTTGGCAGCTGAGCGTAGACCATGTAAGTATCTTTTACCTGTGGGAATTAAATATTGATTTCATTTTCACTTCATTAAGTCTCCTACTGATTTCAACCAGGCAGAGCAGAAGATGGCAATCACTAAACAGACTCTCAATAAATATCAGGAAAGTTTGCTCTTCCTTCAGGATTGGGGCTTCATCCAGACTGTAAGAGCCCTTTGGTGAAGCCACATGGCTCGCTGGAGAGCCTGGTTTGCTCTTTTCGGTTAGGGGCATAGAGATGAATCAGCCATCACAGTTGCCCTCAAGGACCTGAAATCTTGTGGTCTCTTGATTTTAAAAAGCAGCCTATTCCCTAGGCTAAGGCCTTCGAGAATGTCTATAATTTCTCTTGTGAAGTTAGAATTTGATATGCTAATGACAGGGCTAAGGAGAAGTACCAGGATCAAGACTTTGATTAGACACTGAAGGTGGAGAGTCCGACCAATGTGTTAAGCAGACAGGTCAAAGTTTTTGGAGGTCCAGGGCACGACATCGATGGTGGGTGAGAAACCAAGATATGGAACCTGAGGGAAGTCTGTCAAAAAGTCATGGAGCAAGAAAAGTGGGCAACATACATAGAGTAAGAGTTTCTATAATGTTAATGTCCCTGATCCCATGAGTCTGTTCTTGTGACTCTGTTCTAAGGAAAGAACCCTTGAGTTTATTGGGTTGGGTTGTGCCATTTTGTTCCTGGAGGGAGCTGTCAATCATAGCCTTTCTCTACCCCATGAGGTGGTGGATCATAACACGCACGCAAGCAGTCATGGTAACTGGCCAGAGCAGATGGACATGTGACTTTCACCAGGACAGAGATGCCCTGTAAATCTCCCCACAACCGAACACACAACCTGGAGCTACACAGAGAAAGGCTTGTTTCCTCCCTTGTCAAGAGGCTGTAAAGAGGTCAGCCTGTAGCTACTAGTGATCAGGTCTGCAGACTCAGAGAAGCTGGTCTAGCCAATGAGAAGAGAGGAGATTAGGAATGGAGAGAAATATCCCCAGGATGATGGAGTCCCAGACTTCAGTAATTCTCAAGGGAGCTCATCACTAGCTGTCCCACAGGTTCGTTACATGAGTCAGTAAATCCACCTCTTTTTGCTTCAGGTATTTAAGATTCTCTTATTGGCGTAATAACACAGTGAATGCATAAAAAGTTTGAAGCACAAAGATATATTTTGCTGCAGATGCTTGACTGGAGGTGGGGTTTTGGCATATCTTTAGATAACCTATAATGCAACCATTAAAATTCTTTGTTTTTCTTATTAAAAACATAGGTACGTATATGCCAGGCACTGTGTGACACTCTATCAGCATGAGCTTATTTAAGCTTCACAACCACCCAGAGGTAGGGACAGCTTTGTTGTATTTTACAGAAAAGGAAACTGAGGCTAGAGAGGATGGAAAACAAACCTAGGTTATAAAGGCAGTTAGTGACAGTCTACATGGTGCTTAGATTTTTTCAGATTTCCAGAAACCATGCTCTAAACCTCTTTGCTATAGCGTTTAACGAAAACACAATAGCAGATTATTATATAAAGTTAAATAAAACAGAATGGCAGAAGGGGAGATGACACATACAAAATAAAAATCATCATATAGGATATATATAAAAAGCAGACTGGGGGGGAAATGCCACGATGCACATGGAGGTGAAATCATGAGTTATTTTAAAAGCATCCTTCTTTGTTTTTTTAGTTTCCCAGGATAAACATGGATTACAATGACCATGGGGAAATGTACTGGGGAAACAACCTGATTTTTAGCTCTAAGCTTTCCAGGTAAAGCCTCTTTGTCAATTCCAGTCTTGCGGTCAGAAGTGTGATTGATTTTATTCCACCTCCAGATCAGCACGGGCAGCCAGGAGTTAAAGCCGTGGCCTAGAGCATTACAGATTTTCTTTATTCTCTTTGCCTCCACTGTCTTGCCCCTCCTTTTTGTATCCCTTCAACTCGAATCTGTGCTGGAGCACACTACCTGAAGTCTATGGAGAGACCCTGGAGGGCTGGAGGAGGGGGGTAGTCAGATAAGCTTTGACAGAAGATAGAGGGTCTATTATCGGACGACGCCCAATGCTCATTCCTCCTCATCTTCTGCTCCTGCCGTGAATATCCTGTGTGACCTTCGTATCTGAATCATTTTCTTACCTTGATGTCACTTCTAGGCCAGCCCCACCGCAGTAGCCCCAGCATCCCTCATCCAACCCCAATGCCTGGGTCAATTTATAAACAAACATTCTGCTGATTCAGTGACCGCTCTGCTTATTCATGCAATGGACACGCAGGGCCCTAGTGAAGGTCTGATTTCCCCCTCATTCCTTTTTCCCCCTCCCTGCCTTAAGCCCCTGCACTTACACCGGATATCCTCAATCTCCAGTTCTGATTCATGTCACTGACTCCCCTTCTGGGGCTTTGCCAAATCCCCAAAGTTAGACGAATGCGTGGATGGATGGCTAGCTAGTTGACTGGATAGCTGGGTTCTTTAATCCAGAAGTGCCTCTTATGAACCAGAAGCTATCGTAAACATTCAATCAACAAATATTAGCTTAATACTACTCTGTTTTAGGAACTACACTACACACTGGAGATCTATTTATTCACTGCAACAAGTATCGTGTGACCACTTGGAGCTAGGCACTGTACCAGAAACTGGAATACCTAGGATAAAAACTCTCGAACTTCAGTGTGTAAGAACTTTCTAAGACAGCCCTTAAAAATTTAGTTTTTCAGATTCCATTCCCCAAAGTTTCTGAGTCAGTTCACTTTGCCTGGGATCAGTCAACTGCATTTTGAATAATAATACCAGATGGTTCTGACACATGGCTCCTGGACTACTGAGCAACAGTGAACAGCGATTCAGGGAATGATCTGAATTCACTTAAGGTCCAAGCTGAACTCCATCCAATCCCCTGGTAGTCTCAGCGACCTCTGTCGGAGGGAGATGGGAGAAGAGGGGCTTTTCCAGAGACACCTGGAGCTATTTGCCTTGGAAAAGCATCAACATTGAAACCCAGAACCCTCAGCTGACATACTACCCATAGTTAACCTCTTTATTTTTCTCCAAGTCAGGACATATTTCCTGGAACCCTTCCTCTCTCCATCACTGCATTTCCATGACTAATCCTTATTCTCTAACATCTGTATGATCCACCCACCTCCTAATGTGATAGTGACCCTGACAGACACAAAGGCAGAATTAAACGACATGCTTATCTAATCCTGTCTCCCTTTGAGATCCTGAAAAATTCCTCTGCTTCCCAACATCTTTTTCTGATGGTACCAGTATCAGGAAAGCACTCCCCTGTGTTTTCCCGGATTTGCTTATTTCCCTCAGGTGTCAAGGATGTGCACTGTAAAATGGCACATTTATGTAAGTGCTATTAGTTTCTGGTTTTTTATGCCCAGGATGGAATACAGCAGGGGTGCGCCCTGCTACCAGCTCAGAGATGCTTTGCTTGCCACTCTGCTCTTGTAAAGCCCAGTCCGGCCAAATGGAATGCACAGGACCAGCAGAACACTTCAGTGGTCTCTTAGGTTCTGTCTGTTACAGGCAACTAGAAGACTTGCTTAGGTGAGGGTCCAAGGTTTCATTAAGGATACAGAGAACAGGAGAGAGCCGGACAATTTCACATTGGAAAAAATTCCTTCCATATGTCAACTATTCCTTCTCCTTCTCTGACCTACCTTTTTCTTCAAAGGCACTGCAGGAAACAAGTGATGACAAACACCTCGTCATGGAGTCATGGGGGAATAAGGGAAGAAAATGTGATAAGGAGGGAAAAAACAAAAAACATGGGAAACACGGGAGGATTAGTCAACTCAAGACTGTGCGGCATAGACAGCAGAAATTTATTTCTCACAGTTATGGAGCCTGGGAGGTCCAAGAGCAAATGGGTACTGGCCCACTTGCTTCCTGGTGAGAGCCCTCTTCCTGGCTTGCAGATGGCCGCCTTTATGTTGTGTCCTCACATGATAGAGAGAGAGCTCTGGTGTCTCTTCCTCTTCTTGTAAGGGCACTAATCCTATGACAAGGGCTCCACCCTCCAGATCTCATCTAAATCTAATTTCCTTCCCAAGGCCCCATCTCCAAACACCATCACACTGGGGGGTTAGGACTTCAACCTATGAATTTTGGGGAGACGTGATCCAGTTCATAGCAGTGGGCTTCAGAGGCTGTTCTGCCATCTTCACCTTGTGACCTTGATGAGTTACTTAAACTCTTTGCGAGACGTCTACAAATCCAAAGAAAGGCAATTGAGAAGTAAAAGCATTCTGGAAGCCTTGGAAAGTCACCAGAGATGTAACTCGAGGCAGGAATGTTTGGAAAGGAATTTTCTGGCTTCCAAGTGTGTGTGCGTGTGTATCTGTGTGCACATACACACACGGCAGGGGGCGGCAATAGGAGAGGCAGAAAAATGACCCTTGGGTGGTGGAGAGGACAGCAGATTTTTAGCACTAAAAAAGAACAGTAGCTATAGGTCTCCAGATGGAGACAGGGCAGCAGTAAGATAGTACACATGGGAACACAATGCCAGGGACATTTCAGGATCCTGGGAGAAGTGGCAAAGTGGAGAAAGAAGCACAGGGATCTGCAATTCCTGTTCTTGGCCTGTTTCTATGTTTCCCAGCCCTAGTCTTTTTTTCCCCAGTTGATTGCATCTGTACTTACAGAAGATATGCTACAGAATGATGTAAGAGTCAAATTTTGGGCTTCAAAAGGTAAGATCCAGTCACAATACTGTGGTTTGATAATAAAGATCCAGGTCCATCCTACTCTCTCCCACTTTTCTTCAGGCTACATGAAGATCAGAAGCTATGGTCCAAGCCAAACCTGAAGAGGTCTATGGATCCCCAAAGTGGGCTGAAGTAGAAGGGCTAGCGTAACCTTACGGGAGCTGCTTCCCCGAGCCAGCCCAAGGGGGAGTGAGATCCTGGGCTCGCGCTCCAGCATCAAGAAGAGAACAAAAGGTCTGTGTGGCACGTGGATGCGTCTGGGGCTCCGGAGGCTTCACTGGCTCCACTGACCAATGGCCTATTAGGGAGGCTTAGATGATTTCACATGAACAAAACTGGGAGCAGACTCAGACTCACTGAGTTCCTAAGTGTAAAAAGTGGCTCAGGGGGCAACTCAGGGTTTTTTCTATTCTTAAGAGACAGAGCAGTGTCTCAGAGAGGCCAGACCGGAGTACATCCCATGGTGAGCTTCGTGAGACATGAACCCAGAGACAGGAAGAGGATCCCCTGTGGAGGGACAATGGTCTAGAACTGAGGCCACACCAGCCACCCACGATGCCGTGAGGTCATTGTCCATATGGCCAGTGGGAACCCAGGAAAAGGTGGGATGAGGGTGAGTGTGGTCAGCTTGACATCAGGTTCCAATCTCCCAGTGGAATGTCAAATTTATAAATTTGAATTTATAAGTCCAAAAATAATTCCTTGCACATTTGAGTTTCTGGCCTCGTATATCCACCCACTTCAGTTGGACCATCATCCTATTATCAATGTGACTCTCCCACCCCCTACTCCACTCATTAGGAAAAATAGAACCTGGGTCACAACCCATTAGCTACTCAGAATTTGGAGGGGTGGAGGTGTCAAAGGAACATAGAGACAACCCGGGATATACGAGGAAGGGGAACACCCAATGTTTAACATATCACAGGAGTGTGCAGCAAACACGTGAAAAGTAGAGTTACCTTCACAATTACATGTAATGCTATGAGCTGACAGGAGTATTTCTGATATCCCCCTCAGGAAAGTAGGCCATTTGGATGATTTCCCCCAGGGAATGGAATGTATTTTAAATGGGAATCTGAAAGCTACAATTACAGCTCAGTTGTCTGTGTAACAACATCCGAAGCCTCAGACAAGGGCGAGGTATGAATTGGGCCTCAGGAAACATATTTTCCACACCCTGATCTCCCCTGAGAAATAGAAGGGGAAGAACCCGGAGAACGGAAACTTGCACTGGGGTCAGTCTCAGTTGATTCTGAGCTTTAGATGCATCTTATCTTAATGGATAAATGTTAAGAGTCTTAGGGTGGTGTTTTATCACATCCAGAGAGTATTTGAATTGGGGACGTAAAGAAGACAGAATTTAAGAGAAGTAAGCGAGGGCTTCCCTGGTGGCGCAGTGGTTGCGCGTCCGCCTGCCGATGCAGGGGAACCGGGTTCGCGCCCCGGTCTGGGAGGATCCCACGTGCCGCGGAGCGGCTGGGCCCGTGAGCCATGGCCGCTGAGCCTGCGCGTCCGGAGCCTGTGCTCCGCAGCGGGAGAGGCCACAACAGAGGGAGGCCCGCGTACCACAAAAAAAAAAAAAAAAAGAGAAGTAAGCGATGCAAGGAAGACCACAAGTCAGGAGGATTAATAAAGGTAAGATCAGACACATACCTGGCGGACCACAAAAGTGGCTCCTTAAACCTGCTAATTCAGCAGGAACATGCCTGCCTCCTTGTGATCTTGCCTTTCCTTCAGGGTTCTAGCAACCATGGATAATCAGATTACCAAACTCTTACGGGAAGATGATGTTTCCCAAAGACGCCCATCTCACATGCTCTTCTTACAATATGACTGACATCTTCTCCCTCAAGAGATCTTTGTCCCCTCTTCTTGGATGTGGGTAAGGGAAAGGGATTGCTCCAGCCAACAGACTATGGTGGAAATGATGCTACAGTTTTTTCCAAAGCTGGGTCCTTGGACTACAGCTTCCACCTGTCTCTCTCAGTCTCATTCTTAGGACGCTTGCCCTTAGCAACCAGCAACCACACTGTGAGGAAGCACAACCTAGCCTACAGATAGATGACATGGATAGGCCCACGTGGAGTAGAACTGAGGCCCCCGGCCAACAGCCAGCATCAAACAAGAGCCAGCATCAAACAACAGCCAAGTGAGTGAACGAATCTTCAGAAGATTCCAGTTCTCAGGCTTTGAGCTGCCCCAGCTGATGCAAAGTAGAACAGAGATGAGCTATCCCCACAAAACTCTGCCCAAATTACAGATTCATGAGCAAAATAAATGTATCTTGTTTTGAGCCATTAAGTTTCAGAGTAATTTTAAAATACTGCTTACAGTTAACTTACTGATGAATAGGTCTCAGGTGCTGCTATGGACTAGACTGTACCCCCCCCCCAAACACCCCAGAATTCATACGTTGAAGCTCCAACCCCCAACATGATGATCTATGGAGATGCGGCCTCTGGGAGATGATTAGGGTTTGATGAGATCATGAGGGTGGAGCCCTCGTAATGGAATTAGTACGTTTATAAGAAAAAGAGAGCAACACTAGAGCTCTCTCTTTGCCATGTGAGGACACACCACGAAGGTGGCCATCTGCAGGCTAGGGAGACAGCTCTCATCAGGCAGTGAATGGACCAGCTCCTTGACCTAGAACTTCCCAGCTTCCCAAACTGGAAGAAATACATTTCTTTTGTTTAAGCCACCCAGTTCTACGGTATTCTGTTATGGCAGCTCAAGCCAACAAATGCAGGCACCTAATACTACTCAGGCACAAAATGGTAAAGTGATCCCTGAATGATCCAGAAATGATCCTAGTTTTGCTTCATTGGTAACTTGGAGTTATCTATGACCCCTCTGACCTCTGTTCCTTCCGCCCCAATTAATCAGGAGTAAATGAATACTATTAACATCAGAAGCCCCATATAACAACGAAGGTTCTAGACCTAGACTATGTTATAGTTAAACGTATTGATTTTTCAGAAGCAATATAATGGCTAAATTATAGTAAATTAGTTTTACTAGTGCAAGTAAACACCCTCAAGATTACTGAGAAGCAACTTGGTTTCATGGAGAGTAGTGCACTTACAGTTAGAAAAAATGGGTTGAAATATTCTCAGTGTCATTTTCTAGCTGATCAAGTCACTTAATTTCTCCGGACCTCAGTCTCCTCAGATGCAGACTGGGTTGAGAATGATGTCTCCTCAGCAAAGCTCCTGTGAAGATTTAATTAAGTGGGATAATAGAGGGAAAAGTGCTCAAAATTATTGCCTGAACGAGAGTTATGAGAGTTATTTCAAGAGATTTTTTAAGAAAAGGACTAATGTTAAAAATAGCCAGCCAAATCTTAACATGAATCAGAGGTCTAGTTTTCACTAAGGAAAATTAAGGACTTATTTCATTAACCTATGTTCAAAGGTATTACATGAAACTTATTTTCCATTTACTGATAACCATCTTACTCATTTCTATTTAAGAGGCTATTATTTTAACTCCCCCTGGCTTCTCAGAGTTTGACGGGCTGATGTTAGGCTTTTTGCCAAAACATAAGCTATAAAAAACGAGGGCTGGCAGCTGCAGTATTATAATTTTGACGTTTGAAAAATCCAGCTGGTTCAGAGGTATTTTTCGTAGCATTTTTATGTCAGTGAGTTAATAGCTCAGTGACAGAAGCCAGGTGAAATCAGTAAGAGCAGTCTTAGATATGGATTCTTTTCCTAGGAAGAGAGGAGAACACTGGCGCCTTTCTATACTCTTGTTTGAAGCCGATCGTAGCTGAATGACATAAGGCGACGAGGAGCTCTCTAGCTCTGCCAGGCAGAAAGAGGAAGCTGTTTCCATGATGCTTTCTGACGCACTTTCCATAGGAGCCACCAAATGGCATTAACTTGGAGCTACCTCCATCCTGGGTTCGATTTTTGAAAAACTTTCGTTGGCATAGTTCAAATTCCCTAGCCCCTTGGAAATGCTGCCAAGGCCTTGGTGGTAGAAGACACCGAGGCCCTGGTGGAGAGAGAACCACATCACTGCTGTCCTCTCCTGGGGCTTAGCTGCTAGGGTCATCAGCCACCTGAAATCCACACTTTGGGCAGCAGTTCAGAGCCTACCTCTGCCACATGGGTACTTCACTTACTACTTCGCGATAAAAGAAGTTCTGAATTGCTCGACCGTTATGTAGATGAATTAGGATAATCCGCGCAAAATGCGAATGACTGGGCCACATGAGCCCTAAAAAGAACCAGCACCTGGTCTCAATAAGTAATAACTACTGTTATAACAATCCTATCAAGCATTTCTTAATTTAGGCAAATAACATTTACCCTTCATTTCATCAGTATTTATTAATGTTTCATAACTATGTGTAAAGCGAGGACAAAGCAACTACTGTACAATTAAAACAAAACAAACAAGAACAACGAAACGCCTCTGGACTTCCACCTCAAAATACTGCCAACAGGAAAGGAAAGAGCACAGCTGGAGTCTCAGCGTAATTCGTGCAGCCCGGGCTAGTCCACTGTCTCTCGTCTCGTCAGACCCTTTGTCCGTGATGCCAGGAGAGTCAGAGTGATTAAGCTGCCATGGCCCCGCTTGTAAAAGGAATTGTGGACCGGATCGGTGTACTCCAGGGAAGCTGGCAGCAGAGAGACTGGTATGCTAGGTGGTGGGAGGTGGAGGGCGTCTGCAGAGAGGCGCCTCCCAGGAACCTGGAATTAAGGTTCTCCTATAAAAACACCTGTTTGATTCCCACAGAGATTCATAAGGTCATCTCAAGGCAGATAACAAGGCGCAAAATCTAGCAGAATTAGATTAAGCCCGGGTGAAAAAATGTTGAAATGCTGTGTCACTAAGCACGACCATGGAAGCAGAGAAAGAGTCACACTGCTGAGGTAGATGTCGGCAACGCCCATCGAAGAACTCGCAAGCGCCTCACGAGTACACATCCCCAGCGTGGCACGGATGCATCAGGTGCCGGTGCCTGGATGCCACCCAGCCTCCAGTGCTTCTCACGGTAACTTGGGTAATTTGGTTTCCCCTGCGATTATTTTAGGAATCAACTGCTCTGGTCACACTAACTTGGATGAAGCTACCCCTGACAATTTCCTTTCTCTTTCCAAATGAAGGAAATAAAGCATCTGCTTTCTACATCAGCCTCATGCAAGGGTCACTGCTCCCTAGTTTTTGCAACAAGAGACATCCAGCCCTAGTTCAGTAGATCGGGGACATGAGAAAGCCTGAGGTCGTGGCCTTTCAAGGCTGAGAATCTAACCCTTTGCTGTAGCTAAGCCACTGATTACTTGTTGCTGCGTCCTAATAGCACCATGAGAGTTCTCCTTCATAAGGCGGGGGGAATTTTCATGGAGGATATCTATCATAGGTAGGTAATGCTCTAGTTTCCCCTTTGATGCTAGTTTGTTAAAATATTGGCAAGTTTAATGTTGTAGTTTTATTTTACCATTTAATGCCTTAAAATTACAGGCAAAAAGTTAGAACACTGGTTCTCAAAGGGATGACTTTCAGCCCCCAGGGGACATGTGACAATGTCTGGAGACATATTCGTTGTCAGGAATATGGAGGAAGGGGTACCACTGACATCTTGTGAGGAGAGGCCGGGGATGCTGCTAAACCTCCTGCCATGCACAGGACAGCCCCCCTCACCAACTCCCTCCCCTCCCCCAAAACACACATCAACAATTATCTTTTGCTCAGGATGTCACAGTCCTGAAACTGAGAAACCATTAGTTAAGAGAAAATGTGTTTCTTTTTTCCTCTCTTCCTAACAGTGCTCTTGTGTTTCAGAAAAACAGAAACTAACGTCTCAGGGGCAATTTGCAAGGGTAGTAAGCGCTTTCACATGTGTTCTTAAGTCTCACAAGGCCCTTTGAGGTATTTGTTCTGTATTCCCATTTTACACGTGGGGAGACTGAGGGTCAGAAAGGTTGAAGAACTTCCCTGATGTCACACAAGAACAAAATTCAAACCCGGGTTGGTTTGATACACTGTATACCTTCTGTGAATTGAGATTCTTAATTAGAAATCAGGAAAAAATAAATCCAGCTAACTCCCAAACACCAATTAAGTTTTAGAGGTATTAAAATCTGAGCAAAGTTTCACTGAAAAGGACTCTAGAGAATGAAATCAAGGGCTCGTGTATTACGCAAAGTATTCCATTGGGATACAGTGGGAGAAGGGTCACGATGCCTCCTTCGATCATGGTTCATACTTAGAGCAAAGTCAGCCTCACCCTGGACTTGGACTGTACCATGCCGTGATGTGTGTTATTACATTCTACAAATAAGATGGCCCGATAGTTCTGACAGGGGAGTCCTGGGGGCAGTGCTCAAGAGCTTCAGGGATTCTGATTCAGGAGGAATCTGCAGTATTAACAAGCACTTCAAGTAGCTCTGTTGCAGGAAGTCTTTATAATTACTGCTTTAAGCCAACCCATACTGAGCGTCTCCTAGAGTGAGCCTCTGTCTCCAACTTATTTTTGTCCTTCCCTGGGATTTTTCAGTAGGACAATTACTTATTTTTGTATGTAGTGTACTCCGAGTATTTATTCAAAGAAAAGGGACAAGAAGATAATGAAAATATAGTTGGTTGCACCTAGAGATTATCATATTAAGTAAGTCAGAAAGAGAAACACAAATACCATATGATATCACTTGTATGTGGAATCTAAAATATGACACCAATGAACTTATCTACAAAAGAGAAACAGACTCACAGATAGGGAGAACAGACTTGTGGTTGCCAAGGGGGAGGGGGGTGGAGGAGGGATGGAATGGGAGTTTGGGGTTGGTAGATGCAAACTATTACATACAGAATGGATAAACAACAAGGTCTTACTGTACAGCACAGGGAACTATATTCAATATCCTGGGATAAATCATAATGGAAAAGAATATTAAAAAAGGTTATACGTGGATAACTGAGTTGCTTCGCTGTACAGCAGAAATTAACACAACATTGTAAATCAACTATACTTCAATAAGATAAATAAATATTTTATAATCTTAATAAAAAACAGTATTAGCAGCTGCCATCTTTGAGTTCAAACTACACACTGGAGTTTTCTCTAGAAGCTTCATTTGCAGTAACTCATTAAGACTCACCCCAGGCACTACCACTAACCCCATCTTACAGCTGGTTAAATGGATTAAGACAGTCCCTCAAGGTGCACGGTTAGTAGTGAAGAGCTGAGTTTGGCTCTTTACTAAAATGAAGTATTGCGGGGGCTAGTTGAAAGATAATTATAAATATGCAAATGACCGCAGACAGGAAGGATGAAGTACAGTAAAGGAAAACCCTGCTTTGCCCTGGCGGTACAGAGAAGCAAAAGAGAACACCCAGGGCACGGGTCGGGTGAGAGGTGGCCTCGAGGACGGAGTTGGTCTGTCCTTTTGCTCAGTCACGGAAGGGAGTGTAATGTTTCCCCTCCGAAAGGAAGTGTTAAACAATGTGTGAATCCGGGTGCAGGGTGTGTGGGCCTCCCTTTCACTATTCTTAAGGAAGACACAGCCCAGGAGGTAGAAGAAGCTGGATGAGAGGCAAGAAAGCTTTGGGTACTGTACAAGCAATTTTAATTTGGTGGCCTTCGGGGGAGGGAGTGGTGCTTGTTTCTGTGGTTTTTAATCCACGTGGTAATAACTATTCTGGGTGCTCATTCCTTTTACGTAAAACACCAGGAGGGAGGTGAGAACATGCAAATCCATGATACCACGGACTGCACGGTCCTAATGGAAACACCATTTTGCAGACTTTATAGGTAATCTGTTTTCTGGGCAACAACCTTCTTAGGCTGAATTCTCGAATGGCTTCCCTGCAATACGCACAGGAATTGAAAGCAATTCCCTACTCCCTGGACTCATTTATTTTCTCCAGGTACTGCCTGGAAGCCATCTGTAACTGTAAACAATAGTTCCATTTGGGAAAATTAAAACTGCCTTTCTATTATGCTCAAAACACTTAATTAGTATTCCTGACTCTACCACACAGATGATTTTTTTTTTTTTTTTTTTTTGCGGTACGCGGGCCTCTCACTGTTGTGGCCTCTCCCGTTGCGGAGCACAGGCTCCGGACGCGCAGGCTCAG
>NC_041231.1:13006030-13065482 GCF_002837175.3 Physeter macrocephalus
CTCCCGAAAGATCCCCCAGCTCCAAAAACAAAACAAAAACATAAATACCACCCCCCATACCTACATCCTCCAAAAAAAGATTCTTAAAAAAAAAAGCTCTCTTCCTCTGGAACCCAGAAATAAGGAAAGTAAAGGCTGAGTCACAACACACTCATGTCAAGGCCATGGGAGAATGCCAAATATTTTACATCATTACACACAACACACACACACACACACACACACACACACACACACACACACACACACAGAGTCATTTTCTCTAATGACTGCATATGGGCTCTACAGAACGTGCATTTCTTTCAGAGGAACTTTGACCCTTACACTGGAAGGTAATTACCAACTTCTTTTCTTTCTATCACATTTAACATTTTAAATAAAAATGAATTTCACATTTTTCAGGCTTGGAAATGACCTACATCTCCTGTCCTGTTTAACACGAGCCTCTCACAAAGGACAAAACTAAAACGTTTTTTGCCCTGAGACGTGTTGCTCATAAGCCTTTCCATGGACACTGACTGAAGCTTTTTAATTTCCTGGCAATGCCTCCTAAGGGCAAAGGCTGGACACACACTGAAGAGAGGAGGCCAAGAAGTCCAATGCTTCCCAGTCTCCCCTCCTTTCACCTCTCAGGACAAGCGCTGATGCCTCTGCGGTCTCATTTAGACATCTTCACTTTAGCTCCATTCAAAGGTGATGGAAAGCAGTTCTGAAACTTGGTTGAGAAAAAGCAAAAGAAATCTTTACAAATAAAGTCAGTGCCTCCCCTGGTGCTGGGCTACTTTGGCATGAGATGGTGCATCACTAGGTAGGATCAGCTTGAACAGAACGCAGCTGAAGAAACAGAACTTGAAACTTGGGGTGAATGGGAACTCACTCCAAACTGAGGAGTCCAGTCAATGACAAGAGGTCACTGTGTCAGGTGTGTATACCCACCACTGCTCAGCAGCCTCTGAATGTGACCAGGTAGCAAACAGCTTCTGTTTATCTTTGGAAGAAGAAGGCAACAGGCTCAGCTATGATGTTATCTCGGCATCGCTGTTCAAGTAGTGAACGTCTGCTCTTTTTGCTAAGTTTCCATATGATGGGATATTAATCAAGGATCCCTCCACCCTCATACCTATAGTCATGGGTGGCCATGTACACTAAGCCACACTATTCAGCCTCTCTTTTTCTGGAATTTGAGATCTGAGCTGAATAGAGATGGGGGTGAACAGATTTCCTCTGACGGTGGCACCACAAGTGCCAGTCTCTTCCTTTCTGCTACCTCGATTCCTAACACTACCCTGGTTTCTGAATTCCCTAAGCTCTGATTGCCTGGCTTGAATTCCATGAGCTAACTTAGGAATCGGCACACTTCTTGTGTAAAGGACCAGGTAATGAACATGTTAAGCGTTGCCGGCCAGACCGTCTCAGTCGCCACTACTCCGCTCTGCCATCACAATGCAAATGTAGCCCCAGAAAACCCATAAACAAGAGGCGTGGCTGTGTCACGACAAGACTTTATTTAGGGACACTCGAATTTGAATTGCATGTAGTTGTCCCATGTCAGGAAATATTGCTCTTGTTTTGATTTTTTTCAATGATTTGCACATGTAAAAACTATCCTTAGCTTGTGGGCTATATAAAAACAGGGGGCAGGACTGACTTGACCTGACCCCTATCTCCCCCTGGGCTAAGGCATCTCCCTCTGGTAACTTCCTATATTCTACCTAATCTAAGTGCAGTCAGTTGCTCTTGCCTGCAAGGGAAGAAATCTGGCTCTAATGTGCATTGAATTTATCTGTACCTAAAGGACACTGGCTACAAGGTTCCGCAGCGAACACTATTCAGTTCCTTATTTGTTCATTCATGCATTCAATCTGTGTTGCCGCACCTTTTATGCTCCAGGGACCGTATGTAGCAGACACTGAGAATACAGCCATCATTTAGGCCAACACCATCCTGCCTTCCTAAGGGAGCTTTCTACACAACAGGCATGGAGGGAACTGATGGGAAACAAAGGCAGGGATTTAAATGATCGCCTGAGGCTGCCTGCGGGGGGGGGGGGGGGGGGCGGAAAATTACAAAGTTCAAGATGGTAAGAGAGGGCCCACGTGATTGAGCTCCTAAATGATCCTTCTAGGAAGAAAAACAAGGTAAGGTCTACCAAAAGGGGAATTTGAAACTCTAGTGAGAAGGAAGAGAAATAAACAGTCAAAAGCTCAAAAATCAATGTAAACAAGATGCATTTGATAGGACATTTTTATTAATTAAAAAAAGAAACTATAAATATTAGAGATGACACTGGCTTACTTTCAGAGTTTGCCAGGTGTGGACGGATTCACATATACAAAAGGGATCTTATCTAACTCTCTTCTGCCAAGATACGTAATTAAACAGGCAGAACCAAGGTTTTGGCTTTTCAAGTCCTTATTGATGATTCCATATCCTTCCGCTCCTGTGTTCTTTTTTTATCCCCTGATATTTAGGTTTGGGAGAGTCTTCTTAGTATTAAAGACAATCTCTCCAGCTGAAAATATAAGCCCGGCCCCACCTGTCATGTACTCAGAGGAAATGAATTGGGCTTGCCTTTTCTATCAAGCCTTTCTGAAATGCTCCTAAAGAAAGATTACTGCTAGGTTGACCTTAAGACCGTCATTCTCTGGGCTTAATTAACTTGGGTGAATATACTTGTTCCCAGATGGATTACAGTCGAAGTCCACTATGAAGTGGCTTATGAGAGCACAGGTTGGATCTCCCTAATATGGAACTGAGAGGTCCAAAGCACTTCCTCTTTCAGTCATGGCACGCCAATGCGGATATACCGTCAAGTGGAGATGGTGCTGAACACATGGCAAGAGCTCAATAAATGCATGGCAAGTAAGTGAAAATATTCTGAGCTGACTCTTATATAACATTATTGCTACTTTCCCAAGGATTTTGTACATTCTCAACTTCTGGTTTCATTTTCCTCTCTATTCTTCTCAGAGGAAATGCCCTATGAACCACTTTTTCCATAACAACTTTTCAATCTACTAAGATGAAAACTGACCAAACATAGATGGCTAAGAATACCCTTAGAAATACATTCCCACCTCACCACGGTACTGCTCATTAACAAAAGTAAACAGCTTTAAGAAAATCATTTCTGAGAATTTAGTGTACCATAAACAAACGGACCCCCTTTTACATATATATACATGCGTGTATATATGTGCACATATATACATGCGTATAAATTATTCACTAATATTGTTGAGTGGACAAATATTTGTTAAACACATTTTTTTGTGTTCACATTTAAATATAAGGATAAAACACCATTTGAAGTAACATTTAAAGAAATATAACTTTGTGGAACAGATCTGTGTTTTCTCCCCAGTATCTCAACTGTTATTTATCACTCCTTAGTTTAATACTCACTTTCTTTCTGTATTTCCCACAGGGCATATTATAAATTTGATTTCTACTTCTAGTGCTATTTTATCACTCAAAGGTTAGCCGACATATTCTGGTTTTGACAGTCTCACTACAGCTATATCCCTCACCACCTCCATTCACTGGATTGACTAGGATTAATTACTTGACTATTTACTTAATTAATTAAGTATAAGAAATTAGTAAGGAATTACTTAAGTATCTGAAAAGGAAACACTGCAGACCAGTGCTTTTAGCACCTAGACATTCAAAATACCACTGGTTTTTAACACTCTAGGTAAGGATATAATACATAGGGTCTTTTTCGGCTCTCAGATACTACAGATCTACTCTTGGAATGAGGATACGGCAAGAGGAGTGATTTCTCAAATTAAAAATCAAGGTACTAGTATCAGAAGAATGCAAATAGGTGTTGAGTAATGCTAATGAGGAATTTTATCTTTTTTTTCAACCAGAGATATAAATATGTTAGAAACTCTTCTTTAAAATAAAACTGAACCCTACATTATACACTATGAATTCTTTTATAAAAAAGAAATAAAACACTCAGAAGTCTGAAGATAAGCAATATTTTCAAGCATCAGAACAAACTAGAATAATCTAGTGTTTTCTCCGTTGTAATGATCTAACAAGCAACAGTCAATTCAGGTTTATTCCATCTGCCCTGAATACATAAAGTTAGCGGAATCCGTTCTCCAACTGGACTATGTATTAAGAGAGGACGTGGCCTCAGCTTTTATCTGCTGATAGGTTAATTGGCTTCCATTAGCTTCCACACCTTATCAGAACCATGGTTGTCCCTTTACTCTGACACATCTTTGGAGTACAGCCATAGATGTCCCAGAAGTAGCTTTCCCTACAATACACATGATGTTGTAGCTGCTCTCTCTCAGGACTTAGTGTGCTTCCTATCTACTCATACTTCTCCATGTGGAAATACAAATTCTATATGTGTCCAAAGTCAAAAGATGTGTTTGGTGTTTACTGACCCCAGCAGCTGTGCCCCAGCCAGATGTTCCCTGCTGAGCCTTCTACTGTGGTTCCTGCTTCCAAGTCCTCTAGACTGGACTGTCTCCTGCCTGTTTCCAAGCCTGGTTCTCCAACTTCAGAAGAGAAAATGCCATTTAATTCCCTTTTGCTTCAACTAACCAGAGTCCATTTCTGCTGCTTATGATAAAATGTTCCTAGCTGCAAACCACTTATTCAACTAATGTTTTTTAAATGCCCGCAATCTGTCTGGCACTTGTGATTCAATGATGGGCAAACGTCAGATCTCTGCTCATAGGAGCTCACAGCCTAGAAGAGGTGATTATAAAAATGGCAATGAGGTCTGTCTGATAAAAGACAGGGGGCCTGGGAAGGGTACTGGGTCCCTTTGGATACGGTGATGGAGAGGTGACCCTCTGGGGGTAATTACAGAGCTCAGATCCAACTACAGAAAAGGAGGGAGCCATTTGAAGAGCTGGGGCAAGAAGAATCCATACAGAGGGAAGAACAACTACAAAGACAGGAGGACAGAACTTGGCAATCTCTAGGAGAGAGGTTGAACTGGCTGATCCAGTCAATGGACTCTGGTCTCTCCTTATCTGCCCTTCCAATCACCTGGGGCTATGAAATCCCTTCGTGCCAAACCCACTCCCCCAAATGTTACCTCCTTTCTCTAAAATTATTTTAACACAATATTTTTGTTTATTCTCAACTTGTTTGATACATTTGAGGCTTGTTTCTCAATAAAATTATAAGCCCTTTCAGAGGTGGGGAGAGGTCAGACACTCTGTTTATATCCCCACACATTATGGTCATGCTAGATGTCCCATAAAAGTGCAGCAATTGAGATGCCAAGGGCCCAGCAAGACCAGATTATTGTTAGTCTGTCACCATGTGTGGCAATGATGCTGTAAAGATGTTGCAGTGTTTCTCCCCAAGGGTGGTCTTATCTCTGCATTCATTAATTAAAGCAATTAGGATGGACATTCTAGCCCAGAAAAGCCGACAGTTCAACTGGATTCATCAGCTAGGTCCCTAAAGTTACAAGATCCTAGAATTGGCAATTGACTTCAAAGGATTTAGCAAACAATGACAAACACACAGACACTTCCAATCCCGGCTAACACACAGAAATAATCATCTTTAATACACTGCATAAGGGGGGATCTTCAAGATGGCAGAGGAGTAAGACGTGGAGATCACCTTCCTCCCCAGAAATACATCAAAAATACATCTACATATGGAAAAATTCCTACAGAACATCTACTGAACGCTGGCAGAAGACCTCAGATTTCCCAAAAGGCAAGAAAATCCCCACGTACCTGGGTAGGGCAAAAGAAAAAAGAAAAAACAGAGACAAAAAATTAGGGATGGGACCCACATGTCTGGGAGCGAGCTGTGAAGGAGGAAGAGTTTCCACACAAGAAAGCCCCTTCACTGGTGGAAACGAGAGGTGGGCAGGGGGGAGCTTCGGAGCCACGAAGGAGAGCACAGCCACAGTGTTGCAGAGGGCAAAGCGGGAGATTCCCGCACAGAGGATCGGTGCCGACCAGCACTCACCAGCCCGGGAGGCTTGTCTGCTCACCCGCTGGGGTGTGTGGTGTTGGGAGCTGAGGCTTGGGCTTTGGAGGTCAGACCTCAGGGAGAGGACTGGGGTTGGCTGCGTGAAGACAGCCTGAGGGGGCTAGTGCACCAAAGCTAGCTGGGAGGGAGTCCAGGAAAAAGTTTGGACCTGCCGAAGAGGCAAAAGACCATTGTTTCGGGGTGCGTGAGAAGAGGGGATTCCTTCCCCATGTGCCCACAGAAGGCACAGCACCGCCTAAGCGAGCTCCAGAAATGGGTGCAAGCCATGGCTATCAGCTCTGACCCCAGAGACGGGCATGAAGCATTAATGCTGATGCTGCTGCCATCAAGAAGCCTGTGTGCAAGAACAGGTCACTCTCCACACCTCCCCTCCCAGGAGCCTGTGCAGCCTGCCACTTCCAGGGTCCCGTGATCCAGGGACAACGTCCCTGGGAGAACACATGGCATGCCTCAGGCTGTTGCAAGGTCATGCCAGCCATGCCACCGCAGCCTTGCCCCGCATTCCAATTAGACTACTGTACCCCTCCTTCCCCCCGGCCTGAGTGAGCAGGAGTCCCCTAATCAGCTGCTGCTTTAACCCTCTCCTGTCTCGGCAGGGAACAGATGCCTGAGGGCGACCTACACGCAGAGGTGGAGACAAAACCAAAGCTGAACCCCAGGAGCTGTGAGAATGAAGAAGAGAAAGGGAAATTTGTCTCCCTGCAGCCTCAGGAGCAGGAGATTAAATCCCCACAATCAACCCGATGAACTCTGCATCTGTGGAATACCTGAATGGACAAGGAATTGTCCCCAAATTGAGGCGGTGGACTTTGGGAGCAACTGCAGACTTGGGGTTTGCTGTCTGTGACTGATTTGTTTCTGATTTTTCTGTTTATCTCAGTTTAGATTTTAGCACTTGGTATCATTGGTAGATTTGTTTATTGGTTTGGTTGCTCTTTTCTTTTTTATTATTTTTTTATTTTAATAATTAAAAAAAATTTTTTTTCTTTCTTTTTTTCTCCCTTTTCTTCTGAGCCGTGTGGATGACAGGGTCTTGGTGCTCTGGCCTGGTGTCAGGCCTGAGCCTCTGAGGTGGGAGAGCTCAGTTCAGGACACTGGATGACTAGAGGCCTCCCAGCTCCACATAATATCAAATGGCGAAAGCTCTCCCACAGATCGCCATCTCAATGCTAAGACCCAGCTCCACCCAACGGCCAACAAGCTCCAGTGCTGACGCCCCATACCAAACAACTAGGAAGACAGGAACACAACACCACCCATTAGCAGAGAGGCTGCTGAAAATCATACTAACTTCACAGACATCCCAAAACACACCACCAGATGCAGCCCTGCCCACCAGAAAGAAAAGATCCAGCCCCACCCACCAGAACACAGGCACCAGTCCCCTCCACCAAGAAGCCTACACAAGCCACAGAACCAACCTCATCCACTGGGGGCAGACACCAAAAACAACGGGAACTAGGAACCTGCAGCCTGTGAAAAGGAGACCCCAAACACAGTGAATTAAAAAAAATGAGAAGACAGAGAAATATGCAGCAGATGAAGGAGCAAGGTAAAACCCACCAGACCAAGTAAATGAAGAGGAAATCAGCAGTCTGCTCTGAAAAAAAATTCAGAGTAATGATGGTAAAGATGGTCCAAAATCTTGGAAACAGAATGGAGAAAATACAAGAAATGTTTAACAAGGACCAAGAAGAACTAAAGAGCAAACAAACAATGATAAACAACACAATAAATGAACTTAAAAATTCTCTAGAAGGAATCAATAGCAGAATAACTGACAGAGGAATGGATAAGTGACCTGGAACATAAAACAGGGGAAATAACTAAAGCAGAGCAGAATAAAGAAAAAAATGAAAAGAACTGAGGACAGTCTCAGAGACCTCTGGGACAACATTAAATGCACCAGCATTTGAATTATAGGGGTCCCAAAAGAAGAAGAGAAAAAGAAAGGGACTGAGAAAATATCTGAAGAGATTATAGTTGAAAACTTCCCTAATATGGGAAAAGAAAGAGTCAATCAAGTCCAGGAAGCACAGAGAGTCCCATACAGAATATATCCAAGGAGGAACACGCCAAGACACATATTAAGCAAACTGTCAAAAATATTAAAGAAAAAAAATTAAAAGCAGCAAGTGAAAAGCAACAAATAACATACAAGGGAATCCCCATAATATTAAGAGCTGATCTTTCAGCAGAAGCTCTGCAAGCCAGAAGGGAGTGGCAGGATATATTTAAAGTGATGAAAGGGAAAAACCTACAACCAAGATTACTCTACCCAGCAAGGATCTCATTCAGATTTGATGGAGGAATTAAAACCTTTACAGACAAGCAAAAGTTGAGAGAATTCAGCACCACCAAACGAGCTTTACAACAAATGCTAAAGGATATTCTCTAGGCAGGAAACAGAAGAGAGGAAAAGACCTACGAAAATAAACCCAAAACAATTACGAAAATGGTAATAGGAACATACATATCAATAATTTCCTTAAATGTAAATGGATTAAATGCTCCCACCAAAAGACGTAGACTGGCTGAATGGATACAAAAACAAGACCCATATATATGCTGTCTACAAGATACCCACTTCAGACCAAGGACACATACAGACTGAAAATTAGGGGAAGGAAAAAGATGTTCCATGAAAATGGAAATCAAAAGAAAACTGGAGTAGCAATACTCATAACAGAAAAAATAGACTTTAAAATAAAGACTATTACAAGAGACAAAGAAGGACACTACATAATGATTAAGGGATCAATCCAAGAAGAAGATATAACAATTGTAAATATTTATGCACCTAACATAGGAGCACCTCAATACATAAGGCAAATGCTAACAGCCATAAAATGGGAAATCGACAGTAACACAATCATAGTAGGGGACTTTAACACCCCACTTTCACCAATGGACGGATCATCCAAAATGAAAATAAATAAGGAAACACAAAGCTATAAATGACACATTAGACAAGATGGGATTAATTGATATTTATAGGACATTCCATCCAAAAACAACAGAATACACTTTCTATTCAAGTGCTCATAGAACATTCTCCAGGATAGATCATATCCTGCATCACAAATCAATCCTTGGCAAATTTAAGAAAACTGAAATCGTATCAAGTATCTTTTCTGACCACAACACTATGAGACTAGATATCAATTACAGGAAAATAACTGTAATAAATACAAACATATAGAGGCTAAACAATACGATACTAAATAACCAAGAGATCACTGAAGAAATCAAAGAGGAAATCAAAAAATACCTAGAAACAAATGACAATGAAAACACGATGACCCAAGATCTATGGGATGCAGAAAAAGCAGTTCTAAGAAGGAAGTTTATAGCAATACAATCTCACCTCAAGAAATGAGAAGAATATCAATAAAACAACCTAACCTACACTCAAAGCAATTAGAGAAAGAAGAACAAAAAACCCCCAAAGTTAGCAGAAGGATAGAAATCATAAAGATCAGATCAGAAATAAATGAAGGAAACAATACCAAAGATCAATAAAACTAAGAGCTGGTTTTTTGATAAGATAAAAAAAATTGATAAACCATTAGCCAGACTCATCCAGAAAAAAAGGGAGAAGACTCAAATCAATAGAATTGGAAACGAAAAAGGAGGAGTAACAACTGACACTGCAGAAATACAAAGGATCATGAGAGATTACTACAAGTCACTATATGCCAATAAAATGGACAACCTGGAAGAAATGGACAAATTCTTAGAAAAGAACAACCTCCCAAGACTGAACCAGGAAGAAACAGAAAATATAAACAGACTAATCACAAGCACTGAAACTGAGACTGTGATTAAAAATCTTCCAACAAAAGCCCAGGACCACATGGCTCCCCAGGTGAATTCGACCAAACATTTAGAGAAGAGCTAACACCTATCCTTCTCAAACTCTTCCAAAATATAGCAGAGGGAGGAACACTCCCAAACTCATTCTGTGAGCTCACTATCACCCTGATACCAAAACCAAAGATGTCACAAAAAAAGAAAAATACAGGCCAATATCACTGATGAACACAGATGCAAAAATCCTCAACAAAATACTAGCAAACAGAATCCAGCAGCACATTAAAAGGATCATACACCATGATCAAGTGGGGTTTATCCCAGGAATGCAAGGATTCTTCAATATATGCAAATCAATCAATGTGATACACCATATTAACAAACTGAAGGATAAAAACCATATGATCATCTCAAAAGATGCAGAAAGAGCTTTCAACAAAATTCAACACCCATTTATGATAAAAACTCTCCAGAAAGTAGGCATAGAGGGAAACTACCTCAACATAATAAAGACCATATATGACAAACCCACAGCCAATATCATTCTCAGTGATGAAACACCGAAAGCATTTCCTCTAAGATCAGGAACACAGCAAGGTTGCCCACCCTCACCACTATTATTCAACATAGTTTTGGAACTTTTAGCCACAGCAATCGGAGACGAAAAATAAATAAAAGAATCCAAATTAGAAAAGTAGAAGTAAAACTATCACTGTTTGCAGATGACATGACGCTATACATAGAGAATCCGAAAGATGCTACCAGAAAAATACCTGAGCTAATCAATGAATTTGGTAAGGTAGCAGGATACAAATTAATGCACAGAAATCTCTTGCATTCCTATACACTAAAGAAGGAAAATCTGAAAGAGAAATTAAGGAAATACTCCCATTTACCACTGCAACAAAAAGAATAAAATACCTAAGAATAAACCTACCTAAGGAGACAAAAGACCTGTATGCAGAAAACTATAAGACACTGATGAAAGGAATCAAAGATGATACAAACAGATGGAGAGATAATACCATGTTCCTGGACTGGAAGAATCAACATTGTGAAAATGACTATACTACCCAAAGCAATCTACAGATTCAATGCAATCCCTTTCAAACTACCAATGGCATTTTTCACAGAATTAGAACAAAAAAATTTCGCAATTTGTATGGAAACACAAAAGACCCCGAATAGCCAAAGCAATCTTGAGAAAGAAAAACGGAGCTGGAGGAATCAGGCTCCCTGACTTCAGACTATACAATAATCAAGTACAGTATACAAAGTACAGTAATTAAGACAGTTCGGTAGTGGCACAAAAACAGAAATACAGGTCAATGGAACAGGATAGAAAGCCAAGGTTTTGCACAGCAAAGGAAACCATAAACAAGACCAAAAGATCACCCTCAGAATGGGAGAAAATAATTGCAAATGAAGCAACTGACAAAGGGTTAATTCCCAAAATATATAAGCAGCTCATGCAGCTCAATATCAAAAAAACAAACAACCCAATCCAAAAATGGGCAGAAGATCTAAATAGACATTTCTCCAAAGAAGATATACAGATTGTTAACAAACACATGAAAGCATGCTCAACATCACTAATCATAGAGAAATGCACATCAAAACTACAATGAGGTATCACCTCACACTGGTCAGAATGGCCAAAAAATCTACAAACAATAAATGCTGGAGAGGGTCTGGAGAAAAGGGAACCTTCTTGCACGGTTGGTGGGAATGCAGATTGATACAGCCACTAGCGAGAAAAGTATGGAGCTTCCTTAAAAAACTACAAATAGAACTACCATACGACCCAGCAATCCCACTACTGGGCATATACCCTGAGAAAACCATAATTCAAAAAGAGCCATGTACCACAATGTTCACCGCAGCACTATTTACAACATCCAGGACATGGAAGCAACCTAAGTGTCCATCAACAGATGAATGGATAAAGAAGATGTGGCACATATATACAATGGAATATTAATCAACCATAAAAGGAAACGAAATTCAGTTATCAGTAGTGAGGTGGATGGACCTAGAGACTGTCATACAGAGTGAAGTAAGTCAGAAAGAAAAACAGACACTGTATGCTAACACATATGTATGGAATCTAAAAAAAAAAAAGGTTCTAATGAATCTAGAGGCAGGACAGGAATAAAGACGCAGATGTAGAGAATGGACTTGAGGACACGGCGAGGGGGAAGGGTAAGCTGGGACAAAGTGAGAGAGTGGCATGCTTAGAGGGGTGGGATAGGGAGGGTGGGAGGGAGACGCAAGAGGGAGGGGATATGGGGATATATGTATATGTATAGCTGATTCACTTTGTTACACAGCAGAAACGAACACATTATTGTACAGGAATTATACTCCAATAAAGATTTTTTTAAAAAATACACTGCATTAGCACCAGACAGAGAGAGTGTATGCAACATACTACGAAGTGGAGGGTCCCTTTGTATTAGATGATTAAGAGATAATGTTTCCAGCACAACTGATTACAAAAAACGGAATAATCATCAGAGATACACTAACGGATGGGTAAGGGATTTTTCTGGAGTGCTCCTGGAAATTAAAAGAACTCAAATAGATTGTATATGATGTAATATGCAAAGATGTCTCAAGCAAAGCTTGGAAAATATATTTTTTTCCTTCCTGGTGGAGAGGCCACAGTAGAAGAAAATAAGGGAGATGAACATTGTCTGGTCTCTGTCTTTTCTTGGGAATTCTTCATCTGTTAATGATTTTTTTTTTTTTTTGCGGTACGCGGGCCTCTCACTGCCGCGGCCTCTCCCGTTGCGGAGCACAGGCTCCGGACGCGCAGGCCCAGCGGCCATGGCTCACGGGCCCAGCCGCTCCGCGGCACGTGGGATCTTCCCGGACCGGGGCACGAACCCGCGTCCCCTGCATCGGCAGGCGGACTCTCAACCACTGCGCCACCAGGGAAGCCCTTGCGTTTTGCTTTTGATTTCTTACAACCAAGATTCTCACCCACTTGGGTAGCAGCAGCTATTTAGTGAGCAGGAGAGAAGCATTTTTCTGGATAACTACCAACATACCACACATTTCCTCTGAGCCTCTCAGGACACAGAACATTTCACGAGAGAGAGATAACAGCGAACCTATTAAAAAGGGCCAATTAGAAGCATTCAGCCATGCACACATATACACAAAAACATGAGAACTAATATTCACCCCGATTTCCTCTTTGAATCATGACTTTTGGTTTATTAGTTGGTTTGCGTTGGTTTTATAGCTAGAAGGAACTCAAAGTTGATCTAATTCAAATGTCTCATGTTTACGTCAAAGAATTGAGGCCCAGAGAGGGCAACAGACTTGACTGCTGTCTGCTGTCCGCCCACCTAGTGCTGAACATCAACTAGAAAAAGGTGTTCAGTCCTGTGATGTTTTTAAGAGTCATGTCTTCAAATGAGAGTATATTCCAATGAGAACGATCCAGATGGTGAGTGGCCTGGACAAAATTCCTCAGAAGACAATAGGAATCATTAATATATGATTTATTGATTGTTTACTGCGGGCAGTCATTGAGCTAATAGCTTTAGTACATTTTCACTCTTGACTCTCTATTGCCAATATGAGAGCAGTTCTACATTTAAAATTGCAGAGATAAAAGGTAGTGAGGCTTAGTGAGGTAAAGTAACTTGCCCAAGCTCTTAGGTAGTAGCAGAGCCAGTGTAAGCTTTTGGCAGGAAAAAGCTTTTTGCAGGAAAGAGGTCTCTGCAGGAGGCACCCCTTTGTCTTGTCAGCAAACTTAAACCAGTCACCCCCATGCTGTACTCATCTCTGGCCCCAGCACACCTTTTAAATCTTTTGAGCACATAATACCATGCCTAACTTGTTGGTTCTTTGCATAGATCAAAGAATTAGAAACGAAGAATGAGTAATTAACAGATGACCAGATCTCTTCCCCTAGCTTCTCCTTCAGTAATCTCACGTGAAAAACTGCGTGAACAAGATAACATCTCAACAAAGATCACGAGGAGTCGACAAGCCTGCACACAAGCCTGCACACAGTGGGGGATGGTGACAACTCTGACCCCCTATTCAGCGATCAACTGAGATTACTTTCTTGTTTCCTTTGAAAAGCTTTCATGGTTGAGCAGAATCTTCAGAGGTGGCTTCTGGGGGACAGTGAGTCCACCACCTCCCCAGATTGCCAGCATTCTAATTAAAAGCACTTTTCCTTTCTACCAACATCTCTGAGTATTGATTTAGTAAGCGGCGAGCAGTGAGACCCGATTTGATAACACCAGAATTTATGTCCAATTTTCGTTCACTCTGAAAACGAGTGCTCTTTACCACGATGCCATGCAGCATCGTCCAGAAAATGAGGCAACAAGTTCCACTGGATAGAAACCTTAGTGGAAGTTGCATATGATACCCACTCTACCCTTTTCTGCTCTATGATCATAGAGCAACACTATCTAGGTTTTCTGATATCCAGGCCCAAGCTCTTTCCAATTGTTCACTTCCATTGCACTGCACAGCATCTGGTGCATACATAGTATATTCTCAATAACTATCTGTTCAAGGAAAAATTTCAAAAGATGTTAAAATCATTCAAATACGAATTATAAAATTTGTACAGAAAAAATCGTTGTGAACAAGGTTGTAAAACATGCGGCAAAGAAATAGGTACTATAATAGGTAGCTTAGTGTATTGTTAGACAAGAGGTTGGGGCTGTATTTGAGTTTTAGTTTAGTCATGTACAAGCTGTGTGACATTAAGTACATTACTTAACCTCTCTGAACTTCAGGTGTCCAGCTAAAACACAGAAGGATAAAGGGTAGCAACAATAGCAGTTGGCTATAGTGGCTTCACGGATCTGATCAAAGCATAGAGTCTGACACAAGCAATCCATATACGGGAGCCTTGATCACTGCTCTTACCAGCTATGCCTATGAGAGTGGTTTCCAGCATGAATATGCCAAGATCTCGTCTTACAAAGCAGAAGCTGTCAGTGTTCCCTAAGAATTTCAGAAGCATCTGCTTTTCTGATCTTAATATGGATTTCCAAAATCCACTTCGGTTCCTTGTTCAAAAGTGTAAGCTCTGATGAATTATTCTAATGATTTTTATCAAAGGCAAAGTCCCCTGTAAGACTCTAAAACAGAGATAATGGTATTATCTGCTTTACAGGCTTGAGACTTGAGTTAATGAATGACACACTTGGGAGGTGCCTGACACCACATCTTACATATTTAATTAGACTAATTTAAAAACAGCCAACACTATTAAGACCCTGACTCACCAAGTCCAGTGTGTGGGGGGTTTTCTCCACACCCCAAGCAATGTTCTTATAGTAGCTGGGCATCCTACAACTCACTTTTGATACTCATTACCTGGAGATACCATCACATCCTACAGGTTAAGGGCTCAGTCCTGCAAAATTGCCCTCCGGCCCCAACTTCAGATGCCAATTTTAAGTTGAGGTTATCCCCTGTACTTCTGAGCACACGGTTATAGATCTGAGGTTCCCATGACCTCCTGCGCTGTTCAGGTTCGATTAATTTGCTAGAGTGGCTAATAGAACTCAGAGAAACATTTTACTCACTCATGTTACCTGTTTATTATAAAAGGTTGTAACTCAAGAACAGCCATATATGGAAGAGATGCCTAGAGCAAGGTACAGGGAAAGGGGGTGGAGCTTCCATGCTCTTCAGGGTACCCCTCGCCAGCACATCCATGTGGTCCCTCACCTGGAAGCTCTCTGAACCCTGTCTTTTTGGGTTTTTGTGGAGACTTCATTATATAGACCTGATTGATTACATCATTGGCCACTGGTGACTGAACTCCACCTCCGGCTCCTCCCCAGAGATTGGTCGGTGGGGCTGAGAGTTCAAAACCTCTAATCTTGCTTGACTCTGCTGGCAACCAGCCCCCAACCTTAGGTGCTTTCCAAAAGTCACCTCCTTAACATAACCAAAGACACCTTCCTTGGCCTCCTCACTTAGGAAATTCCTAGTGCTTTAGATTCTCTGTGCCAGAAAAGGGAGGAAAACCAAATACAAATTTCTTATTTTAAATCACAATATCACAACTATGTAGTCCATAAAATGTTAACTGGTACATCAGTTATCTTTTGCTTCATTAATTCTATGAAACAAAAGCTAAAAGCTAAATTCCTCAGTGCTTTACGGGGACAAATGTTTTCTCACTCTCAGATATTCAGGTTGACCAGTTTGGCTGAGGTTGGCTGGGCTCAGCTGGCCAGTTCCATTTCATGAAATGGGATGGTTGGACGTGGATGTAGGCTGCAGGCTGAGTTTGAGACCGATCTATGTTTTTCTCAGCCTCCTATTCCACTGGATCCCCAAGGCATGTTTTTCTTATTGTGAATTTCAGGAGTATAGCCATAAGCCAAATCACGCCTCAGTCCAGGGACCAAAGCCAGTCATGTGGCACAAGCCAAGTAGGTGGAGAAGGGACGAACAACTGCCAAAAGGGGTGAGGGATGGAAATGAAGCTTTGGTAAATAACAGTCCAATCCATGACAGTTGGATTCCAAGTATTCATGACCTGGTTAGACCAATGTAATCAAAATCATCCAGTAACAAATGAACTTCCCTCCAGGCCTCCAGCCAGCCAAACCCTTAGGATGTGGATGACTGGATAAGGGCGAGTTCAATTCCCCTCAAGAGCAATTCCTGAAGACTAAGTTGAAGAAAACTGGCCTTCTGGCAGTGAGGCTGCATTTGAAATTCCAAATAAGGAAAGCCAGAGCTTAGGGCACTGCACAGAGAAGCAAATGCCAACTCCAAACTCTTATTACCATCGAAAGGGATGACACCTTCAATATATCTCAACAGAAAAACCATTTCCTTCCAGATCAGATGACAGGTGATATAGGAATACTGTGCATTTGATTCCATAGACTATTTAATATACAGTGGACCAAAAGCAGGACTAAAACCAAGGAGATAAGAACTCATTTGAGCTTCAGGGTGAATTTAAGTGGGCACCTTACCCTAGTTTGTCAAAATAGATTTGCAAAAAATAGCTCACAAGGGATAACGTGAGAGTGAGAGTGCAGGGGTGTAAGGTACAGGGAAGTGAGAAAGCACGATGTCTAGGGCCTACTCTGTAATTAAACTGTCTGATTTTGGCTGAGTGGCTGCTTTCTCAGACTCAGCAGTTCTACCTTGGGAGTGGTTAAGATTTGAGCTTTAACTCCTAACTGTGATCATGGTATATGTTCCTTGTGATGGATTGTTGAATTTGGTCTGCTAACATTTTGTTGAGGATTTTTGCGTCTCTGTTCGTCAGCGCTATTGACCTATAAATCTCTTTTTTTGTGGTGTCTTTGTCCGGCTTTGGTATCAGGGTGATGGTGGCCTCATGGAATGAGTTCAGAAGCATTCCTTCCTCTTCAATGTTTTGGAAAAGTTTGAGAAGGTTAGGCGTTCACTCTTCTTTAAATGTTTGGTAGAATTCACCTGTGAAGTCTGGTCCTGGACTTTTGTTTGTTGGGAGGTTTTTAAAAATTACTGATTCACTTTCATTGCTCGTATTCAGTCTGTTCATATTTTCTAGTTCTTCCTGATTCAGTAATGGGAGATTGGTATGTTTCTAGGAATGTATTCATTTCTTCTAGGTTGTCCATTTGATTGGCATAGAACTGTTCACAGTAATCTGTTATGATCATTCGTATGTCTGTGTGTTTAAAGTAATGCCTGCTAGAGAGTAATCTCTCATGCTGTATTAGCCCCTAGGGATGTCAGCAGCATAACCATAATTACATCCATAATGAGAGTGTAAAGGGATTTACTCTATCAGGGATCCTTGAAACAGGATCTCTAGATTACAGGGCATGGTGGTTGATAACAGGTCTGCAAATTCATGGAACACTAAGAGGCAGTACCTGTGCCACCTTCCTTTGAAACTGGCACGTCTGTGATTTAGAAGAAGAGAACATTTTGGAAGCTCCAGGTGACTCCTAAGGCAAGGTGAGATACAGCCTGCAGCTTGTGCTGGTTTCTGATGGGGCGCTCTCTCTGGGAGCTGCCAGGTGCCACATGAAAAGCCCAGAGATCTTGAGGCTGCCAGGTGGAAACACCACATCCCGAGACCTCACGGGGAGTAAGCGATACCCCAACTCTGCTAGCCCAGACCCAGACCTACACTTGGAGCAAAGAAGACCGCAAGGTCTGCTAGCCCCACCACCACCTGACTGCAACTACATGGCAGAATCTGAGCGAGAGCTGCCTCACCAGGCCTACTCAACCTCAGATTCAGGGCAAAATCAATGCTTTTTATTGTTTTAAGTCACTGTTTTCCCACGATGTGCCATTCACCAATAGACCCCCAGTGAGATGGTAGTGATAATGCAGCCATCACAGTGGAAGGCTAGAGCCAAGGTAGCCACAGAGGGTGGGGTTCTGGCTCACATTCTCCGTGTCCAACAAAACAGCTCTTTCCTGCATTGGAATTCTGTATACATTTTTTTTTTTCATTTTAAGAGAAAAAGGCTTCTACTGCTAAAAGAAAAAGTTTGAAAACCACTGAATTAGGTAATACCTCCCATGTTTCCAAGATCCAGTTTCAATAATGCAGTTCACAGTAACTAATAACAATGGCTGCGTATGCACTGCAAGTATGTACAGTGAATCATTATGTTTTCACCATGCCCACCAGCCCAAGGTCAACCCACTGTGAAAGACAGAGGCAGGATCTGGACCCAGGCATCCTGATCTCAGGGCCCACACTTCCAATTAGAACAATACAAGAGTTAACAAGAGTTAAATTGAGCTATGCTGCTTACCAAAGAATAGTGCTCATGCTACTTAAGGACAGGTATGAACAAGGGCCATATCCACTTGTAAGTTGAGCAGCTGCTACATGGCCCAGTTGGCTTCTAAAATACTGCCCAACCGATAGAAAAGGGAACCCTCCTACACCATTGGTGGGAATGTAAATTGGTGCAGCCACTATGGAAAACAGTACAGAGGTTCCTCAAAAAACTAAAAATAGAGTTGCCATACGATCCAGCAATCCCACTCCTGGGCATATATCCAGACAAAACTATAATTCAAAACGATACCTGCACCCCAGTGTTCATAGCAGCACTATTTACAATAGCCAAGACAAGGAAACAACCCAGGTGCCCATCGACATGAATGGATAAAGAAGATGTAGTACATATATACAACGGAATACTACGCAGCCATAAAAAGGAAGGAAATGATGCCATTTGCAGCAACGTGGATGGACCTAGAGATTATCATACTAAGTGAAGTCAGTCAGAAAGAGAAAGAGAAATATCATATGATATCACTATATGTGGAATCTAAAATATGACACAAATGAACTTATCTACAAGAGAGAAACAGACTCACGGACATAGAGAGCAGACTTGTGGTTGCCAATGGGGAGGGAGAGGGGGACGGGGGAGGGAAGGATTGGGAGCTTGGGATTATCAGATGCACACTATTATATACAGAATGGATAAACAACAAGGTCCTACTGTATAGCACAGGGAACTATATCTAAAATCCTGTAATAAACCATAATGGAAAAGAATATGAAAAAGAATACATATATATGTATACGTATGTATAACTGAATCACTTTGCTTTACAGCAGAAACTAACACAACTCTGTAAATCAACTATACTTCAATTAAAAAAAATACTGCCCAACCCAAATCTCTGACCCCAGCTCCACTTTCTTTAGGGTGGAGAGGTGATTCATCAAGTCATTTACACACATTAATTTCTCTAGTGGGTAAGCAATTACCAAGGGGACCCAGATAATAGAAGAAGAGAGACAAAATGTATTGGTGGGAAATGCCACAGAAATAGTTTTTTCCAAGCAAGGTATAGAACCCAAAAGGGCTACGTACGGGAGAGAAGACAAAGGGTAGAAGAATCCAGATGAAGAAGAGGTGAGGAAATTTGAGACTAACAGAACGAGAAGAGGTCTGCAAACAATGAGCTCTATTTACTTTTTGAATCGTTCCAAAGGATCAGCCTGACTGAAAGAATAAACAATAATACGAATTTATTATTAAGACTATTTATTGAGCCTCCAGCACATACAATTATGTTTAGTTCATATAAGCATCCTATGATGTGGGCATTATTATTTGCATTGTGCACATGAGGAAATTGAGGCTCAGACGGGTTCAACACTAGCCCAGCCCACGGAACTCATAAATGGAAGAGACATAATTTAAATCCAGGATTCAATGACTGATTTCAAATCTATGCTTTTCTCTGAGAGACGTAAGAGACATTCTGGGGTGAGATTATCTCCCTTTAATTACACACATAAGGCTCATATATGTATTTATCAAACACCTGAGTCTTCCATCTTTTTTTTTTAAAGAACACAAGAGAAAATTACATAAGAAGGATAGTCCCTGTACACTGACAATGCTACCATGTAATCTGCAAGAAAACGTGACTCTGAGACAAAAAGATAAATCTAGCCAAGTACTGAAATCTACAATGCTGTACTGACAGGGGCTACATGGAGAGAAATCTAAGATCAAAACCAGGTGGGAGGAAGGAGGGACTCATGAGGCATAACAGATCTTAACAGGTGGCTTTAGGCTCCATGAGAGACCGGTATGTGGTTTCTGATACACTGTGAGAAACCCCTGCCACATTTTTTACTTATGGACACATGTCATGGCTCGGCTGTGATTTGCTGTGTCTGCTTTGAAGCACCTCAGGGTTTATCTACTGAGGTGACATAAATTTCACACATGACTGACAATAGTTTACACCACACCATTAAACTTACCTAAAATTTGCAAGAACAATACAGAAAACTTCAGATACGGTATATGTTCCTTGTGATGGATTGTTGAATTTGGTCTGCTAACATTTTGTTGAGGATTTTTGCGTCTCTGTTCGTCAGCGCTATTGACCTATAAATCTCTTTTTTTGTGGTGTCTTTGTCCGGCTTTGGTATCAGGGTGATGGTGGCCTCATGGAATGAGTTCAGAAGCATTCCTTCCTCTTCAATGTTTTGGAAAAGTTTGAGAAGGTTAGGCGTTCACTCTTCTTTAAATGTTTGGTAGAATTCACCTGTGAAGTCTGGTCCTGGACTTTTGTTTGTTGGGAGGTTTTTAAAAATTACTGATTCACTTTCATTGCTCGTATTCAGTCTGTTCATATTTTCTAGTTCTTCCTGATTCAGTAATGGGAGATTGGTATGTTTCTAGGAATGTATTCATTTCTTCTAGGTTGTCCATTTGATTGGCATAGAACTGTTCACAGTAATCTGTTATGATCATTCGTATGTCTGTGTGTTTAAAGTAATGCCTGCTAGAGAGTAATCTCTCATGCTGTATTAGCCCCTAGGGATGTCAGCAGCATAACCATAATTACATCCATAATGAGAGTGTAAAGGGATTTACTCTATCAGGGATCCTTGAAACAGGATCTCTAGATTACAGGGCATGGTGGTTGATAACAGGTCTGCAAATTCATGGAACACTAAGAGGCAGTACCTGTGCCACCTTCCTTTGAAACTGGCACGTCTGTGATTTAGAAGAAGAGAACATTTTGGAAGCTCCAGGTGACTCCTAAGGCAAGGTGAGATACAGCCTGCAGCTTGTGCTGGTTTCTGATGGGGCGCTCTCTCTGGGAGCTGCCAGGTGCCACATGAAAAGCCCAGAGATCTTGAGGCTGCCAGGTGGAAACACCACATCCCGAGACCTCACGGGGAGTAAGCGATACCCCAACTCTGCTAGCCCAGACCCAGACCTACACTTGGAGCAAAGAAGACCGCAAGGTCTGCTAGCCCCACCACCACCTGACTGCAACTACATGGCAGAATCTGAGCGAGAGCTGCCTCACCAGGCCTACTCAACCTCAGATTCAGGGCAAAATCAATGCTTTTTATTGTTTTAAGTCACTGTTTTCCCACGATGTGCCATTCACCAATAGACCCCCAGTGAGATGGTAGTGATAATGCAGCCATCACAGTGGAAGGCTAGAGCCAAGGTAGCCACAGAGGGTGGGGTTCTGGCTCACATTCTCCGTGTCCAACAAAACAGCTCTTTCCTGCATTGGAATTCTGTATACATTTTTTTTTTTCATTTTAAGAGAAAAAGGCTTCTACTGCTAAAAGAAAAAGTTTGAAAACCACTGAATTAGGTAATACCTCCCATGTTTCCAAGATCCAGTTTCAATAATGCAGTTCACAGTAACTAATAACAATGGCTGCGTATGCACTGCAAGTATGTACAGTGAATCATTATGTTTTCACCATGCCCACCAGCCCAAGGTCAACCCACTGTGAAAGACAGAGGCAGGATCTGGACCCAGGCATCCTGATCTCAGGGCCCACACTTCCAATTAGAACAATACAAGAGTTAACAAGAGTTAAATTGAGCTATGCTGCTTACCAAAGAATAGTGCTCATGCTACTTAAGGACAGGTATGAACAAGGGCCATATCCACTTGTAAGTTGAGCAGCTGCTACATGGCCCAGTTGGCTTCTAAAATACTGCCCAACCGATAGAAAAGGGAACCCTCCTACACCATTGGTGGGAATGTAAATTGGTGCAGCCACTATGGAAAACAGTACAGAGGTTCCTCAAAAAACTAAAAATAGAGTTGCCATACGATCCAGCAATCCCACTCCTGGGCATATATCCAGACAAAACTATAATTCAAAACGATACCTGCACCCCAGTGTTCATAGCAGCACTATTTACAATAGCCAAGACAAGGAAACAACCCAGGTGCCCATCGACATGAATGGATAAAGAAGATGTAGTACATATATACAACGGAATACTACGCAGCCATAAAAAGGAAGGAAATGATGCCATTTGCAGCAACGTGGATGGACCTAGAGATTATCATACTAAGTGAAGTCAGTCAGAAAGAGAAAGAGAAATATCATATGATATCACTATATGTGGAATCTAAAATATGACACAAATGAACTTATCTACAAGAGAGAAACAGACTCACGGACATAGAGAGCAGACTTGTGGTTGCCAATGGGGAGGGAGAGGGGGACGGGGGAGGGAAGGATTGGGAGCTTGGGATTATCAGATGCACACTATTATATACAGAATGGATAAACAACAAGGTCCTACTGTATAGCACAGGGAACTATATCTAAAATCCTGTAATAAACCATAATGGAAAAGAATATGAAAAAGAATACATATATATGTATACGTATGTATAACTGAATCACTTTGCTTTACAGCAGAAACTAACACAACTCTGTAAATCAACTATACTTCAATTAAAAAAAATACTGCCCAACCCAAATCTCTGACCCCAGCTCCACTTTCTTTAGGGTGGAGAGGTGATTCATCAAGTCATTTACACACATTAATTTCTCTAGTGGGTAAGCAATTACCAAGGGGACCCAGATAATAGAAGAAGAGAGACAAAATGTATTGGTGGGAAATGCCACAGAAATAGTTTTTTCCAAGCAAGGTATAGAACCCAAAAGGGCTACGTACGGGAGAGAAGACAAAGGGTAGAAGAATCCAGATGAAGAAGAGGTGAGGAAATTTGAGACTAACAGAACGAGAAGAGGTCTGCAAACAATGAGCTCTATTTCCTTTTTGAATCGTTCCAAAGGATCAGCCTGACTGAAAGAATAAACAATAATACGAATTTATTATTAAGACTATTTATTGAGCCTCCAGCACATACAATTATGTTTAGTTCATATAAGCATCCTATGATGTGGGCATTATTATTTGCATTGTGCACATGAGGAAATTGAGGCTCAGACGGGTTCAACACTAGCCCAGCCCACGGAACTCATAAATGGAAGAGACATAATTTAAATCCAGGATTCAATGACTGATTTCAAATCTATGCTTTTCTCTGAGAGACGTAAGAGACATTCTGGGGTGAGATTATCTCCCTTTAATTACACACATAAGGCTCATATATGTATTTATCAAACACCTGAGTCTTCCATCTTTTTTTTTTAAAGAACACAAGAGAAAATTACATAAGAAGGATAGTCCCTGTACACTGACAATGCTACCATGTAATCTGCAAGAAAACGTGACTCTGAGACAAAAAGATAAATCTAGCCAAGTACTGAAATCTACAATGCTGTACTGACAGGGGCTACATGGAGAGAAATCTAAGATCAAAACCAGGTGGGAGGAAGGAGGGACTCATGAGGCATAACAGATCTTAACAGGTGGCTTTAGGCTCCATGAGAGACCGGTATGTGGTTTCTGATACACTGTGAGAAACCCCTGCCACATTTTTTACTTATGGACACATGTCATGGCTCGGCTGTGATTTGCTGTGTCTGCTTTGAAGCACCTCAGGGTTTATCTACTGAGGTGACATAAATTTCACACATGACTGACAATAGTTTACACCACACCATTAAACTTACCTAAAATTTGCAAGAACAATACAGAAAACTTCAGATACTCTTTTGCCAACTTTTAATATTTTGCCAAATTCTTTATCATATCCTCTCTCTCTCAATGTGTATGTGTGGGGGGTGGGGTGGCGGGAGTGTAGGGGGGTGGGGTGGCGGGAGTGTAGGGGTGTGTATCCCTTTACACTTCCATGTTTATTTCCTAAGCATGGGGTCATTCTCTTATACAACCACAGTAAAGTTATCAAATCAGAAAATTCAACCAATGTCTTGCTATTTTTGAAGAAGCTGGGCCAGTTTTCTTTTCTTTTCTTGCTTTCTTTCTTTTTTATGTTTAATAGATGTCACTCACTTTGAGTGTTTCTGATGTTACCTCATGAGAGGATTCTGGTTAAGCGTTCCTGACTGGAATACTACAAGGATAATGATATGTCCCTTCTCAATGTACTATCATACCCAGAGGCTCATGGTATCCATCTGCATTTGCTGATGATCACTCAGTCAAGCTGTTGGGCTCCTCTACTGGATAGACATACTTGCAATTGATAATTAATCTATGGGGAGACACTTTAGCAGTACTAACCTTTGAGTCCATGATTAAGGGTCAGACCCCCATCTGCCTATGGGTCTCAGCTTCCACATTCCCTACTGATATGAAGGATGCAAGGTGAGCTTCATGATGAACATCTGGGCATTGCCTGTTATAAGAAAGGGTGGCAATAAAATGTGTATTTCATACTTCCTCTTCAGACAAGCCGAGATAGATCCACTTTTCCTTGCTCTTTCCCATTAAGCAAAACTGTGAACTCTGGAAATAGCACAAGAGACAATCAAAGGTAGAAAGAAGAAGATAATCTGGTTTGGAAACCCAGGATGGCAGAGGGCATAGTGGCAGAGCAACTTGCATCCCCCTATCCAAGAGAAGGTGACCCAGGCCCAGTGTTTCCCTGTTCATGACCATGTAATAGAAGACAGTCCAAGCAGGTTTCTTCCTCTGCCAGAGAAAACAGGAGTGCCTCTTACAACATCAGGGGAGTCTGACACCACTGAGAAGGGAGGTCATTTGGGAGTCCCACCAGATATAAGCAGCCGGGGGAAACACTCTCTTTCCTCACTGGGTCCGAGATTCCCCTTTTCCCTGGAGAGATACTGAGGTGGGTAGGACAGGACAAACCAGCAAGTGGGACCCAGCTGTTACAAGGGTTTGGTCCAGGGAGGCTCTTTGTCCCCATGGGCCTTGAGACTATTTTCCCCCATCCGGCGGTGATGGGTGGGTGAGGGAGGGACCTGACTAAGCAAGCAGCCTGGTTGGAGGGTCTTTCTGTCCCTGCAGACCCAAGACTCTTCTCTTTCCTCCCTAACCCAGAGAGACCAGGAGAAGGGGTGAGCAGCAGGAGGGTCGCACCACAGCTCTCCTCCAAAAAGACACCTGGCAGCCTGGCCTGAGGAAACCTCTTCTCCCTCAGGAAGCAACATCAGGGGACCAATGGAAGCACAAGCAGCACCTGATAAACCAAGCAGACCAAAATAACACTGCCAAGACAGCAACAATTAAACTGTCATTGGAACCACAGTTCATAGAAGGAGGCCAAGAACCACCTGTTAAACCTTGATGCAGTAACTGCCTGCCAGAATAAAAGATTCAAGCAGGTCCCAGCGTCTCCTAATACAATAAACAAAATGCCCAGGATACAAGTGAAAATCACCCACCATGCCAAGAACGAAGCAAATCACAGCTCAAATGGGAAAAGACAATCAAATGACACCATCACTGGGTCAATTAGATGTTGGAATTATCTGACAAAGATTCTAAAGCTGCCATCATAAAAATGATTCAATAGTCAATTGTAAAATCTCTTGAAACCAATGAAAAAATTAAAAAACTCATCAAAAATTGTGTGTATAAATACACACACACATATATACATGTGTATCTCTGTGTGTGTGTGTGTGTGTGTGTGTGTGTGTCTGTATCCCCAAATGTAAATGACAGAACTTGAAATTGTGGCAATAAAAAAATACTCACAGGGTAAGCTCAGGAGAAGAATGGAGATGACAGAGGATATAATCAGTAAGCTTGAGGACACGTCAATACAATTTACCCAGTTTGAACAACCGATAGACAATAGACTGAAAAACAATGAAGAGAGCTTCAGTCACCTGTGGAATAATAACAAAATATGCAATATTTCTATCTTCAGAGTCCCAGAAGGAGGGGAGAAAGGGAGTAAGGCTAAAGAGCATAAGAATAAATAACTGCTGAACACGTTCCAATTTTGATGAAAGGTACAAACCTATATATTCTAGAAGGTGAACTGACACCAGAGAGGATAAACCCAAAGAAATGCATGCCAAGAGACATCATAAGTAAACTTTTGAAAACTAAAGATGAAGAAAAACATCCTGAAAGGAGCATTTCTTATAGGAGAATATCAATCTGAATGACAGGAGATTTCTCATGGATATGATAAAGGCCAGAAGGACATATTGTGCAAGGGCTAAAAGAGGAGAATTGTCAACTGTGAATTCTATACCCAATGAAACTATGCTTATGAATGAAGGCAAAATGGAAACTTTCTCAGATGAAGAAAAAGAAAAATAATTTGTTGCTAACAGTTCTACTCTGAAAGGAAGTTCTTCAGACAAAAGGGAAATCTTGGAACATCAGAAATTAATTAACAACAGAGTAGAAATATGGGTATATATAATAACCTATAATTTTCCTCATAGCTTCATAAATCATATTTGATAATTGAAACAAAAATTATAATACTGCCTGATACCCAAGACAATAATATTTATGAGTGAGGAAGGTAAACAGACCTAGACAGAAGTGAGGCTTTCAAATTCACTCAAAGGGGTAAACTGTTGATTCTAGTAAACTATAATAAGTCATGTATGTATATTGTAATACCCTAAATAACCACTATGAAAAACATACAAAGAGATACACTAAAAAATCACTATAACTGAAACTAGTTGGAATCCTCAAAAATACTGAAGTAACCCAAAGGAAGACAAGAAAAGAAAAAAGAACATAACTGGAGAAAGCAAATAGAAACAAACAATAAAATGCAGAAGGAAGCACTGATATATCAATAATTACCCTAAATGTAAATGGTCTAAATATGCCAATCAAAAGACAAAGATTGGAAGAATGGATAAAAATATGACCAAAATATATGCTGCTTAAAAGAAATTCACTTCAAATTCCACTACATAGGCAGGATGAAAATAAAAGGGTGGGGAAAAAATACCAAGCAATAATTATCTTTTTTGTTTTTAAAAAGAAGGAATGGTTACATTAATATCTGATAAAGTAGACTTCAGAGCAAAGACAGTTACTGCAAAGGAGAATGTTATAATAATATTAAAAGGATCAGTCCACCAGGAAAACACAATGATCTGAAACGTACAATCACCAGAGTCTCAAAATACGTGGAAAAATAATTGATATGGCTGAAAAGGGTTACAGATAAATCCACAATTATACCTGGGGTTTCAAAACTGCCTCTCAGCAACTGGTTAAATAACTAGACCAAAGAGCAGCAAGGATATTGAAGATAAGAACAACACAGTCAACCAGAAGGATCTAATTGACATAAATAGTCCACTCAACAAGAGAAAAATATACATTTTGTTAAGTGCTCCCCGAATATTCACCAAGATAGACCATATCCTGGGCCATAAAACAAACTTCAACAATTGAAAAGAATTAAAATCACACAGAGTGTTGTAGAACAGCAATGGAATCACATAAGAAATCAGTAAGAGAAAGACAAGAGGAAAATCTCGAAATATGTAAAAAATTAAACAACACACTTCTAAAGAATTCATGGGTTAAAGGGCAAATCTCAAAGACAAATTTAAAATATCATAGAAGTGAATGGACATAAGCCTGACATACCAAAATGTGTGGGACATAGCTAAAACACTGCCAAGAGGGAAATTTGTAACACTAAACGCTTACTTTAGACATGAGAAAAGTTCTAACCGCAAGAAGCTGGAAAAAAAAAGAGCAAAATAAACACAAAGCAAGCGGAAAGAAGGAACTAATAAGAGCAGAAATCACTGAAACTGAAAATAGGGAATCTATAGAAACAAATCCATGAAACAGAAAGCTGACTCTTCAAAAAATCAGTAAAACGGATCAACTTTTAGCAAAACTGATGAAAATAAAGGGAAAATGCAAGTTACCAACATCAGAAGTTAAATAAGATATAAAACAACAGATCTTGCAGTCATTAAAACAATAAGTGAAGATACCCGACATCTTTATATTCCTAAATTCAGCTGCTTAAAAGAAATAGACCAACTCTTTGAAAACTATAAACTACCTAAACTCAATTAAGATGAAATAGACAATCTGAATAGTGCTATAACCATCAAATGAATTGAATCTGTAATTTAAAATCTCCTGAAAAAAGTAATCTCCAGGCTTCACTGAACAACTCTATCAAAACACATAAAGAAGAATTAACACCTATTTCATCTAATCTCTTCTAGAAAACAGAAGAAAACACTTCCCAGCTCATTTTATAAATTGAGTATTACTCTGATAACAAAATCTGGCAAAGGCAATACATAAAACAGAAACCACAGACCACTATCTCTCATTAATTAATTATTATTATTATTTGGTCTCGTGGCTTGTGGGATCTTAGTTCCCCAACCAGGGATTGAACCTGAGGCCACGGCAGTGAAAGGGCCGAGTCCTAACCACTAGACCGCCAGGGAATTCCCTCTCATTAATTTAGATTTAAAACCTCACTAAAACAACAGTAAATAAAATCTGACAAAGCATAAAAATAATTATACAGCATAAGTAAGTGGAATTTATGCCAGATATGCAAAAATGGTTCAACATTAGAAAATGAATTGATGCAGTCCACCATATCAACAAACTAAAGAAAAGAGATGTTCCCCACTGTCACTGCCTCAGTGCCAGGGTCCTGGCCAGGTAGACCAGGGAAACTCAAGAGGTTTTCTGGAAAAGGGGTATATTCCTTTAAATCCTAGACTTTATGAAAGGCTACTTGTCATTCAGGCATTTACTAAATAACTCTCAAGTGCTAAGCTCTGTATGTGGTGTTTCTAAGTTTTATCTTATTTAATCCTTATTATTGCCTTTACTTTTCAAATAAGTAAACAGATTCAAAGAAAATGACTTGCCTGAGGTCGTACAGCTATTATGTAGAGGAGCTGGTGTCCAGCTCCAACACCCAGGTTCATTATTATTCCTTCCACAGGTGATTGGAAGTAGGCTATCACAGTATCCGGTCAGTTTAAAAACTGGAATGAAATGTAGGGTTTAGAGGTCCCACCTTCTTACCATATTAATGAGAAGTGGAGGGACAGTCCCACAGGTTCCTCCCTGGGAGCCCAGGGCAATGCCCTATACAAAGCATAACAAATCTTTTACGCAAATTAAAAGCCAGAGAAACTCTAACTTTTAAAGGCCAAAGTCCTATTAATCTTGCTATCGACTGTGTATCCTCTCTAAATCGTTGTCTTTTAATATTTTGCTACGTAAACACAACTATAAAATAAAAAGAAATCAAAACCTGTAAAATAATTTACCTATCCAGAGTTCCAAAACTCTAACAAATCATCTCTTCTCATGTTTGCAGGTTTCTCTCCAGTCCTTGTTTACCTGCACATGTTATTTTTACAAAATTATTTACAGAGTCATTTGATACATTTTAACTGGGCACCTGATATAAGGTAAGAAATTTGCTGGACTTTGGGGATACGATAAAAAGTAAAAATAGACTGTCTCTATTCTCAGGAAGCTTAGACAATCATGACTCCATTTTTATTATTTTTTCCTGGTAATCTTACATGTCCACATCATTCTATTTTGAGCCATCACAACATTCCATTCAGGTAAAACATAATTCACCTCCTTCCTTTTACTGCAGAATGTTTTGTTCCCAGATTTTTACTATTTTAGATAATAATGAAGCTTTTTGTTTGTTTTTCTTTTGTTTTAGATGATTTCTTTACCTTTCACTCCAAGGAGTAGGGCTTTGGGGTTACAAGAGTATGTTCCTTGTCATGGTGCTTAAACATATCGCTGAATTTATCTCTGAAATAGCTGACTATACTTTCCACAGCTACCAGGAAGATACACCGAGTCTTACCATATGTGTAGTAACACTGAGTATTGTGATTTTTAAAAACATTTTTAATGAGGCTTTTCAAACAAAGTAGAGAGATACCCTAATGGACCCTCATATGTAAAACATTCACTTTCAACTGTCATTAATGCCACCTTTTAAACTATTTCTTTTATTGGAGTGTGGCATTGGGACAGGATTATTTATCTGTTTCACCCCAAATCCACTAAATCAATGTGCTACGAGTGATATTTCAATATCGTAGTTACAGGATAAGATGAATCCAACCATTTCCTCAACAAGTCAGTTTCTATTTAGAGTATGTCACATGGAGAAAATCTGAATTGCATGCCATGTTTGGATGAACCCCAAATGTAGCTGTGCTTATGTATGCCAAGGAGGAGGCTTAAAGAGGAGATATCTTTTAATTCTTCAGGTCACCTAGCATTTGCTTTACTTTTATATGTTTCAGAGTTTTCTTGTGTGTAAGCCTGTATTTTGCCCTAAAACATGTATTTTCCCTGCTATAACTTTATTTTTAAGTGATGTTTAAGTGCAAGATACCTCTGTGACCCCAAAGTAAAAACAGTGGGAAAGAAAATGTCCCAGGAAAAAGAAAAAAATAATATGACAAATTTTCATTACATTTTTCGTTATATTTTATGTATGAACTCCATATATTGAATTTTGATGGCTGTTTATTTAGTTATATAAACTTGCTTTATTGCTCAATTGATATCTTCTTCCCCCATTTTCTCCCCCATTAATATTATGTGTGTTTGTATATGTGTGTATATTATATATACGCATATAATTAATTTATAATATTATATCACAGGGAATTATATATCATATTAATAATAATGATTATACACATAATCAGACTCTTCCAGTGCTACTGTGTATTCTATTTAAAGAATCTGGCTAAATCACAGGGACTATGCACAGCAGTCTCCACAATTACCCAAAGAATCAAACTTATAGACAGATGTTATGTCTGCCATGGCTAAATAATGCAGAATACGGAGAGCTAGTGTTTTGAAACTGACATATCTGGGTTCGAATCCTGACTCTGCCTTCTTTTATCTGCTAAGTACTATGTAAGACTTAAATTAACACCTTAAGCTACATTTGTAAAATGTAAATAACACAGTGTGCAGGAAAACAAGGAAGGAGTAACATCTATTAGTTCACATCCAATATTTTTCAAAAAAGGAAATAAAATATAAAAAAATTTTTGACCTATTATGATTGCCAAAACTTATTATTTCTCATTTCATTTCATTGTTTTACTTGAGATAATTCTCTAAAATCCTGTGACAGCTTGATAGAACAAACTGCTTAATACTTGAACCATGAATTGCTGCCACTGTCTTTGTATATGTCTTAAATATAATCCACATTCATGCTTCACTTGGTCTATATAGTTTTTTGGGTTTTTTTCCTCTGGACAGCAAATGGAACAGTTTCTCTCTTAGGCTTCTCGTGATTGTTTTCTTCTAAGTTTTTGTTTTCTTCCAGATTACCAAGGTCCTAGTTTACATATTTTGTTGCAGTCTTCACTGAATATGAAAATCTTCAGGTCCATCCATGTTGCTGCAAATGGCACTGTTTCATTCTTTTTTAAGGCTGGGTAATATTCCATTGTATATATGTACCACATCTTCTTTATCCATTCATCTGTAGATGGACATTTAGGTTGCTTCCGTATCCTGGCTATTGTAAATTGTGCTGCTGTGAATACTGGGGCACCCGGATCTTTTTGAATTAGAAAATAATCTTCTTTGGGTGTGTTTGTGTGGTAGTATGAGTGTGTGTATGTGTCTGAGTTGTGATGTGAAATATATTTCTTACTATGTACCACAGTCAAATAAGTCTCCAAAAATATGTGTCTCCACAGATGTGGAGACACTTTAATACTGTGAGGATGGTATTAGTACCTACTTCATAGGGTTGTTGCTAAATGTTATTAAATGTTAAACAGCTAAAGTACTTGAACCAACACCTGCACAAAGTGAGCAGCTGTTATAGGTTGACAACCATTACTAGTTGTTAGCTATTGTAGGTACTGGTGATAGTGCCCCTCTGTTTCCTTATACGTGAGTAGTGTTCTTTGGTACAGACTCTAGCTCCATTTGTCCACTACTAGTGCCTTCTTCTAGAATAAAAAATAAAGGCCTTTCTAGATCAGTGGTTTCCAGAATGTGGAACAACAAAACCGTGGGGAGAGGAGTCTGCAACAAGACAACTAACTTTTTATTTTTCCAGGAACATAAAAACAGACGAAATAATCTATGTTTTATCATCATCACTGCCACCACCATCATAATCCCTTAAGAAACAAGAAAACTTAAATACAAATAAAACAGGAAAAAAACTGCCGTATAAAGTTAACGAGATACGTTAAAATTTATGAAAATCTTGTATTTTCCTTGTATGTCCTTAGAGCAGAGTGAAACATATTCTTAGACCAGAGTCAGTTCAAGAAGCAACAGTTAAGATCCACATTCTTGCCTAGTCCTTGGACTCCTTCTAAAACTTCAAAGCATATGCTCAACTTCTATGAGATTCTGAGCCTATTTCTGGAGGATCTGATCACATATACCATATCTGCTTATATATATGCACTTACTTATACATTTACTTATGTCAATATGTTAAAGGCGCCTCAAGTCAGAGCTTCTATATACCATCAGCTACGTGTGAGTTGCTGGAGAAAAACAAATATTTAAGTACTTCCAATTTTCAGCTTCACTCTTGCATGTGGACAGTCTGTGGATATGGGTTAATAATCTGTGCCATTAACTTCCTATGTACAGTAGCACCAAAAGTTCTTTTGGTGTTGTACCAAGAGACAAGTGATATGAAATGACCTATGCATTCTGAACAGATCTCCCAGAAACTTAAGGACTGGTGATGTTAGAGCTAAGCTCCCTCATCCTGCTATACTGCATACTTCCCCAACTAGGTGAATCTAATCGATGTGCCCAGGGCATTCTCGGTAGGTGAGTTGAGAAACTCATTAAGGAACATTTCAAAGATAAGTTCTTTTTTTTTTTTTTTTTTTTTTCGTGGTACGTGGGCCTCTCACTGTTGTGGTCTCTCCCGTTGCGGAGCACAGGCTCTGGACGCGCAGGCTCAGCGGCCATGGCTCACGGACCCAGCCGCTCCGCGGCACGTGGGATCTTCCCGGACCGGGGCACGAACCCGTGTCCCCCGCATCGGCAGGCGGACTCCCAACCACTGCGCCACCAGGGAAGCCCTCAATGATAAGTTCTAAGTCTCCTGAGAGTGTGTGCATTGAAAAAAAATATTGAACCTAAGGAAAAGGAGGGGTATTAATTATACCTACTGCTGTGTAACAAATCACCCCAATACTTACTGACTTAAGGCAACAAACATTTATTTTGTCACACAGTCTGTGGGTTAGAAATCTGGACACAGCATAATTGGGTCCTCTGGCTCAGGGTCTCTTACATCAACTGCTACAGCCAGGATGGCAACTGGGAAAGTCTCGCCTTACGTCTCAAATGGGGGATGGTCTTCCAAGCTCATTACATGGTTGTTGGCAAGGCACAATTTCCATGGCTGTTGAAATGAGGGCCTCAGTTCTTTCCTGGCTGTTAGCGGGAGGCCTCAGATCCTTTGCCACATGTGTCTCCTCGCAGCATAACTCACAACCCAGCAGCTAACTTCCCTCAGAGCAAGCAAGGGAGAGACAGGAAGACAGAACACCCAAGGCAGAGGCCAGCATTGTTTTGTGACCTCATCTCAGAAATGAACATCAGCGCCTTTGTCTATTTTATCTATTAGAAATGAGTCTCTAGTTTTGGCTGACACGCATAGGGAAGGGAGCGCTCAAGAGCGTGAATCCAGGAGGTTAGGACCACTCAGTCATGTTAGAGGCCCTACCACAAGACATTAGAAGGCACTACCTAATCCAATCCAAATTTCTCAACATTAGAAATCAGTGAAGTCAAGTTATAAGGAAACTGTACAAGCATACTAAAAGTGGGACTATTTCTTTTCTGTTTTGTTCCTATTGCATCCCGGTTCCAAGGACAGTGCCTGGCACATAACTAAATGAAGTAATGTGCGGAGGATATATCAAGCCAAGGCCCCTGTCTGGGCCTCCCTTTATTCATCTTCAGAATTCATCTTCAGTCCCATCTTCAGGGGCTTGGAGTATGTAATCCCTATTCTATGATTCTTCCAGCTCTGGGCACCGGAGGAGACGGAGTTTCACATATTATGGGGACTGCCACATCTTCTACTTAGTATACTGATATTATCCAATGTAAAGTAATCCTCACAGTATGGACAAATTGACTCAAATGGAGCCTTGGGTTGGAAAAAATAATATTACCACCGGCACAAGTGAATATTAAGAAAATGACAGAACTGTCACTTTTTTACTCCTGCAGTTCCATTTAAGTGTATAAAATATTCTGATCCAATTAGATTTGACAAAGCCCACCAAAAACAAATAAACTTAACAGGAAGACAATAAAGATTTGCTCCACTGCTGTTAATAACACCCCTTAGCATAAGTCTTTATTTTACATTTACATATTATTTCTTTATGAAGTGCTCTCGAATAAGGAAACTATTCACTATTCAAAAACAATTCTGGAAATAAACTGATTTTAGAGCCAGATCTTTGAATCTTTGTATCAGAAGGTGTTAAACCAAATATTTGTTTTTTTAAAAAGATGAATGAAGCATTTCAAGTTTACTACTCTCGCTAAAATATTAATAGTGATTGTAACAGTAAGATTTCAATAAGAGCAATTTTCTGCTTTTAACACAATAAATTATTTAAAATGTTTCTTTCCTCTTTAGCAGATTCTTAACATCTATTTTGTGTGCTTTATAATATTCCTAAATAACAGTATGGTAGTCCATATATAACTTATATATTATATATATACACATATACAAATATATATATATATATATATAGCCATAAACATATACAGATATATCTTTATCTATCTACCTACATATATAGAGAAAGAGAGAGGAGAAATTGAGAAAGCTAAAACATATTTCTACTCTTTGGGATTTCTAGTATAAAGTCTTTATAAACCATCCTCTTACCTGGAATAATAAAACCAAATGGCCTAACTGGCTTTCCTACTGCGCTTGTCACCTATAACTCAGCCTCAGTCCCCAAACCACCGAGAGAAACCAGATCATACCACTTCCCTACTTAAAAACCTTAAATGACTTCCCACTGTACTTTGAAGGAAGGACAAACTCTTCCTCCCAGGGCCCAAGATTCACTGGCAGACCACTGATCTTGTCACCTGTCCCTCCGTCTCCTGTTCACCTTCCACTATCCCAGTGGCTCCTTTCAGCTCTCGGGACACTGCAGGGTCCCCTCTCCTTAAGAGCGCTCTCTGTCGCTTTCCGTTCCTTCTATCAAGTCCGTTCTGTCCCCAGATTAGTATGCCTGGCTCCTTTTCACCCCTGTGCCAAGTCAACTGTCACCTCCTCAGAGAGATCTGCCTTCCAATCCAAAATATCCCTTGGTATCACATCACCCTATTTTACTTTCTATACGGCACCTATGGTAAGTCTTTATTTATTTGCTGCTTTACTGCTGCCTCCTGCACTTGAATGCTGTGTTCCCAAGAGCAGAAATCTACTCCCTCCTGTTCAAGGTTGAACCCTCAGTATTTAGAATCCTGCTTGAAACACAGTAGACGTTCAATGCATGTATATATTGGGTGAATGGATGAATCAATGAATATTGATTCATTGTCATGAATGAATCATAAGTCATATCATTAATTTTCTTATTGCTCATTTCCTTATTTAAGAAATGGGAATTCAAGAAATACATACCTTTAACTTTGTTGGGAACACTGAATGAGATGATTGAAGTACATTGTCAATGGGAAGGCTGACACACAGCAGGCATACAATAAATGTTAGTTCTTCCCCTTTTCTCCCCAAGGAATGCATAATTTGCGTAAAGACGCATATTTTAAAAATCATCCTAAGACACAACAGAGCAGAGCACATGAATCCTCAGAATCAGAGGAACCACAACCTTAACCTTTTCCCAGGGCACTTCTGACAGCTTGTTGGTTAACCTCTCACTAGTAAAGGCCACGCATTCTGCCACTTTTCCCACTTAAACACCTACAAAAACCTCTATCCCTACGTGAACTTTCTACCAGAAAATAAGCCAGTCACCCTAATTCAGTCTAGAGGGTCTTTACAGTTGGACTGTATTGTTGGCCTGTACATGGCATAGTCTCCTTGAAACCCCCCAGCCTCTCTCATCACTGGCTTTCTCCCAAATCAGGGGGCGCTTCATGACTGTCTGACTAAGGACATGCTGGTCCCCCTTGGTACTGTCTTCCTTCAGGACCTAACTCACATACGGACAGTCAATGACCTTTCCCAGTTCCCCCAGGTCGAGTCAGATTGCTGGTACCAACCATCATGGGAACTGGTCTCCTGCATATCAATTTCTCCTCCCATTTGCAGTTAAACAAGGTGGCAAAGACCTTTACTCGGAAGCAACCAAGGGACAGAGTCTTTGGCAAGAGCAGCGTCTATGGGACCGAGACAGACTTAATCAAACTCACCGGCTTCACAGGACTGCCATGGCGCGAAATACTAATTTCTAATTAGCAAAATGCTTTGACCTCTGGCGCGCATTCACACCCTCCGTGCTTTCTGCAGCTCACGGCGGGGCGGTCTGCACAGCTGCAGCAGACGCTCGGCCCAGTTACACGGAGAAGCTTTCCTCCGAATTCTCTAAGAGCCTCGTGTAGGTAGCTCGTGTGGTCAAGAGCCACGTCAACAGATATGACTCCTTTTCTCTCCCTGACGCAGCTTCCCGACACCAAATCATATTGAGGGCTCAGTCACAGTGATAACAATGATTTTTAATCCTTCAAACAACCCTGCTAGCTGGTTATTATTCTCCCTTTCTCAACTGAGGAATCCAAGGTCCAGAGAGGCCACAGAAGTTGCTCAAGGCCTTGGAGCCATTAGTCGACAAATGGAGGATTCAAATTCGAGTCCGTCTTACTAGCTGCCTATCATATGCCTCAAATCAAAGGATGACTTTGAACTTGCTTTGAGAAGTGTAAACATGGATGCATCCCAGCATGTAGCCCAATGCCCTCACTCACACACGCTTGCACAGCTCCCATTTCCGTAACCATTCTGGACTCTAATATAAATACTCCCATTTTAAAATGTGTCGCCTTTTAACAATGTGTTTTTACATTTCCATAGGCAAGCACTTATTTGACTGTTGTATTAATTATATGCAGCTCAGTCTTGGAGCCCTTTGAGAAATAAGGGTTATGAGCCAGTGTTTCTCAAAGTGTGGTCCACAGCTCATCTACCTCAGAATTACCTCTAGCACAGAATAATGTTGTTCCCAGTGAATCAGAATTTTGGAGGTGGGGGGCGGCCTTCTGTAATCTCCATTTCAACTTTCAACCCATTCATTCAACCCCAGCTGCATTCGGGGTGATGTGAACGTAGGGCAAAGACTGAAACTCTAAGCTCTACGTTTAACATCTCCTATCCCCAGCTAACAGCTAAGTCTATAATACTCACAATGAATCGCGACTCCCAGAGCGCAAGCAAGGGAAGAAAAATAACCTTTACTGACCATCATTTTGCTAGGTAGCTCTTTAGTTAACCTTGCAACACACTGGTGAGTTGACTATTACGGGGCCAATTTCATACTTCAAAGTTCAGAGTTGTGAAGTCATTATTAACACAGCTCTAAACCCAAAGGCCAATTTAATTCCAATTGCTTTGAGGCTTGTTTATATATAACCCACTTTCTCTGCTATTAGCGGGGAGGTTGGTCCTTCTGTTTTCCATACACCACTCCTTGTGACTTCTTCTATTATGTTGCTCGAAATGTGCATTTTCACCAGCTGGAACCTGGGAAACACATTGCAGGGGCAGGAGAACAATCCAATTCTGCTACCTTGAGGGGTCTGGCTGAGTTTTGCATCCTTGCTTTTCATTTCTGCCACTTAGGTAGGTAATTCCGGGCATCTGTGCTACCCAGTTAGCCTCTGTGATGGATGACACTGTCTCCCCCACTTCCTCTGTGACTCCCAACAGCTCTGACAACCAAGCTCTGCACACGGGAGACCTTCAGTAAACGCTCTTGACTAATGATGGCATCTGTGTCTGACTAGCCCAGTAGCCATTGTGTACTGCAAATGAATGGGCTGGGTCCAAACTAAGAAAAGCGCCCAGTCCTTTATCCCAGAGGTCTGCTCCTGGGGTCATAAATATTTCCTGAGCAGCAAAATAAGGATAAGGGATAGAGTTAGGTAACATTTAGGTGAACCTAAAGATCTTTTCAGCCAATTTTTGTTTTCCTTTCTACTCCTAGACAGGCAGTACGCAACAGTGGTTATGAGTGTAGACTATGAAACCAGAATGCCTGGGTGTATTTACCACCCCCACTAATTACCTGCATGACCTTGACCAACAAAGTTGTTGGAGACCTTGGGTTCCTCATCTGTAAAATGGGAATAAAAGCAGTACCTATCTAATAAGTTATCTGTGACAGTTCAACAAGTTAGCACATAGCACAGTGACTGGCATACAGCAGGTCATCAGAAGGTTACCAATGACTAGTTATTGTTGATCAAAGATCTCTTGAGAAGGCCCTACGTGGTAGACATGGAGCCAGCTCCTTTGCAGGGATTATCACAGAAACTCTGTGAAGGAGGTAATTAGAGAGGTGTTGTCCGTTATCCACTCATACCTCCTTGGCCCACTTCAGTGGTCCCCTTGTGGAGAGTCCCAGTACACGTCAATTACTCCTCCGACAAGCTGGACATGACATTCTTTGTCAACCTGCCTGACGGTGTTTTCTGGCCATCGGTAGGTGGAAATGCTGGGGAGACAGTGTCCGTGGAGCATCCTTCAACCTGTGAGTCATGGGTGCTATAGATAAGTCCCCCAGCTTCCTTGCCACGATTCTAAGAATGTCCTAGACACCCACTCGGCGTCTCCAGTGAGATTTAGCTCCAGGCACCCCCAGTGATAACCTGTCTGTAGACGCACTCTGTCCTGCCCCCCTTCCGTTCCACTGCCTTCCTCACTTACCCTCTTATGTGTTTGCTTCGATAGTCTCCCCAATGCTTGCATCCAAACCCTCGTCTCACTATCTGCCTTTGGGGAAATGGAGACTAGGACAGTACTGCTGTCCCCACTTTACAGGTGGGCTGCTGAGGCCCAGAGAGGTTAACTGCATGCCAGAGGCCATACTCTCTTCTCCTCCATGATGTAATTGTCCTCTGGTCCTTAGCATATGACTTTAATATCATAAAGTCATGGTTACAGTGCTCTGGGGACATTAAGTAGAATCAACTGGGAATTAGGAAAGGTTGTGCAGAGAGAGAGTGACATTGGATCTGCTCCTGCAAAGACATATAGGCAACTGCGTGCCTGGGGGAGGCGGGCGGAGACAGGACTGAAAAGCAGCCATATACACAGGAATGACCTTGTGAGCTGTTAAAATATTTACTAAAATGCCCTCACGCAAGTTGGTGACTAGGACCGGCCCCCTCCCTCCAGGGCTCCCCATTGCTCTGCATCCCCACCCGTCCCCCGGGACACCCTGGGTCTGCCCACGATACAGCAACTTATGGGTTAACACAGCAGAAGGCTTCCAGGACTCCGGTCCAACCATGGCTGGTGACTCTGACTGGGTGGTCCCCAGACTTTACTCGTTACTAAATATTTGCAATAAATGTTCTTGGCAAAAGGAAGAGTACGAGCAAAGATATTTACCGATTAAATCCCCTGGTTCTTCCTCTCCCCTTCCTTTTCCATGTCCCATTCATCCCACAGCTATAAAATAAATGTCTACGTGATACGTTGGCCAAGATCAATTTTTAATGCCATGAGCAATTACCCAGTCAGAACCTTCCCCATAGCATGACAGCTGATGAAACAGAGCCCAGCGCTTAGCTGTGAAGACTTCCACCTAAGACGGCAGAAACATACGGTGTTTCAACAGGTCAGTAATTCCCCAGATTTCCCACCAGTTGGCCTGAAAAACACAAAGCCTGCAAATTCACGGTTACTGAAAAGCGCTCTCAGTGTGGGGTTCGGTGATCTGAGCAAAGGAAAATGACTGCAAAGGGAAGTACCAGCACAACAGATAAACAAGGACAGCCAAGTTCATGTTCAAAGTTGGACAGCTGTATTTTTCACATTAATGAAGTCACCTTTTCCGACACTTCGAACTTGCTCTTTGCTCTTCTGGGAGGAAAGGAACAAAGACTCCTGATTAAAGACTAAGACTTCCTTCGGAAGGTAACAACTGGACATCAGAGCCCCTTTTATACCATGCTCTAGCTTAGAAATTGATATGTACCAAAGTCTCCTGAATATATTTGTATGTGATTTTACTTTTTAATTGGAAGATACGGGCTTTACAGGGAGGAAGGGAAGTTAGCAATCCCATGAGAAATGGCTGCAAGAAGGGGATCCAAAAACAGTCAAATTAAATTTCAAAAGGCATCTTTTAGAACGGAACCTAGGATGATTTTTCTTAGTGTTGATCACAGTGAAGAGGAAGAAAACAGAAATAATAAAGACACACAACTCAGAAAGAAATATTCAAAGAGAGGCAGCCTAACAGCAGCCCCAAAGCTCTGGCCCCTGTGGAGGGTTCATTCTTAAACAAGTTACCTAACACAGCTAAATCTGTTACCTCTGGCCACATACATGGGGTGCCTTCTGAAAATAACCATTTTGGATAGTCATCGGTCTTCACTGATTCATTCTGAAAGCCAGCTGGCATCTGCGAGTTAAAGAGGTAAGATGTCTGAAGTACGTACCAGAGTTCAGAAGGGTGGTTAACACTTCCTTAGTCTCTGTCTGCAGAAGACTTCCTGTCCCCTCTGAGCCCTCTCTCTGGGTGAGGTTAGGCTCTGGGTCTCTGGGGGATGCACTGTTTGGGGAAGTTGGGCATCTTACTCTGTTAAATGCATTTTATAAATGAACTTTACACCAAGGTGTTTCTGACCATTCCAATAATAACCCTTCTCTCTAAACTGCAGCTACACAGCTCTCTCAACTAAAGTTGGTTCCAGAGAAGAGATCCAAGGTTGGAATATTTTACTACTGTGCAATTTCATCTGTAAGCATCAGTTTGGTACCTAACACTTGCTGGGCCCTGAAGGATCCAGTGCCTCTGAGAACTTCATGGAGGTGATTAAAGAAACAAAGCTGCCATAGGAGAGGGGTGGTCCCACTCGAGAGGAAAAGGAAAAGAAAACGCTTGATACAGGTCTTCCCAAGGAAGCTGGAATATCCTCCGGGCCAGGGTTCAGTTCAGCGGTGGACTATGGCATTTCAAGTGATGTGACCAGATACAGAAAGGTCAGAAAGCATGTGGCAGATTCAAGACACTTCAGGGAGGTCGGTGTGACAGGAGCACAGGGTGAGGGGTGGGACAAAGGCCCCCGGGGGAGAAGGCAGAAGTGGGGAGGAAGGCCCACCCTGATCCTGGAGGAAGGGGATGGATGGGGTGGACGTGTTTGGCACCAACAAATAACAGGTCATTTCAGGTGTTGAGAAAAGCACTAACAAAAATAATAGCAGTACTGGCAAATACTGTTGTACCAGCCATCATCCTAAGCCCATTTTCATGTACTTAATTCTCACAACAGTCCTATGGGAGAGGTACCCCTATGGGTCCCATTTTACAGAGAGGCCAAGGGAGGCAAATTAAGTGAGGTGCAGCAAGTTTAGTGGTAGCGCTAGGAAGTGGTGGAGCTTGGGATTTAAAAGGAGGCAACCTGACTCCATAGCCCATGCTTTTTAACACTGGGTCACAGTGCCTCTTCGTAGATGACCTATGTCAGCAGATACCTGTCAATACTGACCTATTACTTCCTCTCCATTTTTTAGAAAGGAAAACTAAGGTGGAGAAAGCAGATGTGACTCTGGAAAGGTCACACAGAAGAATCACTGGTAATTTGTGTTTACAAATAATCCTCTCAGACATTTTAGCTTCACTTGTCTGTAAAAACAAATTTAAATATAGAGCTGGGACCCATAAAAGAAGGCACACCCTAAATCTTGAATACTCTATTATCAAAATGCTCACAATACTGGTTGTTCCTAATAAGATGCTTGGCAGTGAAATTTGCAAGGCATCCAGGAAATCTTCAATAGTTTTGCTACAATCTTGCAAGCTGAGGACTACAAAGCAGATCAGTGAGTCTTCTGCAGACAGCCACCTCAAGCGGGATGATACTCATTTGCATAACAATAACAGTGATGAGAGAAGAGCTATTGGTTCCACCCCTCCTTGCCAGACTCCTGACGTTCTAATCTGGCACTTTTTTTTGTTTGTTTGCGGTACGCGGGCCTCTCACTGTTGCGGCCTCTCCCGTTGCGGAGCACAGGCTCCGGACGCGCAGGCTCGGCGGCCATGGCTCACGGGCCCAGCCGCTCCGCGGCATGTGGGATCCTCCCGGACCGGGGCGCGAACCCGGTTCCCCTGCATCGGCAGGCGGACGCGCAACCACTGTGCCACCAGGGAAGCCCCTAATCTGGCACTTTTGATTGAATCCTATAAACTGGCATTTATAGCCACGGTGATCTATACTATTTTTTTAAATTAATTAATTTATTTATTTTTGGCTGCGTTGGGTCTTTGCTGGTGCTGCACGCGGGCCTTCTCTAGCTGCGGCGAGTGGAGGGCTACCCTTGGTTGCGGTGCGCGGGCTTCTCATTGCGGTGGCTTCTCTTGTTGCAGAGCACGGGCTCTAGGCGCGCGGGCTCAGTAGTTGTGGTGCGTGGGCTTAGCTGTTCCACGGCATGTGGGATCTTCCCGGCCCAGGGCTTGAACCCATGTCTCCTGCATTGGCAGGCGGATTCTTAACCACTGCCACCAGGGAAGCCCGTGATCTATACTTTTAATGGAAAAAAAAAAAAAAAAAAACGATCAGGAAATAAATGCACAAATCATGTAACTGACTATTTACCAACTTCGATGCGAACTTCTTATTGAAGCATAAATGATTTCAGGGCAATTTCAAACAGCCACTTACCTTTCCAATGCATATCCATCAATGTGTTAAAGCTCGCTTTCAGAGTGTGATTTCAAATGGCAGGCATCATGTTCCCTGCTAAGATAAAGACCCTCGTGTCCTATTCAGTCATTGTGAAGGCTCTGTTGCAATATGGCTGCACGATAAATCAAGAACGCCTTTGTTATTTATGAAAAGTTTCGCCTTCTTGATATTTTCCCACTGCATCTTTTCTGTCTTCCTTGTTCTCTGCTTGTTACTTCTTCCTCACTGTCATAGTTGGGAGGACTGTTGAGTAGGCAATTGAAAACGCCCCCTACATCTGAATCAATGAGTGTTTGTTCAGAAGGTTGTAAGGAGTGAACACCTGTTGGCCAGAGAGCTTGTCTGAATGGCGGGCGAGACAATTCCAAGACCTGAGACAGAGTGTAGCTGGAAGACCTCTCCTCCTAGGCTCCCCTCACTCCATTTTCCGAGAAGGACAGAGATTTCTCGTTGGGCTCCATAATCAATCAAATGAGAGATGGTAACTGTTGGGGTCAGAAACTCACTGAAGCCACTTTTATTCTTAACAATGGGAAATCAGCTGTGCAGCTGTGTAAAGACCAGCCAGAACCTGTTCCCAGGCATGGGAAACACATTCATGAATTTGTCCTACTGAGGGCTGGATGGGGACGTTGCTCATTCAGATGTATTTTGGGGGGGAGTTTACTGCTCTCAACTGCAGATTGTTTGGAGAAGCTATCTGTAAACAGCATGCTATATCAAATACGGGAAACTGAAAGACGGCATGAGCAAAACATCCCTAGGAATGGCAGCGCTCACCTGAGAAAACTGGGTGTAGGGTCTTCCAGGTTCAGTAACCAGAAAAATGAACTTTTTTAGACTAAGCCCCCTGCTTAGGACAGACACTGTAAGTTAAACAGTGTGATAGCATCAATTACAGGGCTGACTTGCTTAAGTAATTGGAGTAGTTTAGGACGACATATGCTCGGTGGTTGTGCTATTTTGGTTCTAAAGGTTAGAGGATAGTAGAAAAGGGAGATAAGTTTGACTTTTCACCTTGGCCTATGACATTTGACCAAGAATGAACCCTGAATGTGGGTAAAAGTGATGCCACCAAGTAGCCTGTCACTATGTGTCCCAGAACTCCATTGAGGATGGCTCTGCACACAGCCGGTTTATCAGAGACTAAACATTTCTAACTCTGACTACCTGCTCACAACAGCTTGCCTGCAACCACCCAGCTTAATAGGATCAAGGAAAGTAAAACTGTCTGTACTAATGTGATTCTACAATCCAAAGAAATTCTTACCCAGGAAGATAAAAGTTACAAATATTTTTCAAGGTTTGTTTTAGGATCTTCCTGAAAATCCATCCATTTGAACAATGTATCATCTCATTCTCAAAAAAAAAACAGAAAACATTTCCATCAGGGTACATAGCTCATTTTCAGGACCAATAATCACTCAACTGGACTAAATCCTCTCATCAAACAGGAGTTTCGCAAAAAGGCTTGCTTCAAAACCCTCCTTGCTGGATCTACCGATTCAAAACTATACTATCACAGACTTTGCCCAATTCTGATCAAATCTCCCCCATTGAAAAAAGTCCCTTCCTCCAGACAGCCAAATTGTAAAAATATTTGCCCTTGACTTCCCTTCTCCTGAGACTCTACCAAGACTCTTTCAAGATGGTAGCCCCCTTACTGCAGTAAACTACAAATGTGACTTTGCAATATCAACAGGCAATTTTGGTAGCCATGTCAGGGAGTTGACAGTCAACAACTTGCAAATTCCAAGCTATTTGCTACAATGTTCTACTGTTCTATGACCTTTTATATAGATCAGACAATGTCAGAACAGGGTATACATCTAAGAGTGGAATTTCTAGTTCATATGGCAACTTGATGTTTAACTGTTTCAGGAACTGCCAATCTATTCTCTTTCTCTGCATTTCTGCTTTGTCATTTAAAGAGAAATAATGCAATGAGAGCAAAATGCTCAGGATTGTGGAGGCTAAACGAGGAAAACATTGGAGGTCAACAGAACTCTCCTTTGTAGCTTAGCTAAGCCTCCTGTGGTATTGGCATCACTTCCTCTTCTGTTAATCTTCAATCCCAACCGCTCACTTGAGAGGGATTCTGCCTACCTATCATGAATTTAGGGTTCTTAATTCAGGGTTCTTCCCCAAACTTTTCCAGGTATGTGATTAGAACATTTACCAAACAGATTAGCTCAATTAGATACTAAAGATGCTTAAGAAAACTGCATACAAGTCTTATCTGTTAACACAAATAACGTTAACTCTCTAAGACAGACTCAAGGATGTATTTTACAACATGGGGAATATGGGCAATATTTTGCAATGACTGTAAATGGAAAGTGACCTCTCCAAACTGTACAAAAAATATTTAACTAAAATATGACACTGATAGAGGGGTATTAAAATTTTAAAAAATTAAAAAGAAAAAATTTTAAAAAGAATGTTGAGAACGTCATATGGATTTTATAGGCTTCATGGAAAAGCAAAGTTATGTAGTACAGAACTGTAGTTAGATAAAATAATCTGCCCCCTTCTAACCCCTCCCCCCAACAAAGATTTCCACATCTTGATTTCTTGACCTGTCAATATGTTGCATTACATGGCGAAAGAGACTTTGCAGATGGAATAAGGTTACAGACCTTAAAATAAGGAGATTATCCTGGATTATCTGGGTGAGCCCTGTGTAATCCCACTGGCCCTTCAGAGCACAGGAAGAAGGCAGAAAAGTCAGTGAGAGATGCAACTGCAATAGAGGAGACAGGAAGCCTTGGAAGCATGAGAGGGACTCGAGGAATGAACGGCAGACAATGCATCAAGGCAGCCTGGAGAAGCTGGCAGCAGAGAAACAGAGACCTCAGTCCCACAACCACGAGAAACTAAATACTACCAAGGACCTGGCAGGAAACACATTCTCCCCTAGAGGCTCCAGAAAGAAACAACCCTCTTGGTACCTTGATTTTAGCCCAGTGGGATCCCTGTTGGACCTGTGACCCACAGAACCACAAGATAAGAAATCTGTGGTGTTTTATGCAACCACATTTCTGGTAATTATTATTTTTTAAAAAAGATTTTTATTTTTTTTGGGTGTGGACCATTTTTCAAGTCTTTATTGAATTTGTTACAATATTGCTTCTGTTTTATGGTTTTGGTCTTTTGGCCGTGAGGCATGTGGGATCTTAGCTCCCCGATCAGGGATTAAACCTGCACCCCCGGAATTGGAAGGTGAAATCTTAACCACTGGACTGCCAAGGAAGTCCCTCTGGTAATTATTTACGGCAGCAAGAAATATGACAAGAAGTATGACCATGAATCTCATAAGCTTACTTATATCGGGGAGAGTATAGCAATTCACTCTCAAAGGGTCCTGGTGAAGTAGCTGTTTTGCTTGACTTGACTCGATTTTAAATACACAAGGGGACTGAGGTTCAAAGATAGTAAATGATTTGCTTTATCTGAGGAGATAGGACTCAAAACTTGTGCTTTCAATGCTGTCCTACCTTATAAGACTATCTCACGGTGGGTTGAAAACACTTCAAATCTGATTCCCACATTTCCATTTTAACACCATCAGGTCATCCTCAGATTTTTGGCTCTCCAGGGCAAACAGTTAGGCAGAGGCTACATAAACTCATCTCTTTCCTTTTCTAATTTCGGAGTGGGAACAACAGGTGAGAATCCCTGTTATAACACTTGAGCTCTCTAAACTCATCCGTCTTATTATTTCTTCCTTCAAATGTATTTTGCCTGAGCCCAGAACACAGTGAGTAATGAAATTCAACAATTTCCCCACAGAACACAGTCGTATATTAATAAACATAAGTGATTTGCTGGAACTCCTACAATGCAAACGAGAAATGATGGGGGTTCAGGCTTCTGTAATGCACATGTTTTTGAAACCATATGGATAATTATAAATACTATTCATCTTCCAGACGTTCATAGACAGAACACAGTTATATATCATAGGTTACTAGAAGAAATGTTGACAACACAAGGGTGATCTTGGTTTCTTTCATTTTCAGTTTGTTTCAGAATATGTACAAATACATGCCTCCACACAAAAGCACTGTCTTCACTAAAGCAGTTCTCTTTTGCAGGCTGTATTTATTGACCCTTTTAAAAAAACATTATTACATACTTATGGCTGTTTTGGTTCGTTAACACTGTTAGTATATTACTGTTGATTTTTAGAAAACAATTCCCAGAGAATTTTTATAAAAAGTCAAGCATACGTGGAAACCAAATTAGCGGAGATAAGTTAGAAACTACTCTAAGTCTAGATGAGGTGAATGAAATGAGATGCCTGTGGGCCTAAGGAATGAGGCGAGTGGGCGGAGTTAGCGGGGTGTCAGGCAGTAAGGGATAGTGGGGTCTGTGGTGACATGGAGAACACACACCATGTCTGAAGTGGGAAGCCTCTACTTAGATTCAATTAGCTGTTGCTGCATGGGACAAAGGCATATTATTGTCTGATCTTCTGATTTTTCAAAAGAAAAGCCAAATATATAGTTATTCTTATGAAATGTCTTGATTCTTAAAATATTAGCAGGGAATTAAGTTTTTAAACACACCTGCTGTTTGTATTCTGTTTGAGATCTCTAGTGTCAAGCTGGCTGACAGCTGGAAAGCAATACATACTCTACCGGATTGGTACATGTCCTGTGTAAAATATCACAGATTTAGATACGCTGACAAACGGAAATAACGTTTGGCACTCTGGTCTCAGGTTAAAGGCCATCTTGTCAGAGAGGCTGTCCTTGTCCTGGTTCACAGATCTAGGAACTGGGCAGGACCATGGTTATAAACCAGAGCCCCACGATCCTAAATCTTCTGTTGTTTTGACCCGTTCTCTAATGCAGCATTAAAACCTAGAGAGGCAGGCAGCGGATGGGACCAGCGTTAATGGTGTGATTATGAATTAATTCACTTTCACCAACACAAAAGTAGCCACTGACTCCGCTGCTTGATCCCTCAAGAATAATAATCCCACTCCGTGCTCTCAAATAGCCATAGATATGTTTCTAAACCTAAAGATCAACTGGAACAAAATAAAAACCAATTCTTTTATCCCTTTTCCTCCTTTTTTCCTGACTGGCTTTATCATTCAGAGACCAAAAGAGTCTACCTTGCAGTGTGAGCCAGCTTTCAGACCACTTGTAAAATTCTTAAGAAACTTGTCTGGTAAACCAAGGTCTTGAATGGATCCCTGAATCACATGGAATTGCTGACTGCAGTAGAATTCTGGATACATCTTCTCATCCATTCATGCAACAAGCACTGGGAATTCTGACAAATCAAAACTGACAAGCCTAGCCTTAAGTAATTTATAACATAATTCAACTGTTTGTCTGCTTATCTACTCATCTATTTAATATAAAACAAGTCATTTTTACATGCTAAGTATTATGCTAGGTGCTGCGGTATAAAGAAGAAAAAAACACAGCTGAGTGCTGGAAACTGACATTTTCAACAGTTATGGATGAGGCGATAAACTAAGGATATTAAATTATTATTACTGTTGTTGTTGTAGCTAACATTTGCTGAATATTTACTATGTGCCAGGCACTGCTTTAAGTATGCTACATACAGGACTACGTTTAATTCTAACAATAACCTTAGGAAATTGGTACTATTGTAATCCTGCTTCACAGCTAGTAAGTGGCAGACCTGAGACTCAGATCCATTTAATCAGGTCAGCTGCAAACCTGTAGCCCTAATCACTGATAACAAAACTATAAATTATAAGATATGAGCCATTAATTATGATGAACAATAAGGTGATTCCGTAAAAGAAGCCTTCACACTGAAGCTGAAAGAAGTACTAGATTTTGACAACTTACGTGTTTTTCTCTTTGTCAACACTGATTATGGCTATCCATTACCCCATATCTCACGCAGTACACTGAAAATTAGAAGCGTGATTAGACTTCTAAAACATTTTTACTGTTGCAATTATGAAACAATAGAGTGATTAGTAGTTTTATGGGCACAGTAAGTAAGTCTTGATTTGGGGAGAGATAATTGGATTAAACAGTAATTGCCGCAATCAACCGTACTTTTTACGTCTTTAAACGCCCGTGAAAGCCTAAATTCTAACCGGGGTGAAAGATTCAATATTTAACAAAATCACAACTCTTAAAATTAATTTTTTATCACCTCAGTTTAATGAAATCTGAAAAAATTTTGCTTTTTGAGGGTAGGCTGACATTTTATTTCCCCCAATTTGGGCACATTAAAACAAAAACAATTTTTTTTTCATTTTGGATTGCTGTAGTGAATGAGATAGTAGATAGAAAAGTTATCACACTTAAGTCGCCTTCATTCATTGATAAGGGAACAATCCAGAGGGGCTATAAATGGCTTCCAGTAAAGGTTTCCAAGGGCTCAAAGGATGTCACCTCCACCTAGTTTCCCTAAGTTCTGCCTCATTTTCCCTGGAGCTCCTGGCTCTGTGGCCTCCAAATGGCTCCCTGGGGCTCCTGAGGGCCACACCCACCTCCAATAGGAGGTGGATTGGCCAGCAGATTTCCAGTGGTTCATCCTGATTGGACAGTTTACTGCCCATAATCACTATGGCCATGGTGATTGGCTTAGGCTAAATCAGGTGTGGCCCCTGGACTTGGGAACTACGCCGGGCAGACCACATGGCTAAAAGAAGCTTGGACGCTCTTCCCAGAGGGAAGAAGTGTGCTGTGGCTGCTTTCTGCAGAAAATGTCTACCATTAGAAAGAGTTCATGCTAATTTTACATGTCTTTATATATTAACAACAACAAGCCCAAATGGCTGCTGTGTTCCAGATACTAGTTCTAGTAGGTACATGAAACAATAATTAAAACAGAGATTCTTTTAGGAGTTTTCAGTCCCTAGGTGGAAAGTCAGTTCAACAGGGAACAAATCGCTTAGAAAGCCCCCCACACCTCAGAAGATCACAAAGTTGGACTAGCCTACATAGGGGCAGATGACAGAGGTGTCAATAAAGGTTAAGTGATATTTATTCAACCTTCCACTTAAGAGAGTGTGCAGTTCACTGTAGGAAGCTGCCCATTAAGAGTAGTTTTTTGTTGTTGTTTTTTCAACTTTAATCAACAATTTGGGATTTTAAAGAATGTCAGTTATTTGAAAAAAGAACATTTTAGGCGTATCTAAATTTCCTACTAATTGCAAATAACTGAGAGATGACAGAAGTCACCTTTGTTTCTAATATGCAAAACAGATGTAGAGTTTATTCACATTATAAATTTATAATTTTTTAAACTATCTACGTTTCATTTCTTGCCTTTTTTTCCCAAAATATTCCCCATCCCAATTTTTAAACAGGACTGCATTATTCATTTAAAAAAAATTTTTTTCCTCTGCTCCATCTTGGGAACTACTACTTACCCTTCAAATTCAGTTCAAATATAAGTCAGTGCCTTAAATCACAACCTATCTAAATCCTGTAAATGCAATTTATCAATTACAGAGCCCTGATCCTATTCTGGGAACTCCCAGGGCAGGGACGTGCCCCTCATTTCTCCCTGCCTCTCCAGGAGCTCCATGCTTCCTGACACCCTGCAGATGAGCAATGGATATGGTTGCATTAACCCTTTGCCTGCTTCTCTGCCAGGAAAAATGTTTTCTGGAATCTCTGCATCATACTGCACAAACCTGAGAAAATAAATCAGGGTTCTTTCTGTAGGGGTGGTTAAGTGGGAGAGTGAATGGCTTTGCTCTTAAAGATTTCCTTCTGATGAATTCTTGTTGGTGAAGAAATATTGTAGTAGCAAACCTTGCGGTCATGTGTTAGCCCGAGAGGAGACAGGGCCTACAGCTATTACTCTGCCAGTGAGGGCTCAGGGTGGCATTCTGTAACACACAGTGCACTCCTAGGCATCTAAATTTCAGAGGATCGGGTACAGAATGGCAAGCAGTCTGGTCTATAGCCCTGGGATTATAAAACTCTAAAACTTTGACTTCTTAGCTAAGAAACTCATTTGCAATTACTGACCACAAAGAAAGCTCTCCAGAAAATTCCATTTGCTAGAGATGATCTAACTGGGGATTGAAAGAGTACCCCCAAGTCTGTAAATGAGAAGTACACTTGTTACTTGACATACTTTGTTCTATTTCGTTGACTAGGAGAAAGCAAACCTACAAAACTAAGTTTGCCCCAAATTCACTCTCACAGAACTTTTAAGTGAATCAGAATAATTAGAGCAAAAGTAATATCTTGAGCATGGTGATGCTGGAGGGACAGGATACCAACCACTGGACATGCTATGGGCTATGGCCTGGGTCTCCAGTGAGAAGGGGGGAGTGCCCTCTGAGCACTGCACTTACCTCCATTTTAGTCTTTTCTTAGTGATTCAAATTGGACCTTACAGTATCTTAAGGAGCCCATAAAAGGCATCAACATGGTAACCTCTTTCCAAGACCACTTACCACAGTGGCCACCCTCTGAATTAACCCAGCCCTTCACGGGTCTAAAATTGTCCCTGTTCCTGGCTCAGCCATTTGTATCTTTCAGGTGCATGCTATCCTGAGCATCAATTACTGGGTTCAGCTGAGGATCTGTGGTCCTGTCTGCTCTTCTGCCATACCACTCTCAACATGACAAAGTAGAATCAGAAATGTTCCTATTTAGCGCTAAGTCAAGCATACATCCCTGATCTAGCATCCATAAAAGAAAACAAAAGTCCAAAGTATTTATGGTCGGCCCAACTTCCCAGGCAAATGAAACAGAATCTTTTAAATTGGGTGCTATTTAGAGCAGTTGGACTGGAACTGTGTCATTTTCTATGAGGTTTTTCAAGGTCTTGGGTTCTCTGCTATTACAGTTTCTCTCTCTCTCTTTAATGGATTTCAAGGCCAGTTATAGATTAACAACTTACATTTTTTTTTTTATAACTATGACCCGAAACTCTTTTCTGAGCTTCAGATTTCTATCCATTTCATTTAGGCTTTCATATATTTGGGAAGACTCAATTGGGATTCTTAATTTTTCTCCTCCCACTCCCAGGAGTCTCCCTAATCTCTTGTTATAGCATCCAAACGGCCTCAAGCTATAAATGAGGGATTCATTCTTGATTATTATTCCTTCAAACCCAGTATTATTTTCCCTTTAATCCCAGTACTGAATCCATCACTAAATTATGTTATTCTTCCTATAAAATATATATGTAATTATAGAGGTACATATACATATATACATATATATATGTGTGTGTGTTTCCACTCATTTCATTACATCTCCACTATTACCACATTCTCTAAGCCAGTGGTTCTCAAAGTAAATACCATCAGCATAACACAGGGACTCCTTAGAAAGGCAAATATTTGGGCTTCCTTCCACTCCCAGATGTTCTGAATCAGAAACTCTGGAGGTGGACCCAGCAATATGTGTTTTTACAAGCCTTCTAGATGGTTATGTTGCACACTGAAGTTTGAGAACCCCTTCACTAAGCCATTCTATTTTAGCTCGACGACTGCAGTGCACTCTTTTTTTTTTGCTGTTGGGGGTAGGAGTTTATTAATTAATTTATTTATTTTTGCTGTGTTGGGTCTTCGTTTCTGTGTGGGGGCTTTCTCTAGTTGTGCCAAGCGGGGGCCGCTCTTCATCGCGGTGCGCGGGCCTCTCACTGTCGTGGCCTCTCTTGTTGCGAAGCACAGGCTCCAGATGCGCAGGCCCTTTGCTATTCATTACCTTCTCAGCGGACAAAATAATTTTTATTCCTAATTCTGCTCCAGTCACTCCCTTGCTTAGTACTTCTCTGTGGCTTTGAAATGCACTCAGAATAAAATTTTAGAAATATTTACCATGGCCTACAAGGGACTGCCTGCTCTGGCTCTTACCTACTGCCCTAACTTCTCCTCCCCGTCCCCTTGCTTAGCTATACCATAGCAGTGTCTGCCTCCTGACCTGCTCCGTGGATCACTCATTCTCCCTCCATCATCTGCTCCTCATCCAGTAGGCCACTCTCCACCTCTATTATTCCTTTTCCCACTCTGCCTCTTACCACACTTGGGAATTTCCACACACATATCTCTTGTTTACCATGTAACTCTGCCCTAGATGTTCAATTATGTGCAAACAGGCACCATGTTTATTTGCAGGCCGTTTGCTATTCATTACCTTCTCAGCAGACAAAATAATTTTTATTCCTAATTCTGCTCCAGTCACTCCCTTTCTTAGTACTTCTCTGTGGCTTTGAAATGCACTCAGAATAAAATTTTAGAAATATTTACCATGGCCTACAAGGGACTGCCTGCTCTGGCTCTTACCTACTGCCCTAACTTCTCCTCCCCGTCCCCTTGCTTAGCTATACCATAGCAGTGTCTGCCTCCTGACCTGCTCCGTGGATCACTCATTCTCCCTCCATCATCTGCTCCTCATCCAGTAGGCCCCTCTCCACCTCTATTATTCCTTTTCCCACTCTGCCTCTTACCACACTTGGGAATTTCCACACACATATCTCTTGTATACCATGTAACTCTGCCCTAGATGTTCAATTATGTGCAAACAGGCACCATGTTTATTTCGATTTCCACTGTGTACATACTGTCTCCCACAATGCTTATCACATGACAGGTGCTTTCAGACAAACAAACAAACAAAACCTACTTGCTGAATGGCTAATAAGATACAATTCATATAAAGCTTAAAATAGAAACCAAACAAAGAATAATCTTCCTGTCAGCTCACTGGGATGGTGGACCTTGAGAGAGAAAGAACAGGACAGATACAAGCAGAGCCACGCAGGACAATGTACAAAGGAGGTAAATGTCCTGTCATGGCTTCATCAACGCCCCCTTTATGCACAATCCTTTCTTCTAAAAATCATGACCCAAGCTCTACTACCCCCAACACATCAATTTTGCATTCTACTCTCAAAAAGCCCTGATCTCAATCATTTCCAAAGTGCCTCCTAAGGTGTACACCAATAAAGGCTAATGGCATAATTTCCAGGGTTGGAAGAGACATTAGAAGGACTTTTCTGGGATACGGCCTGTGATGGTTCTTTGTATGTGTCAACTGGATGAGGCCATGGGGGTGCCCCAGTATTTAGTTATACGTTATACAGGGTCTGTCTGTGAGGGAGTTTCTGGATGAGATACACATTTGAATTGGTGACTGAGTAAAGCAGTTACTCACCAGTGTATATGCGCCTCAGATAATCTGAGGAGCTGAGCAGAATTAAAGTCTGAATATGAGAGAATCCTCTTTCTCTCTGCCTATCTTTGAGCTGGGACATCAGTCTTCTGCTGCCTTCACACTCAGACTGGAGCTTACACCATTAACTCTCCTGGGTCTCCAGCTTGCCAAGTGCAGATCTTGGGACTTCTCAGCCTTCATAAGAATTGTGAGCCAATTTCTTATAATCTATCATCTATCTATCTATCTATCTATCTATCTATCTATCTTATTGGTTCTGTTTCTGTGGAGAACGCAGAATAATGCAGGGCTCTGCCAGACACAAGAAAATTGTGTTTGTATATATTACTATTTCAAAGTAGATTTGTGGACCTTGGTGAGCCCTACCTGATTTATAAGCCTTACCCAATATACCTGTCCACAATATCCCTGGTGAATGTCATACTCAAGCTTGACGCCACATCAAAGGACCTGCTGTAGAACTTCTTGAAGTGTAAATGGTCCAGCACATCTCAGCAGAAGAGGCCCTGCAGCACTTCTGCTGCTCTGACTTCTGCCATCACCCCCAGGCTCCAGGACCTCAGCCACCAGGCTCAGGCCTGGCCTATTTAAGTTCCCTCCCAGGAGGGGAAGAAAAGCAGGGGATGCATGGTGTGCTGAGCTCCAGCTGTGCTGGGCCCAGCCAGGGTGGAGGGACCCTAGCCCTTGTGTTCTTTATTCCCTGGGAAGACTGGGTATATTCATTTAAACTAACCATTAATTTCAAAAAGGGCATTGTAAGTATTATTAGAAGCACATTATTGAATGTTGAACCTGAAATATTAAAAAAGTGAAAAAAAAAAACTTAAAAAGGTGGTTGGAAAGCTGTCAGCTAACACCTAGGCAGGCATATTCCAAACAGAACCACTTCAGGGGAATGTAAATGATAATCACACAAGGCCACTCCATTATGATGGTGGAACAAGACAAAACAAGGTCACTCTTCCATCACGTGTGAAATTAGACACAAACAAGGATGCTCTGCAACCACAAAAATAACTAGACATCTCCCTTTTCCAGTTCACATAAGGGTCTACTGTTTTTTTGTTAGTGACAATTCTTGCCCAGCTCTTGTCGTCCCACCTCCTAGATCAAAATCACCAAGACACTGAGTTATCAAATTGTCTCTACTTCTTAAGATGACCTAACCCAAAACTGATCCCTGCTTCCTGAAACCTTCTTAGAAACACCCAACTCAGCCCAAACTCTACAGTGAATCCCATCTGAACTCCTACATCCTGAAGAAGCTTTGGTGGCAGGAGCTTGTTTTTCATGTAGCGAGTTAAAGAAACCTAACTGTGTTTGACTACAGATGACTTCCTAAAGGGCTCTGGCTAGTGAACTTTGACATAACCTTGCACAAGAAAGTGCTTGCTCACTCAAGGTCATGCTTTACAGAAAGAAGGAGTGGTTATGGAAATTAACACTGATGTTACCCAGAGATTCTCAGTATAAGCCAAAGTGATTCAGTAAAAACAAACAAACAAACAAACAAAACAGCAAATAAGGAAGGAAGGAAGGACAGAAGGGAAAAATAATTTGACCAAGATTAAGATCTCCTCAAAGTATTAAAGTATTAGCTGGTAACTTGTCTTTAAAGCAATCAGAGCCTCAGATTAAACGAGATGATTCACATAGTTGCTGAGTATAACGTCCGGCATGAACTCCACACACATTTCCTATCTGCGCCATCATCACTGCTATCATTGCTGTATTATTACTGGTCATCAGTCTCTGCTGATGCCCGTAACAAGTTGTATGATCACTTGCAGATGCTCACAAACATACAGACAAGAAACGTCTGCCTCACGGGGCATATTAAAAGTCTGTTCATTCATCACAAAAGCAAAGGAAGAGGAACAAGCAAAACTCACATTGAGCTGCAGTTCATCTGTCCACTGTCCGATCAGGCGGTAACCAGGGTTGGTGGTGTTTGTGGTCTGGTACTGGAAGATGTCGTAACGTCCAGGGGCGTCCCCATTCTTGTTAAACATCACTGGGGTGCCTGCGCTGCCTGGTGAAGACAAGACAGAGACAGATTTTAGAGTTAAACGAGATTCCTTCTATCTCTTGCTTCCCGGGTAATGGTCTGGAGACCTGGTGATAAGCAAGGTAGCTAGGAGGTAGCCTTGCTGTTTAATAGGTTCCCCCAAGATGCCCCCTGAAACTCCTGGGCAAGTCATCACGATGGTCTGCAAATGCTAATTACGGAAGGTGAGAAGACAACCTGCTTCACCCTTTGAACAGCTCAATGTTTTAATATCTGAGAATATTTTATTCTACTTTGTCCTCTCTTTTAAGGAATAACAATCAAATGCATTATTTTCAGGAGAAAATATTAAGCTTTGTTGTTGTTGTTATTATTATTTTAGTGTCCATCAAACACTAAATTGTGGTCAATAAAGAATCATTTCAAGAATTAATAAATACATTTTAAAAATGAAAATACAAGAGAATCAAAAAACAAGCTCAAAAGTTCACTTACGTACATAGTTGAACACTCACTGCATTTAAAAAATATTTTTGGCTGATTATTTCTAATTTGCTTTAAACGATAACCAGTCTTAAATGCTTAGCAGTTTGCCTGGTGAATCCTTAATAAACAATGGATTTTTTCTCAATTTTCTATTTGGGTCTTATTTAAAATGTCTATCTTAAGATAAAGCCAATGTTTTGGCACAATTAGACACTGAAGTCAATTTAAAAAGACTAATTCATGTTTTGAAAAATATATATAAATTCAAAGTTGGATATGAGTGAAAAGTCCCTTAATATTAATCGTGTGGAACAAGTGGCAAACCATATACAAAGAACGGAAGATGTGAGTTTTTGTTTACTTTTAGCAATACAGAAGTTACAAAAGATTCACCAAAAGTTTGTAACTGACCGCTATTTCTCTCATGATCTATAAGAAACAGGAAAAATACCACTGGCTTCAGCATATGTGACTACTGTCTGCTCTTCCTATAAGTTAATACTAGATCAATATTCCCAGTAGAAAACAGTGAATTTCCTGTCGTTTACAAGAAAGTTTACAGATCAATTAAAGGCTGAAACAGAATCACTGAGAAGATCATTTTGCTATTTTTAGGGGAGGGACGGGGTAAGTCTTAGGTAATGAGCATGAAGCAATTTTGATAATTCTCATTAAAAATGTCAGCTTCTAGGGGATCCTGCAGGAAGATGGTGGAAGAGTAAGACATGGAGATCACCTTCCTCCCCACAGATACATCAGAAATACATCTACACGTGGAACAACTCCTACAGAACACCGACTGAACGCTGGCAGAAGACCTCAGACCTCCCAAAAGGCAAGAAACTCCCCCACGTACCTGGGTAGGGCAAAAGAAAAAAGAATAAACAGAAACAAAAGAACAGGGACGGGACCTGCACCAGTGGGAGGGAGCTGTGAAGGAGGAAACGTTTCCACACACTAGAAGCCCCTTCGCGGGCGGAGACTGCGGGTGGCGGAGGGGGGAAGCTTCGGAGCCGCGGAGGAGAGCGCAGCAACAGGGGTGCGGAGAGCAAAGTGGAGAGATTCCCGCAGAGGATCGGTGCCGACCAGCACTCACCAGCCCGAGAGGCTTGTCTGCTCACCCGCCGGGGCGGGCGGGGCTGGGAGCTGAGGCTCGGGCTTCGTTCGGAAGCCAGGAGAGGACTGCGGTTGGCTGCGTGAACACAGCCTGAAGGGAGCTAGTGCGCCACAGCTGGCCGGGAGGGAGTCCAGGGAAAAGTCTGGCGCTGCCGAAGAGGCAAGACTTTTTCTTCCCTGTTTGTTTCCTGGTGCGCGAGGAGAGGGGATTAAGCGCGCAGCTTAAAGGAGCTCCAGAGACGGGTGTGAGCCGCGGCTATCAGCGCGGACCCCAAAGACGGGCATGAGACGCTAAGGCTGCTGCGGCCGCCATCAAGAAGCCTGTGTGCGAGCACAGGTCACTCTCCACACCTCCCCTCCCGGGAGCCTGTGCAGCCCGCCACTGCCAGGGTCCTGGGATCCAGGCGCAACTTCCCCGGGAGAACGCACGGCGCGCCTCAGGCTGGTGCAACATCATGCTGGCCACTGCTGCCGCAGACTCGCCCTGCATCCAGACCCCTCCCTCCCCCCGGCCTGAGGGAGCCAAAGCCCCCGAATCAGCAGCTCCTTTAACCCCGTCCTGTCTGAGCTAAGAACAGACGCCCTCAGGCGACCTACACGCAGAGGTGGGGCCAAATCCAAAGCTGAGCCCTGGGAGCTGTGCGAACGAAGAAGAGAAAGGGAAATCTCTCCCAGCAGCCTCAGGAGCAGCGGATTAAAGCTCCACATTCAACTTGATGTACCCTGCATCTGTGGAAAACCTGAAGACAATGAATCATCCCAAATTGAGGAGGTGGACTTTGAGAGCAAGATAGATTATTTTTTCCCCTTTTCCTCTTTTTGTGACTGTGTATGTGTATGCTTCTGTGTGAGATTTCGTCTGTATAGCTTTGCTTTCACCATTTGTCCTAGGGTTCTGTCCGTCCGTTTTCGGTTCTTTTTTTTACTTAAAAAAATTTTTTTTCCTTAATAATTATTTTTTATTTTAATAACTTTATATAATTTTATCTTACTTTATTTTATTTTATTTTATACTCCTTCTTTTCCTCCCTTCCTCCCTTCCTCCCTTTCTCTCTTTCTACTTTTTCTCCCTTTTATTCTGAGCTGTGTGGATGAAAGGCTCTTGGTGCTCCAGCCAGGTGTCAGGGCTGTGCCTCTGAGGTGGGAGAGCCAACTTCAGGACACTGATCCACAAGAGACCTCCCAGCTCCACGTAATATCAAACGGCAAAAATCTCCCATAGATCTCCATCTCAACACCAACACCCAGCTTCACTCAACGACCAGCAAGCTACAGTGCTGGACACCCTATGCCAAACAACTAGCAAGACAGGAACACAA
>NC_041231.1:13065627-13066665 GCF_002837175.3 Physeter macrocephalus
ACGGATAAGTGACCTGGAAGATACAATAGTGGAAATAACTACTGCAGAGCAGAATAAAGAAAAAAGAATGAAAAGAACTGAGGACAGTCTCAGAGACCTCTGGGACAACATTAAATGCACCAACATTCGAATTATAGGGGTCCCAGAAGAAGAAGAGAAAAAGAAAGGGACTGAGAAAATATTTGAAGAGATTATAGTTGAAAACTTCCCTAATATAGGAAAGGAAATAGTCAATCAAGTCCAGGAAGCACAGAGAGTCCCATACAGGATAAACCCAAGGATAAACACGCCAAGACACATAATAATCAAACTGTCAAAAATTAAATACAAAGAAAACATATTAAAAGCAGCAAGGGAAAAACAACAAATAACACACAAAGGAATCCCCATAAGGTTAACATCTGATCTTTCAGCAGAAATGCTACAGGCCAGAAGGGAGTTGCAGGACATATTTAAAGTGATGAAGGAAAAAAACCTACAACCAAGATTACTCTACCCGGCAAGGATCTCATTCAGATTTGATGGAGAAATTAAAACCTTTACAGACAAGCAAAAGCTGAGAGAGTTCAGCACCACCAAACCAGCTTTACAACAAATGCTAAAGGAACTTCTCTAGGCAAGAAACACAAGAGAAGGAAAAGACCTACAAGAACAACCCGAAACAATTCAGTAAATGGTAATAGGACCATACATATCGATAATTACCTTAAATGTAAATGGATTAAATGCTCCCACCAAAAGACACAGACTGGCTGAATGGATACAAAAACAAGACCCATATATATGCTGTCTACAAGAGACCCACTTCAGACCTAGGGACACATAGAGACTGAAAGTGAGGGGATGGAAAAAGATATTCCATGCAAATGGAAACCAAGAGAAAGCTGGAGTAGCAATTCCCATATCAGACAAAATATACTTTAAATGAAAGACTTACAAGAGACAAAGAAGGACACTACATAATGATCAAGGGGTTGATCCAAGAAGAAGATATAATAATTGTAAATATTTATGCACCCAACATAGGAGCACCTCAAT
>NC_041231.1:13069279-13075940 GCF_002837175.3 Physeter macrocephalus
ATCATTAGAGAAATGCAAACCAAAACTACAATGAGATATCATCTCATACCAGTCAGAATGGCCACCATCAAAAAATCCAGAAACAATAAATGCCGGAGAGGGTGTGGAGAAACGGGAACACTCTTGCACTGCTGGTGGGAATGTAAATTGATACAGCCACTATGGAGAACAGTATGGAGGTTCCTTAAAAAACTACAAATAGAACTACCATACGACCCCGCAATCCCACTACTGGGCATATACCCTGAGAAAACCATAATTCAAAAAGAGTCATGTACCAAAATGTTCATTGCAGCTCTATTTACAATAGCAAGGACATGGAAGCAACCTAACTGTCCATCAACAGATGAATGGATAAAGAAGATGTGGCACATATATACAATGGAATATTACTCAGCCATAAAAAGAAATGAAACTGAGTTATTTGTAATGAGGTGGATAGAACTGGAGTCTGTCATACAGAGTGAAGTAAGTCAGAAGGAGAAAAACAAATACCGTATGCTAACACATATATATGGAATCTAAGAAAAAAAAATGTCATGAAGAGATTAGTGGTAGGACAGGAATAAAACACAGACCTACTAGAGCATGGACTTGAGGACATGGGGAGGGGGAAGGGTAAGCTGTGACGAAGTGAGAGAGTGGCAGGGACATATATGCACTACCAAATGTAAATTAGATAGCTAGTGGGAAGCTGCCGCATAGCACAGGGAGATCACCTCTGTGCTTTGTGACCACGAGAGGGGTGGGATAGGGACGGTGGGAGGGAGGGAGAACGCAGAATAGATAGCTAGTGGGAAGAAGCCGCATAGCACAGGGAGATCAGCTCGGTGCTTTGTGACCACCTAGAGGGGTGGGATAGGGAGGGTGGGAGGGAGGGAGATGCAAGAGGGAGGAGATATGGGAACATATGTATTTGTATAACTGATCCACTTTGTTATAAAGCAGAAACTAACACACCATTGTAAAGCAATTATACTCAATAAAGATGTTAAAAAAAAAAGGTCAGCTTCTAATGGTGGCAGAACTCTGCATCTGGCTAGTAGTCATTAGCTTCTGCAGAATTTGGGCCAATGTAGTATTTGCATTGACGACATGGTTGAAAGAAGAACTAAGGCACGTTAACCGGACAGGCGAGAGAACGCTTGAAAGAGTAAAAAGGGTGTCTACACTAAGGAAGCAGGCATGACACTGAGAGTGATCCCACACAAATGATCACTCAACACAAGAATGAAGTTAAAAATAAAGGGGCCAGAAAGAGGGACAATATATTGGGTGACAAAAGGTATATAAAGTTGCAATCCTGGGCTGAAAGTTACGTTTGCTGGAAGAGAGGGTCCAGCATGTAGGCAGGATACAGGGGCAGCTAAAAAGAACTCCACACTATCGTACATGTGTCAGGCACAGACTTTTATGACACTTCTGCCTATTTAAAAAAAAAAAAAAATCAGAGCTTGTGGTAGGTTGCAGAATGGTTCCCCAGGTAGGTCTAAGTCCTAACCCCCAGAACCTGTGAAGGTCATCACACTTGGCAAAGCGATTTTGCAGGTATGATTAAATGAAGGGTCATGAGATGGGAGAGATTATCCTGGATAACGTAGGTGGGCCCAGTGTAATCACAATGGCCCTTACAAGAGGCAGCAGGAGTCAGAGGAGGAAGGAGAAGATGTGAGGATGAAAACAAGAGGCTAGGGTGATGCACGGAAGGGGTCCTGAGCCCCGGAAGTGCAGGTGGCCTTTAGAAGCTAGAAAAAACAAGGGAGCAGACACTCCCCCAGAGCCTCTAAAAGGAACCAGCCCTGCCTTCACCTTAACTAAAGCTCCGAAAGACCTGTGCCAGATTTCCAAACTACAGAACTATAAGATAATAAATGTATGTTGTTTAAGCTAGCAAATACATGGTAATCTTTTAATGGCAGCAACAGGATACTAATACAAACCTGGAGGACACAGAGCAATGAGCTTCCGAATTTTACAGGTGAGGAAGTATACTTAGGTTCAGAGAAGGCAATCATTTCCTCAGGCCCACTCCGCTCATTAAATTTGAATAGTGCACCATAACTGGCTCTGGAATCCCCTAGAAAGGGTTTAAATTCCAGGCCTACCACTTCCTATATGTGTGACGTGTATCAAATTATTCAGTCTTCCTCTACTTCTGAGTGTCACTAATACCACTGTCATAGGGTTAGTAAGAATTAAATGTAACAATGTACACAAGGTGCTAGTCCCATGCCTCTTACATAATAAATGCTCAATAGATGGCCATGATTTTTAAAAATAGTTTTCACTTTTATTACTGTTTTCTTTGCTAAAATCTCAAAACCAGACCCTGATGCATGCCGTCAGATCCCCAGACCAGAAATGTTTTCCAATGCATCAGAGGAGTCTCTCCTAACCTGTATTTAATTTAAATTTCTCCATTGGTGTAAACATTTTTAAAATTTTCCCAACAGCAGGCTAGAATCCACTCTGGGAATCGGCATTCATCTGTCAGCAACGCTGATTTCATCCTACGAACTTGAATCAGTGGCTGAATCTGTGTGTGGCCAAGGGCACCATTTCAATTTGTTTCTTCTCTGTTTCACCTAGACACTATTCCCATGGTCCACAGAGACACCCCTTTAAGCCCTCTCTGTAGAGGAATCAACAGAAGTGTTTCTTACTATTTTTCAGGAAGACATTAATATTCAGATACTCACCTCTCTTTTCTTTCACATTGGATACTAGGATTCATGTTGTGCTTTGCTATAATTCTACAGCTTCTAGTCATTAAGTAATAGGACATGAGCTTTTCAGAGTCATTGAGAGGATGGAGGAAGAATATCAGAGGCCTGGGGCTCCGAAGGATCTCAGCCCACCAGGTAAATATTCATCACAAAGGTACATACTGCCTCATCTCTCTCTCTCTCTCTCTCTCTCTCTCTCTCTCTCTCTCTCCTTACAATCCTCGTGAGGAGAAATGATTCTTGTGTTGCCCTTTCCATTCTCATTAAAGTTCATGCTTAGAAAAAATAAGGCAGAAGAGCTGAATACATTACCTAAGTGATGTGTAACAATGTATGGTGTGGCTTTGACCTTTTTGATGGACTCTACAATGCAACTGGCATTTTTCAGGCAGTTTTTTTCCCCCCCCACACAACTCCTTTTCAATATCATCCCTGAACTTCTTGAAAGAGACAAAGAGGGATTGTGTTCAATGAACTCTATATCAAAAAAAAATAATGATAATAATAAGGATCAAACAAATCCAGAGAAAATAAATAAGTTATCAAAGGAGAAGCGATCCTCTGCAGGAACCTCCACAATGTATCAGGGCCAGAACACAAGTGTCCTAAAGTAAAGGAAACTGGGTCACTTGACAAGATGGGATACTGAGAGGAGAGAATGGCTGAGAGAATGCACTCATGTAGGAAATCTCCTTCCCAGATGAGAGCATCTGAGTGAAATTCCTTTTTTTTTTTTTCCTGGATCAAGAAGGATTTGAGGGCTTCCCTGGTGGCGCAGTAGTTGAGAGTCGGCCTGCCAATTCAGGGGACACGGGTTCGTGCCCCGGTCCGGGAGGATCCCACGTGCCGCGGAGCGGCTGGGCCCGTGAGCCGTGGCCGCTGAGCCTGCGCGTCCGGAGCCTGTGCTCCGCAACGGGAGAGGCCACAACAGTGAGAGGCCCGCGTACCGCAAAAAACAAACAAACAAAAAATTCCTTCGAGCGAAAGAAGGAAGGATTTGAGATATACGATGCTCCGTTGACGAAACAGTCTTCAGCATCAAAGTACTGACCTGACAGGTTTTCTCTTCTCTTCTTACCACCCCATACACAGATTCCAGAAAGGCTACCTTGATTCGTGTTCCAGTTACCTTTTGCTGCTCAACAAACTACCCTAAAACGTGGCACTCAAAAAAAAAAATGACAATCTGTATTTTGTAATTTGGGCAGGGCTTGGCAGAAACAGTGCCTCTCTGGTCCACTCACATCAGCTGGGGCAGCTTGAAGCTCACATGTCTGACAGTTGATACTATCAGCTCTGACTTCAGCTGGGGCTGTGGCTGCAGCACCCACATGCAGCCTGACCCTTGGCTTCTTGGCTTCCTGCTAACATGGTAGCTGTGTTCATAATACAGAAGTCACAAGGGAACCATGCAGAAGCCCTATGGCATTTTGTACCACAGAAGTCACAGAGTGCCACTTCTGTATTAGCCACAGGCTCACTCAGACTCAAGGGGAGGGAATACAGATCTCACCCTCGATGAAGAAAAGCTAACTTCATGTTTCAAGAAGACCACATGAGATATGCCATCTTTATAAAATATACCCCAACCCAATTTGTTTTCTGGAAAGGAGTAAATCTAGGTACAGACAGGCTTCACATTAAAGGCTTCACTATGTAACAATTCTCTAAGGTTGTGTATCCAAGACAACAAATTTGTTAAATTGACAAATATTGACATCTGGTTGGATGGGCCAACATCCAACATCAAGATAACTCACATTTAGGCTCAGGACACTGCATTCATTTGGGATGACATAATTAGCCATCTTTTCTGTTGCTGCCCAAGAGGAGGTTAAGTGATTGCTGAAGATGTAGCAATACTTTTAGAGCATTCTATTATCACTTCCTAAACCTTTCATAAACGTGAAGGTTGGAGTTATTAAACTGTACTCTACTGGTCTGGAACAGAACTCCCAGGGGTATGGAAAATTCTGTACTGAAGTAACAGAAGAGCACGATTAAGCTTACTGAGACCAAGAAACATCAAGATTTTTCTAAAACATGCAGAAGAGAGGCTACATTTTTCACAATGGACTAGAAAGAAGCTTGAGTTCTAGGTCTGTCTCTGTCATTTGCTAGCTGTGGTTGGACAAATATTTTCTCCTCTCTAAAATGTGATTCCTTTATCTAAAAGTCAGGAAATTGAATGAGTAAAAAAATGTCAACCTTCTTTTCACCCTAATAGTTGCTCACTTAAAGCGACATGAAAGCCACTTAACTAAATCTAACAGTTTTTTTTTTTTTTTTCTGCTTTACAAAACTGCTGAGTCCCACCATTAATGAATGTCACACGGCCCAGGGAGTCTCCTGCCTGCCTGTCCATATGGCAGAAAGAATACCCTTAGAGAAAAGGAGATTATGTTGACAACAGAGCATGACTACAGTAATGACAAAGAGAGGGAACGGATTGGCCCTGCCTGTGAGATCCCACAGAGCCTGTGTTCCAAGATGGAACAGCAGGAATGGTGTAATAAGCCCTTTCTCTCAGACACTTAATAAAAGTCAAGAGAGCAGGCCATGGGGTTGGGTACCCTAGGTACCGGTTACAGCATCATCAATACATAACTGTGTGGCTTTAGACATCATGATTCTTACTTTGTCTGTGAATCAGTTTCTTTATCTGCTAAAAAAAAAAAAAAGGAAAATAACAGTATCTAAGCCATTTAGTATTATGAATATTAAAGAAGCCAATACACAAAACGTACTTAGTACAGTTTCTGGCACATAGTAATCATTTGATAAACGTAGGGCCTGTGTCCAATCAGAAGCTCAGCATCTCTGGCTCATCAGTGGTAAGCCCGTCTTAACCAAAGTCTGCAAGCGTTATCTAGAAGAAGAATCAGATGAGAATCACCAAAAATATTCTCAAAATGACTCTTCTTTGTTACTGGCCAAAGAATTGTGATGCTTATCTATGGACCAGCATAAAAAGCCCAGAAACTGACCCCAGGATATGTAATGAAATTTATGTGTGCTTTTTCTGGGAAAATTTGTTATATATTTTAGGAGATTCTGTAAGATAAGGAAGAAACTACGAAAAAAAGATAATTTGTAGTCGAACCATTTTTCTGGTTGTATTTTTTTTTTTCTTGCGGTACGCGGGCCTCTCACTGCTGTGGCCTCTCCCGTTGCGGAGCACAGGCTCCGGACGCGCAGGCTCAGCGGCCATGGCTCACGGGCCCAGTCACTCCGCGGCACGTGGGATCTTCCCAGACCGGGGCACGAACCCGCGTCCCCTGCATCGGCAGGCGGACTCTCAACCACTGCGCCACCAGGGAAGCACCTCAAGTTGTATTTACAGTCATTTTTGTCTCCATCTTAACTCGGAAACTGATGGTTCCAAAATCAGATATGGTTCTTCTTCAACCAGATACTAGCTAACTCCTGAATGATTGATACAATATCGTGGGTTTAAGTGGATTATTATTTACAAGCAGAGAAGCAAGATTTTTTAAACCATAACATAATTATCTAAACCAGGAAATTAACATTGATATAATACTATTTAAAACTAATCCACAAATGTTATTAAAATTCCTCCACTGTCCCATTCATATCCTTTTTCTGGTTTAAAATCAATGTTCCCACATTGCATTTAATAGTAATGTCTCCTTAGTTTCTCCTAGTCTTGAACAATTCCTCCATCGTTCGTTCTCATGACCTCAACACTTATTGAAGAGTACTAGCCAGTTATTTTGTAAAATTACCTTCAATTTGGATGTGTGGTGTTTCTTAACATTAGATGGAGGTCATGTATTTTTGGCAATAAGACGTCAGAAGTGATGTTATAACCTTCCCAGGGTTATCTTTTTTTTTTTTTTTTTTTTTTTTTTTTGCGGTATTCGGGCCTCTCACTGTTGTGGCCTCTCCCGTTGCGGAGCACAGGCTCCGGA
>NC_041231.1:13078371-13079927 GCF_002837175.3 Physeter macrocephalus
AAAAAAAAAAAAAAAAAAAAAAAGACTTACACCACCAACCCTCTGATCCCAAGGCCTGTACACCTGGACTGAATTACACCGCTGCTTCTATGGTTCTCCAGCTTATAGATGGCAGATCATGGGGCATGTCAGTCTCTGTAACAGGGTCAGCCAATTCCCAAAATAAATCTCCTGCTATATTTCCCACTCATCTCTACCCATGTATTTTAGGTAACCAATTACTTTCTGCCCAAGTTTTATTCTTTGAGAAATAAATGTGTAATGTGACATGTGGTTGGTGTGGAAAGTTACAACCATTACTTCCATTAACTTGAGTACCTGGAGCAAGTGTCCCTTCCTTTTCCTCTTATCCCCTCCCATTCCTGCTTACATTCACCAAGAAAAAACTTGGCAAAAGTCCTTCTATTTTAAGAAAGAGATGGCAAACCATAACCCCCCCCCCAAATTTATTTATTCATTTGCTCACTCACTACTCATTCATATAATTGATTCAATAATTTGAAATGCTATAATCCACATACTCAAGAGTAAATTGCAGTCCGACTACTTAACTTATGAAACACATAATGTCAACACTTAGGATTCCAAAAGGGACTGGAATAGAGACATCTAAATATATTTAATGAACTCAAGCAAAACATATCACTTGACCAAGAAACTGGAATTTTGAAATATCTGTGTGGACAAATACCGGATGAGTATGAATAGGTTGCTGCATTGCCAAAAGACTTGGATATCACCAAGTTCTGTATCACCCAAAGTTACATCATTGGATATTCTGGTTATCTCGTTTACCATATGTCACAATATTAGAATTTCGATGTATACAAGGACATTAACACCATACTGGGCATAATTTGACTTCTCGGATTCAGGAAGTATTGTAACTGTTATCTTTCAGTGCTTCAATGTTGTCGTTACGAGCAATTGTCATTTTTATGTATAGTATTTTAGACATACTAGGGCTGTGTGGCATTCTCTAGATGTTCTTTTCTACAACATAAAGGCCCCATGTCAGCCTGAAAAAAGAAAACATGGAGACTCACCATTGAAATTCACATTGCGGATATACTTCAACAACTTCTTGCCCCCAGCTTGCTCCATCTCTGGACAGACACCCCGGTAGTCAGCACAGAGATCCTTGTTCATGTGATGAAGGGCATGAGCCATTGCGTACACTGCGTCAATCACGAACTGAACTTTACCCTCCTGCTCATAGTTGGAATTGTCCCATTCATATCCTTTTTCTGGTTTAAAATCAATGTTCCCACATTGCATTTAATAGTAATGTCTCCTTAGTTTCTCCTAGTCTTGAACAATTCCTCCATCGTTCGTTCTCATGACCTCAACACTTATTGAAGAGTACTAGCCAGTTATTTTGTAAAATTACCTTCAATTTGGATGTGTGGTGTTTCTTAACATTAGATGGAGGTCATGTATTTTTGGCAATAAGACGTCAGAAGTGATGTTATAACCTTCCCAGGGTTATCTTTTTTTTTTTTTTTTTTTTTTTTTGCGGTATGCGGGCCTCTCACTGTTGTGGCCTCTCCCGTTGC
>NC_041231.1:13082427-13089849 GCF_002837175.3 Physeter macrocephalus
AAAAAAAAAAAAAAAAAAAAAAAGACTTACACCACCAACCCTCTGATCCCAAGGCCTGTACACCTGGACTGAATTACACCGCTGCTTCTATGGTTCTCCAGCTTATAGATGGCAGATCATGGGGCATGTCAGTCTCTGTAACAGGGTCAGCCAATTCCCAAAATAAATCTCCTGCTATATTTCCCACTCATCTCTACCCATGTATTTTAGGTAACCAATTACTTTCTGCCCAAGTTTTATTCTTTGAGAAATAAATGTGTAATGTGACATGTGGTTGGTGTGGAAAGTTACAACCATTACTTCCATTAACTTGAGTACCTGGAGCAAGTGTCCCTTCCTTTTCCTCTTATCCCCTCCCATTCCTGCTTACATTCACCAAGAAAAAACTTGGCAAAAGTCCTTCTATTTTAAGAAAGAGATGGCAAACCATAACCCCCCCCCCAAATTTATTTATTCATTTGCTCACTCACTACTCATTCATATAATTGATTCAATAATTTGAAATGCTATAATCCACATACTCAAGAGTAAATTGCAGTCCGACTACTTAACTTATGAAACACATAATGTCAACACTTAGGATTCCAAAAGGGACTGGAATAGAGACATCTAAATATATTTAATGAACTCAAGCAAAACATATCACTTGACCAAGAAACTGGAATTTTGAAATATCTGTGTGGACAAATACCGGATGAGTATGAATAGGTTGCTGCATTGCCAAAAGACTTGGATATCACCAAGTTCTGTATCACCCAAAGTTACATCATTGGATATTCTGGTTATCTCGTTTACCATATGTCACAATATTAGAATTTCGATGTATACAAGGACATTAACACCATACTGGGCATAATTTGACTTCTCGGATTCAGGAAGTATTGTAACTGTTATCTTTCAGTGCTTCAATGTTGTCGTTACGAGCAATTGTCATTTTTATGTATAGTATTTTAGACATACTAGGGCTGTGTGGCATTCTCTAGATGTTCTTTTCTACAACGTAAAGGCCCCATGTCAGCCTGAAAAAAGAAAACATGGAGACTCACCATTAAAATTCACATTGCGGATATACTTCAACAACTTCTTGCCCCCAGCTTGCTCCATCTCTGGACAGACACCCCGGTAGTCAGCACAGAGATCCTTGTTCATGTGATGAAGGGCATGAGCCATTGCGTACACTGCGTCAATCACGAACTGAACTTTACCCTCCTGCTCATAGTTGGAATCTTTTCCAATTCTCTCCTGTCCTGCACATTAAAACAAGAAACACACACAAACATTGGTGTTGAGTAGAATGTCTCAATTTGCATTTACTTTCAAATATGCTTAAAGAAAACAATGCTTTGAGGAGTACAGTCGCACAAGCCACACATCCATGTTTGGCTACCATGTTCGGTTGCTTTGATAGTTTTTGGTATTTGACTTTGGAGCACATTACACTAACCTTTCTGATGTATTAGATAAATTTCAGAAGCAGCACTTCAAAGGATCACAATAAAAGCCCTTGTAAAAAGACAACACACTATTGAAAACATAGTGGCCCCATAAAACCAAGGGATTGCTGCGATTAGAAGCTGGGCTGCCACGCGCAAATCTTCAAAGCTCACTTAGTCTAGAAAGGTGACAGGCCAAAAGAAAATGAGAGAAAACTAATGAAATACCACCCCTGAACTCATTACCTTCTTCTATATACCTGCTCTACTTCCTGGGTTGCCTGTCTCAATTGTGCGTATTACGGTTATCTTTTTTTAAATTAATTAATGTTTTACTGAAGTAGAGTTGATTTACTATTTGTTAGTTTCAGGCACACAGCTGGCAACTCTGATGCTCAGGTTGGAAACCCTGATGTCATTTTTTCATTCTTTACTGTCTCTTACTCCACCCTCCCACATACATATATCTAATGAATAGCCAAAACCTGCAAAGCGATCCAGTCAATCACTTTCCAGTACATATATATATATATATATATATATATATATATATATACACACACACATAATGAATAGCCAAAACCTCAACTGAAACAGTGAACAGTTTGGGCCACACTACCAATGCCCTATTTATGCTTTTCTCATCTCCCATCAGGACACAATGCTAGTTGTCTCTCTTCATCTAGTTTCAGATTCTTTTCCCATGTAGGTTATTATGAAATATTGAGTAAAATTCCCTGTGCTATACAGTAGATCCTTGTTGTTTATCTATTTTATATATAGTAGTGTGTATAGGTTTCTCCCAAATTCCTAATTTATCCCTCCCCACCACCTTTCCCTTTTGATAACCGTACGTTTGTTTTCGAAGTCTGTAAGTTCTGTTTTGTAAATAAGTTCATATGTATCATTTTTTAAGATTCCATATATATGTGATATCATATGATATTTGTCTTTGTCTGGCTCACTTCACTTACTATGATAATCTCTAGGTCCATCCATGTTGCTGCAAATGGCATTATTTCATTCTTTTTTATGTATTCCATTGTATACATACATATACCACATCATCATCTTCTTCGTTTTATTCTTTTGGCTGCACTGCGTGGCATGTGGGATATTAGTTCCCGGACCAGGGATCGAACCCATGCCCTCTGTAGTGGAAGCACGGAGTCCTCACCACTGGACTGCCAGGGAATTCCCAACTACATCTTCTTTACTCATTCATCTGTCGATGGACACTTAGGTTACTTCCATGTCTTGGCTACTGTAAATAGTGCTGCTATGAATACAGAGGTGCAAGTATCTTTTTGAATTATGGTTTTCTCCACATATACACCCAGGAGTGGGATATGGTAACTCTATTTGTAGTTTTTTAAGGAACCCCCATACTGTTCTCCATAGTGGCTGCACTAATTTGCATTCCTAACAATAGTGTAGGAGGGTTCCCTTTCCTCCACACCCTCTCCAGTATTTATTATTTGTAGACTTTTTGCTAACAGCCATTCTGACTGGCGTGAAGTGGTACCTCACTGTACTTTTGATTTGCATTTCTCTAATAATTAGTAGCATGTGATGTTGTTAAGTCTCATTACTGGTGACACTAACCTTGATAACTTGGTTAAGTGCTGTCTTCCAGGTTTCTCCACTTCAAAGCTGCTCTTTTCCCCTTTGTAATTAATGTGTTCCACGATGAAGGACACTTTGAGGCTATGCAAGTACCTTATTTCTCATCCTACTTCTAGCCCAATAATTTTAGCATCCATTGATGATTCTCGCCTGAAACAGTTATTACTGAGGTCTTTGCAAAATGGTGAGTTTTGTATTTCCACCTTTGCCTCATTCCATCGTGCTGTCCCTTCTCTTGCATTTACGTATACAATTCAATTATTTATTTATTAGTATGGACTCAATGATATTTATTATATTCTATGAGCTTAACCCACTGTTGGCCTAGAATTAGCCAGTGGGATCTTCTTCAGGTTGGTTCCTTTGCCCCTTCGACATGGTCCCATCAGTTTTTGAGCACTTTCTTGCTTTGTGGCACAACATTGTTTCAAATTCATCTTCTACTTGCCCTGCTCTGGCCCCTGAATTGAGAATTTCACTAGGGAGCCCTAGTTCTTTTCACTGGAGAATGGTATTTATAAATAACATGCGGGTGCTAGCGCAGTCATTTCTACCAGGGTGTCATGGCTCCTAGGCCCTCTCAGTGGACAGAACTAGACAGTAGAGGTTTGTACACACACAAACATACCCATATCCATCTCCCTACGTCCCCATCTGCATGTGTATTAAAAGCCATGAGCCCATGCTGGTATCTTCCGTTCTAATCCAACACAACAAGTTTTATTTTACCCTTCTCCCATCCTTATTAGTAATTTCTTTCTCTGACTCTTGTTATCCACAATATCTTTTATTAAATCTCTCAGTCCTCTTATGGACATAAATAATCTTCAGAATTGTGGAGGAAAAAAAACATACTAAGTTCCTAGGGATTGTGAAATACCTCTGTACAGTTATTCATGTCTTCAGTCTTATAGTATATAGTCAAATACTGTCTTCCAAAATTATTTGCACTCTTTATCTTTCTTCCTCACTCCCTTCAGCATGGTTATGCTATTCATATGTAATTTAGTTAGGCTTATTACTGTATTAAATTTTGTATTACCCCGTGCAATGGTTATTTTTTAATTGAGAAATAATTGACATTCAGGATGGTTAATTTTATGTTTCAGATTGACTAGGGATGCCCTGGTAGCTGGCAAAACTTTATTTCTGTGTGTATGAGTATGTTCCTGGAAGAACTATTGAAGAGAATAAAGAATTGTTGAATCGTTGAACTGAATAAAGCAGGAGACCTTCCCCAATGTGGGCAGGCATCATCCAAGCCCTAGAAAGCCTGAATAGAACCAAAGGCAGAAGAAGGGCAAATTCACTCTCTCTGCTTGAGTAGAGACACCCATTTTCTCCTGCTCTCAGACACTGGAGCTCCTAGTTCTTTGGCTTTCAGAAACAGATCAAGACTTACACCACCAAAAAAAATTAAAAAAAAAAAAAAAAAAAAAAAAGACTTACACCACCAACCCTCTGATCCCAAGGCCTGTACACCTGGACTGAATTACACCGCTGCTTCTATGGTTCTCCAGCTTATAGATGGCAGATCATGGGGCATGTCAGTCTCTGTAACAGGGTCAGCCAATTCCCAAAATAAATCTCCTGCTATATTTCCCACTCATCTCTACCCATGTATTTTAGGTAACCAATTACTTTCTGCCCAAGTTTTATTCTTTGAGAAATAAATGTGTAATGTGACATGTGGTTGGTGTGGAAAGTTACAACCATTACTTCCATTAACTTGAGTACCTGGAGCAAGTGTCCCTTCCTTTTCCTCTTATCCCCTCCCATTCCTGCTTACATTCACCAAGAAAAAACTTGGCAAAAGTCCTTCTATTTTAAGAAAGAGATGGCAAACCATAACCCCCCCCCCAAATTTATTTATTCATTTGCTCACTCACTACTCATTCATATAATTGATTCAATAATTTGAAATGCTATAATCCACATACTCAAGAGTAAATTGCAGTCCGACTACTTAACTTATGAAACACATAATGTCAACACTTAGGATTCCAAAAGGGACTGGAATAGAGACATCTAAATATATTTAATGAACTCAAGCAAAACATATCACTTGACCAAGAAACTGGAATTTTGAAATATCTGTGTGGACAAATACCGGATGAGTATGAATAGGTTGCTGCATTGCCAAAAGACTTGGATATCACCAAGTTCTGTATCACCCAAAGTTACATCATTGGATATTCTGGTTATCTCGTTTACCATATGTCACAATATTAGAATTTCGATGTATACAAGGACATTAACACCATACTGGGCATAATTTGACTTCTCGGATTCAGGAAGTATTGTAACTGTTATCTTTCAGTGCTTCAATGTTGTCGTTACGAGCAATTGTCATTTTTATGTATAGTATTTTAGACATACTAGGGCTGTGTGGCATTCTCTAGATGTTCTTTTCTACAACATAAAGGCCCCATGTCAGCCTGAAAAAAGAAAACATGGAGACTCACCATTGAAATTCACATTGCGGATATACTTCAACAACTTCTTGCCCCCAGCTTGCTCCATCTCTGGACAGACACCCCGGTAGTCAGCACAGAGATCCTTGTTCATGTGATGAAGGGCATGAGCCATTGCGTACACTGCGTCAATCACGAACTGAACTTTACCCTCCTGCTCATAGTTGGAATCTTTTCCAATTCTCTCCTGTCCTGCACATTAAAACAAGAAACACACACAAACATTGGTGTTGAGTAGAATGTCTCAATTTGCATTTACTTTCAAATATGCTTAAAGAAAACAATGCTTTGAGGAGTACAGTCGCACAAGCCACACATCCATGTTTGGCTACCATGTTCGGTTGCTTTGATAGTTTTTGGTATTTGACTTTGGAGCACATTACACTAACCTTTCTGATGTATTAGATAAATTTCAGAAGCAGCACTTCAAAGGATCACAATAAAAGCCCTTGTAAAAAGACAACACACTATTGAAAACATAGTGGCCCCATAAAACCAAGGGATTGCTGCGATTAGAAGCTGGGCTGCCACGCGCAAATCTTCAAAGCTCACTTAGTCTAGAAAGGTGACAGGCCAAAAGAAACTGAGAGAAAACTAATGAAATACCACCCCTGAACTCATTACCTTCTATATACCTGCTCTACTTCCTGGGTTGCCTGTCTCAATTGTGCGTATTACTGGCAACTCTGATGCTCAGGTTGGAAACCCTGATGTCATTTTTTCATTCTTTACTGTCTCTTACTCCACCCTCCCACATACATATATCTAATGAATAGCCAAAACCTCAACTGAAACAGTGAACAGTTTGGGCCACACTACCAATGCCCTATTTATGCTTTTCTCATCTCCCATCAGGACACAATGCTAGTTGTCTCTCTTCATCTAGTGATTCCTCCACGTTCATTTTTCCAAACCACAGAGCTAATCACTTCACCCCCGTGCTCAGAATTCTTCAGTGGTTCTCCACTGCCCGCAAAATGAAATCCAAACCCTTTCCCCTGACAACAGAGGGTGTTCATCATTTTGTTCCTATCTGCCTAACAACAGTAAGAACTGGCAGTGATGAAGTGTCCTCCACTGTCTTGGAAGCCTTATATACATGATTTTTATTTCATCCTCACTTTGTCAGTTAAATATTATTAGTCCTCATTATACAGATGGGAAAGCCGAGCCTTACAGAAATTAAATCACCTTCCGAAGGTCATGTACAGGAAGATATTCCATTGTATACATACATATACCACATCATCATCTTCTTCGTTTTATTCTTTTGGCTGCACTGCGTGGCATGTGGGATATTAGTTCCCGGACCAGGGATCGAACCCATGCCCTCTGTAGTGGAAGCACGGAGTCCTCACCACTGGACTGCCAGGGAATTCCCAACTACATCTTCTTTACTCATTCATCTGTCGATGGACACTTAGGTTACTTCCATGTCTTGGCTACTGTAAATAGTGCTGCTATGAATACAGAGGTGCAAGTATCTTTTTGAATTATGGTTTTCTCCACATATACACCCAGGAGTGGGATATGGTAACTCTATTTGTAGTTTTTTAAGGAACCCCCATACTGTTCTCCATAGTGGCTGCACTAATTTGCATTCCTAACAATAGTGTAGGAGGGTTCCCTTTCCTCCACACCCTCTCCAGTATTTATTGTTTGTAGACTTTTTGATGATGGCCATTGTGACTGGTATGAAGTGTTACCTCATTGTAGTTTTGAGTTGCATTTCTCTAATAATTAGCAATGTTGAGCATCTTTTCATTTGCTTTTGGCCATCTGTATGTCTTATTTGAAGAAATGTCTATTTAGATCCTCTGCTCATTTTTTTAATGTTTTTTTTTTTTTATTGAGCTACATGAGCTGTTTGTATATTTTGGAGATTAATC
>NC_041231.1:13090735-13103696 GCF_002837175.3 Physeter macrocephalus
AAAAAAAAAAAAAAAAAAAAAAAGACTTACACCACCAACCCTCTGATCCCAAGGCCTGTACACCTGGACTGAATTACACCGCTGCTTCTATGGTTCTCCAGCTTATAGATGGCAGATCATGGGGCATGTCAGTCTCTGTAACAGGGTCAGCCAATTCCCAAAATAAATCTCCTGCTATATTTCCCACTCATCTCTACCCATGTATTTTAGGTAACCAATTACTTTCTGCCCAAGTTTTATTCTTTGAGAAATAAATGTGTAATGTGACATGTGGTTGGTGTGGAAAGTTACAACCATTACTTCCATTAACTTGAGTACCTGGAGCAAGTGTCCCTTCCTTTTCCTCTTATCCCCTCCCATTCCTGCTTACATTCACCAAGAAAAAACTTGGCAAAAGTCCTTCTATTTTAAGAAAGAGATGGCAAACCATAACCCCCCCCCCAAATTTATTTATTCATTTGCTCACTCACTACTCATTCATATAATTGATTCAATAATTTGAAATGCTATAATCCACATACTCAAGAGTAAATTGCAGTCCGACTACTTAACTTATGAAACACATAATGTCAACACTTAGGATTCCAAAAGGGACTGGAATAGAGACATCTAAATATATTTAATGAACTCAAGCAAAACATATCACTTGACCAAGAAACTGGAATTTTGAAATATCTGTGTGGACAAATACCGGATGAGTATGAATAGGTTGCTGCATTGCCAAAAGACTTGGATATCACCAAGTTCTGTATCACCCAAAGTTACATCATTGGATATTCTGGTTATCTCGTTTACCATATGTCACAATATTAGAATTTCGATGTATACAAGGACATTAACACCATACTGGGCATAATTTGACTTCTCGGATTCAGGAAGTATTGTAACTGTTATCTTTCAGTGCTTCAATGTTGTCGTTACGAGCAATTGTCATTTTTATGTATAGTATTTTAGACATACTAGGGCTGTGTGGCATTCTCTAGATGTTCTTTTCTACAACGTAAAGGCCCCATGTCAGCCTGAAAAAAGAAAACATGGAGACTCACCATTAAAATTCACATTGCGGATATACTTCAACAACTTCTTGCCCCCAGCTTGCTCCATCTCTGGACAGACACCCCGGTAGTCAGCACAGAGATCCTTGTTCATGTGATGAAGGGCATGAGCCATTGCGTACACTGCGTCAATCACGAACTGAACTTTACCCTCCTGCTCATAGTTGGAATCTTTTCCAATTCTCTCCTGTCCTGCACATTAAAACAAGAAACACACACAAACATTGGTGTTGAGTAGAATGTCTCAATTTGCATTTACTTTCAAATATGCTTAAAGAAAACAATGCTTTGAGGAGTACAGTCGCACAAGCCACACATCCATGTTTGGCTACCATGTTCGGTTGCTTTGATAGTTTTTGGTATTTGACTTTGGAGCACATTACACTAACCTTTCTGATGTATTAGATAAATTTCAGAAGCAGCACTTCAAAGGATCACAATAAAAGCCCTTGTAAAAAGACAACACACTATTGAAAACATAGTGGCCCCATAAAACCAAGGGATTGCTGCGATTAGAAGCTGGGCTGCCACGCGCAAATCTTCAAAGCTCACTTAGTCTAGAAAGGTGACAGGCCAAAAGAAAATGAGAGAAAACTAATGAAATACCACCCCTGAACTCATTACCTTCTTCTATATACCTGCTCTACTTCCTGGGTTGCCTGTCTCAATTGTGCGTATTACTGGCAACTCTGATGCTCAGGTTGGAAACCCTGATGTCATTTTTTCATTCTTTACTGTCTCTTACTCCACCCTCCCACATACATATATCTAATGAATAGCCAAAACCTCAACTGAAACAGTGAACAGTTTGGGCCACACTACCAATGCCCTATTTATGCTTTTCTCATCTCCCATCAGGACACAATGCTAGTTGTCTCTCTTCATCTAGTGATTCCTCCACGTTCATTTTTCCAAACCACAGAGCTAATCACTTCACCCCCGTGCTCAGAATTCTTCAGTGGTTCTCCACTGCCCACAAAATGAAATCCAAACCCTTTCCCCTGACAACAGAGGGTGTTCATCATTTTGTTCCTATCTGCCTAACAACAGTAAGAACTGGCAGTGATGAAGTGTCCTCCACTGTCTTGGAAGCCTTATATACATGATTTTTATTTCATCCTCACTTTGTCAGTTAAATATTATTAGTCCTCATTATACAGATGGGAAAGCCGAGCCTTACAGAAATTAAATCACCTTCCGAAGGTCATGTACAGGAAGACAAGATGACAGCTCAAGGTTTATCAGAACCCGAAACCAACATTTCTCTCACTTCATGGGCCCTACCTCACCCTTTTCCTAGAATTTATCAGCTCTAACGTTAATTATCTTCGGTCATGCCCCTTGTTTTGCCAGAAATATCCCTCCTTGCTTTTGCCCATCAAAACTTAATTCTGTCCCCGTGGCACAATCCAGTGGTTGCTAACACTTAGCTTCTGGATCAGAATTAAAGATTTTCAAAAAACATTTCAAATCTTTATTATAAAATTAATAATATCACTATATTTTAATGCTCTACTAGACTTTCCTTTTCTTTTTTTTTTTTCCTTATATCCTCAGCACTGAACACAGCATTTAATATCTGGTAGATTCTAAACAATACTTGTATTAAGTTAGGCATTCACTAAGTACATGGTAATACCAGGAACTCTCTTTAGACCTCTTGTCCCTCTATGACAAATAATTAACCACAGACTGAATTTCACTTTCGCAGCAATATTTCCCAGATTGTTTTCTATGACACATTTGTGTAGGAAAGAAACAGTAGGGATTCTACAACCCCTGTCCCTTCTCCTGCAAAACAAAGTGTTCTCGATAGCCACTGTGTTAAACGTAATTAGGTTTCTTTACTGAGAGACTGTTTCAGAGTATTTAATATAACATAAAGTATAATTTCCAAGAAGGAAGTTCAGAATTTCCCCAAATTACTTGAATTCATATTTTTTCCCTTTCAGAGCACACATTAATATCTCAAATGGCAGACAGTTCTTTGTTTTGTATGTATCTCACTCCAGTACCAATCAACCTGGTGCTCACTGCTCTTCATTGGGTCTAGGCCTTTTCAGTGTGTCTGGAGCAGGAATCTTTTTTGAAAAAGATAAAATCCATCATGAATCCATACTGCTACTTTGAATTCAAATTCTGGACTATAGGATTTTTACTTAACTCGACAGTCCTACACCTCTACCTGATTTTTTTTTTTCATGAGGAAAATCCTGGTTCTTAATGACACCATTATAACTATTTATTTGCTTGATTCCGTAATACACAAATAACATTCTTAGAATAAATGTCTAACCAACAGTCTAAAAATGTAGTGTAATGAGCAGCCTTGGCATATATGTGTTTTTCAATTCTTACCGGAATATTTTGGTGATTTATTCTGAGAAAAGGGATTGCTTTGTTCAAGAGTCAATTCGTATGTGTTTTTGCTAAATATTGGCCAATTCCCCTCTAATGGGTTTGTACCATTTTGTTCTCCCACCAGCAAAGAGAGAGAGTGTTCATTTCCCAACAACTTTGACAACCAAGTATGTCCTCAAACTTGGATTTCCGTCAGCCAGCTAGGTGAGAAAAGCTACCACAGACTATTTTTATTTGCATTTTTCTTACTATAGGGAAGGTTGAACATCTTTGCATGTAGTTAAAAGCTACTGTATTTCTTTTCTGCAAACTGTTTTTTTTTAAATATTTGGTCATTTTCTTCTCTACTTTTAAAAGCTTTTTATTAATTAAGCATATTAATTCTTTGAGATTAAGTTGCAAATATTTTTCCTAGTTTGTTATTTTTCTTTTACTCACTTTAGGTATTTTCCAAATAAAATTATATTAGATTAAAAGATGTTTTTCTAAAAAAAATTATCAATTTATTTTCTTCTTATTGCTTCTGGATTTTCAATCATGGTTTGAAAAAATGCTCCCACCCCAGGCTACAGAATATTCCACCCGTGTTTTCTTCTTGTATAATTTTATTTTGTAAACTTAGATATTTCATCCACTTGGAATACATTCTGGTATGCAGTATGAAGAATCAAAATTTTAGCTTTTTCCATATAGCTTCCTAGTTATATGCCAGTTCATTTTTCTCACTGATTTGAAGTGCTTCCTTTATTATATATTAAGTTTTCCATGCATAATTAGATCTATTTCTGGATTTTTGAAATTTGTTTCACTGTTTGGTTTGTCTATTCATGGGCCAACAGTACAGCTTCAATTATAAACTCTTTATAACATTTTAATAACTGGTAGAGTTAGCCCCTCTCTCACCAAAATTGTTCTTTCTTTTGCAAATTTTATGTTGATTTTTGTTTATTTACTCAAATGAGCTTTATTAACTACTAATCTATCTTAAGAAAAAAAAATACTTGATGTTGAGTGTCTGCTGTACTTATAAAGCAACTTAGCCAGAACAGAAATCTCTACAAAGGTGAGGACTCCCACGTGTGTCTTGTAAATTGTTCTTTCTTTTGCAAATTTTATGTTGATTTTTGTTTATTTACTCAAATGAGCTTTATTAACTACTAATCTATCTTAAGAAAAAAAAATACTTGATGTTGAGTTTATGCTGTATTTATAAATCAACTTAGCCAGAACAGAAATTTTTACAAAGGTGAGGATTCCCACGTGTGTCTTTTCATTTGTTCAAGGCTACTTTTGCTTCCTTCAATAGTGTTGTAAAATTTTTTCTCACTTAGGTTTTGAGTGTTTCATGGAAAGTGAGCCTTGGTATTTTACTTAGTTTTGCTATTATAAATATGGTTTTCTTTGCTAAGTATTTCCTCTGGGTTTTGGTTGCATACATAAAAGCTATTCTTTGTTTTGTTGTGGTTGTTTTATTATTTTTCAACTTGCTATCACAAAAAATTTTAAATACAGAGGAAGGTTGAAAGAATTTTACAGTGACCTCACCAACTAGATTCTTACATTAACATTTTACTATACTTACATTATAAGGCAATTCATTTTCTAATAATTTTATAACCTGCTACTTTACAAATTTCTCTTATTTTTTAGAGTACTTAAAAGGGCAATCTTGAATGGCACTATGACCATTCTAAAATATATACTATGAAACGGGTTCAGACTAGTAATTCAGGAGAGCAGTTTCTAGCCTGCATTCATAAAGACATTCATCTCAGAAAGAATACCTTGGAAAATAATCGCAGTATTTTAAATAATGACATATTTCATTATGTTTGAAACATTATAGGTTTTACCCCTCTCTTGAAGAGTCATCAGGTATGTTATAGTTAAAAGCTACTGTATTTCTTTTCTGCAAACTGTTTTTTTTTAAAAATTTGGTCATTTTCTTCTCTACTTTTAAAAGCTTTTTATTAATTAAGCATATTAATTCTTTGAGATTAAGTTGCAAATATTTTTCCTAGTTTGTTATTTTTCTTTTACTCACTTTAGGTATTTTCCAAATAAAATTATATTAGATTAAAAGATGTTTTTCTAAAAAAAATTATCAATTTATTTTCTTCTTATTGCTTCTGGATTTTCAATCATGGTTTGAAAAAATGCTCCCACCCCAGGCTACAGAATATTCCACCCGTGTTTTCTTCTTGTATAATTTTATTTTGTAAACTTAGATATTTCATCCACTTGGAATACATTCTGGTATGCAGTATGAAGAATCAAAATTTTAGCTTTTTCCATATAGCTTCCTAGTTATATGCCAGTTCATTTTTCTCACTGATTTGAAGTGCTTCCTTTATTATATATTAAGTTTTCCATGCATAATTAGATCTATTTCTGGATTTTTGAAATTTGTTTCACTGTTTGGTTTGTCTATTCATGGGCCAACAGTACAGCTTCAATTATAAACTCTTTATAACATTTTAATAACTGGTAGAGTTAGCCCCTCTCTCACCAAAATTGTTCTTTCTTTTGCAAATTTTATGTTGATTTTTGTTTATTTACTCAAATGAGCTTTATTAACTACTAATCTATCTTAAGAAAAAAAAATACTTGATGTTGAGTTTATGCTGTATTTATAAATCAACTTAGCCAGAACAGAAATTTTTACAAAGGTGAGGATTCCCACGTGTGTCTTTTCATTTGTTCAAGGCTACTTTTGCTTCCTTCAATAGTGTTGTAAAATTTTTTCTCACATAGGTTTTGAGTGTTTCATGGAAAGTCAGCCTTGGTATTTTACTTAGTTTTGCTATTATAAATATGGTTTTCTTTGCTAAGTATTTCCTCTGGGTTTTGGTTGCATACATAAAAGCTATTCTTTGTTTTGTTGTGGTTGTTTTATTATTTTTCAACTTGCTATCACAAAAAATTTTAAATACAGAGGAAGGTTGAAAGAATTTTACAGTGACCTCACCAACTAGATTCTTACATTAACATTTTACTATACTTACATTATAAGGCAATTCATTTTCTAATAATTTTATAACCTGCTACTTTACAAATTTCTCTTATTTTTTAGAGTACTTAAAAGGGCAATCTTGAATGGCACTATGACCATTCTAAAATATATACTATGAAACGGGTTCAGACTAGTAATTCAGGAGAGCAGTTTCTAGCCTGCATTCATAAAGACATTCATCTCAGAAAGAATACCTTGGAAAATAATCGCAGTATTTTAAATAATGACATATTTCATTATGTTTGAAACATTATAGGTTTTACCCCTCTCTTGAAGAGTCATCAGGTATGTTAGCTTATTAAGGGCTCTGAGAAACACAGGTACGTTTGTCTTTGGGGTTACCAGGACTTGAAAAATGTAGCCTTACATCAAGAAGATCAGAACTGGCAAGTTAACAACAACAACAAAAAAGGCTAACTGTATTTCCCCTACTGTGGCAGATGCAACTGCGAGCCAAGGTCAGAGACTCTGGTTACTCATCTAGCACCCCTCCCCTCCTCCCCTAACTGAAATCTGCTTCTCTTCAGGTATCGGTGGCCACCAAAGGAGTGAGGGGTTCAGGACCTCTCATGAGCCTCACTGAGTCTGTCCTCATTTGTCTAAGCCAATCCAGTTTCCTCCTTGGCAAGGGCTGATTAAACCCACAGACCTAGAAAACAAACTTATGGTTACCAAAGGGGAAAGGGCAGGGGAGAGATAAATTAGGAGTTTGGGATTAACAAATACACACTACTGTATATAAAATAGATAAACAAGGACCTACTGTATAGCACAGGGAACTACTCTCAGTATCGTGTAATAACCTATAATGGAAAAGAACCTAAAAACGAATGCATATGTGTGTGTGTGTGTTTGTGTGTTTATGTGTGTGTGTAACTGAATCACTTTGCTGTACACCTGAAACTAACATAACATTGCAAATCAACAGGAGTTTGCGATTAACAAATACACACTACTGTATATAAAATAGATAAACAACAAGGACCTACTGTATAGCACAGGGAACTACTCTCAGTATCGTGTAATAACCTATAATGGAAAAGAACCTAAAAACGAATGCATATGTGTGTGTGTGTGTTTGTGTGTTTATGTGTGTGTGTAACTGAATCACTTTGCTGTACACCTGAAACTAACATAACATTGCAAATCAACTATATTTCAATAAAAATTTTCAGAAAAAGTTTATTGGGGAACTCCTGAGAAAGTTTATTTGCTCTTAGAGATGAACTCAACTGCATCAAAACAATCACACACCCCCAATACACACACACACACACACACACACACACACACACACACACTGCATTTACTCTAGTCATTTTGCAGTCCTCAGGCAATTACCCAGCATACGAATAACAGCAGAATAAAAATGTGGCAAGGATGTGAAAATACAATCGAGCTGTGAGTTAGCCAAGCCTAGAATTACCCTACTTTTTTTTTTCCAAGTGACATACTCAATGGCTTATACATTTAACTACAGCTTGATACTCAATGTTTTCCAGGTTTACATGAACACTACACTTCTTATTCATGTACCATTTTATAACATCTCAAGGGACTAGCGTAAGTACACCTTCTTCCCCCCAAAAGTGAGAAAAAAAGGGTAGTTTTAAGAAACATTTTTAACAATGTAGATTGAAATAGAAAACAAGAAAGCATTTTCAATCAATTCTCTGTTAACAGCTCTTTCTTTCAGGCTTTCTGATGAACTGAGATGTTGTTAAATTCTTTTCTTGAATGAAGTTCATCCTTTTCATCACATTTCCCAGGAAAGGGTTTGAGGTTTAGATAAAATAAGGAGAGCTCTGAAGCATTAATTATTTTTTATTTCTCCAGCAAGCAAAGAAGCTTTCCTTTTAAAGTCTCCCGATTTTCTGATGTAATGTTATTTTTACCCAAATAGTTCAGTATTTATCTTCAAAATGCACACTCCTTTAAGCTTATATTGAATAAATTTTCAGCTGCACTACACAGGAATAATCTACAAACCCTCTCACGACCAGAATTTCTAGTGTTCATTCTGCTGGTGAAGTCTTCTCTCTTTGAAAGATCTGCTTATTTTGCCCATTTTAACATACTGCTTTCTCAGAATATATGTCTTAGTTAATATGCATGAGCAAACTATCAGGGAGAAAAAAATGGCACAGAAAACGTAAGAAATTATGGATCTGAAATTATTAATATAAACAATCCCATTGCAATACGAAAACCAAAAGAAAGAGGAGGTTGGGCATAGGCAGGAAACAAACCAAAGATATTTGCTAGTGCGAACTAAAATACCTACCAACACCGTCCTGTAGATTTGAACAACTGGCCCAATGTTTACCATATGTTTCTATGGGAGTGATAAATTATAATTTGTATTTTGATTTCACATATTAATTGCAGTTATTTGCATCGGGAGGACCTCTTGGAAGTTATATATGCTCGTGCTGACTGTGCTTTTAAATGCTGTATTACACAAATATATTTTATTGAATGTAAAGTCACAAACTTAAAAATCTCTTGAGGCTAAAGTCCTGAGTAGTACTGTATATAATTAACTAAAATACTAATGCTTGGGTATACTGCAAATGATCAACACACTAATAAAAACAGGAAAAGAATATGTCACAGGAGCTCTGAAACTAGAGTCAGGGCATATACAGGTGCTGACAGAACTGCTAGATTCTGCGTAAAAAGGATGCAAGGAAAGCACGGTGGATATCCTGGAGCACTAAAAAATGTTGCAGGGCTCTAAAAACGCTACAGTTCACCAGGTAAGCCTTATTAAAATGCTACTGCAGTCCCTTCCATACTTTATTTAAAAAAATAATAATAAATAAACAAATAACTTGGTTTACTGGATAACATTTTTTTCCTCTCATGGGTATACTTTTCTCTTTTAAGATGAATGTCAATGGTAAAATAAGATTCTGTTTTATGCAAATTTGTTTTTTGGTTTTTTTTTTAAACAGTGACCCCATTCATAGAATCTGGGGTTAACAACCCATAGCAAGAAATACGAATTGAAGGAAAGTCAGAAGTTCTGGATTGAGACAAAACGCCTTCACTGCTGCTGTGCCTCTATTTGGAGGTGAGGCTAAATGAGCCTAGCAACTCGTGAAGAGAACGATGGGCGCCCCTGGCACAGTACTACAGGCAGCCTGCGCTTATTGTGTTCTTCCTGGGCACGAGGCTCCGCGCGAAGCACTTTTCATGGTTTCATGTTAAACCCTCACAACGCTTTCCTGGGTACCATTCCCCATCCCTCTGTTACTTCACTATACTTTATAGACCATTCGCTAAATTGTTCTGTCCACATCTGGAAAAGCGATGAACCTGGAGTTTTCCCCTTTGTTTCTTTCCATTTTCAACTTGAGTTTAGAGCCACAAATAATCTCAAAGTTCATGCTAGCCATGATTTTTACATCCTCTTACCCCCCACTTGAAGGTTTTGCTTGTGTTTCCTGCAAGGAGGAAATGGATCGTTCTGACAAACACCATCATAGTCTTCCCTGACCTCTCCTTGGGTGGAAAAGTTAATGCCCAGAGAAACTGCCAAAGGGCTGGCAGAGGAACAACAACGGCAGCAGCAAAACAACTGATCCTCCTTCGATGACAAAAATGTGACTGTAATTGAACCATTAACATGCTCATGTTCTGCAGTGAACACAGCGAGTACTATGTTACAGACTCAAAAGCTACTCTAGCAAAGGTATTAAAGAGTGCCTAGCGGGCTTCCCTGGTGGCGCAGTGGTTGCGAGTCCGCCTGCCGATGCAGGGGACGCGGGTTCGTGCCCCGGTCCGGGAGGATCCCACGTGCCGTGGAGCGGCTGGGCCCGTGAGCCATGGCCGCTGAGCCTGCGCGTCCGGAGCCTGTGCTCCGCAACGGGAGAGGTCGCAGCGGTGAGAGGCCCGCGTACTGCAAAAAAAAAAAAAAAGAAAGAAAGGCATGCCTATAAACACAACTGTATATAAAACAGATAACCAACAAGGACCTTCTGTACAGCACAGGGAACTCTGCTCAATATTATGTAACAACCTAAATGGGAAAAGAATCTGAAAAAGAATCGATACATGTATATGTATCACTGAATCACTCTGCTGTACACCTGAAACTCACACCACATTGTAAATCAACTCTCGTCCAATCTGAAATAAAAATTTTAAAAAAAGAAAGGCATGTTGATCCTCAGACTTGGCTCCAGCTAAGCCAGGAGCCAGAGTCCTTTTCCTTTCAGAGCTGGTCTCGTGAAATCTTTTACTATTTCCTCATTTCAGGATCTTTTTTCAACATCGGCTGGTCTACTAGTGGATGAGAAGAGAGACAAGCAAAGGTGAGCAATTAAATTAAAGAAGAAACGGGTGTGTGGAGACACCCACGAATGACAGGGTTATGATCGAATTGTCAGCGAAACTTTGCTTCAGGCCTTGTTTTACCAGCTTGGCGAAGTGGGTAAATGGTCTGAAACTGCAGCTGAAAGACAGCTTCACGGGTCTGACTAATCTGTCATGTCCACAGAGCTATAAGGGTGTGATGAGAAGTGAGGGCTCCACAAGAAGGATGTGCCTCTGAGTCCATCAGCCTTCAGCTTGTGAACATCTTGAAGGAAGACGCCAGGCTCTCCCACACTGACTGAGCCCTGTGATTTTGCCAGCGGTTCCTATATAACCCACTTCATAGAGCAACCTCTGCAGGGATGTACTTAAAGCCCAGAATTGGTACCAGCTTTACTCTTATTAAACTGGATCATGGCTGCCGTAAAAGTTCTGAAATCAGAGAAAAACTATACCCACACGAGTAATGTCCCCCACGATGATATTCAGAATGTATAATGATATAACCCTAGAAAAAAACGCTTGAATTCTCCTCCTTTACTGGGTTATAAGCAAGCTGACGGCCAGGAAGGGTCCTTGTGTGTGTTTCTCATCTAGCTGAGGCCTAGAGCATGGAATGTGTTTAATAAATGTTGAATGCATGAATAAAAAGGTAAGGCTCGCCCAAATGTTATAAACCAATTCTGATATTACCATAAAAACACAATGCTTTGCCAACCACCCAGGAATATAACGGCACATTTAAAAATATGCAGCATTGAGCCCTCTGTGGTGCGTGCAATTCAAACAGAGCCCGAGATAGTAACCAGCCTGATATAATTGTTTCGTTATTAACAAATGGGCTGAGTATGAAACAGAGATATATAAAAGACTAAGGGGGAACAGCTTGGAAGATAGCCCTAAATGACCCAGAGATGAGCTAATTCACCAGAAAGATGGGAAAATGCTAACTGTCTACACTCTTAACAACATAGCTTCAAAATACGTGAAGCAAAAGATGGCAGAACATACACGCGGTAGTCGCTGTGGGAGACTGAACCTGCGTGTCTAGGAACTGACAGGGTTGGTCCCAGAGGCGGGCTTCGCAAGAGAAGGATGCCGGATGCTGACGTGGAGGATGCGGATCTTGGGTACCAAAGACATCGAGTGCAAGGACAAGTCTGCAAGATAGTCTGTGTGCTGCTGGCTCCGAGTGCTGGAAGGAACAGCCCTTGAAATCTACCAAATACTTTACGGTTGAATAACTGAAGTTTAAATAGCCATGCGTCAAGGATTGCTTGTGCGCTCAGCAAAGCACGAGGATGGGCACTGAAGAACTTCATTTGCAGAATTCCCTGGGGAAAATTTGTCACATGATAATATCTAACAAGGATTGAACTCCTACTGTGTGTAGCAGGCATTGTCCTAAGAATTCCCTAATTTAATTCACACAACAATTCTATGTTTATAGGTCAAGATTTCACTATAATTGTGGAATTTTATGGATAAGGAAACCTCGGCAAACAGAAGATAAGTTTGCCTAATGACAAACGGAGAGGAACAGCATTTGTACTGAAGCACCGTGACAGCAGTGGGTACCCACCTAGCTGTGCTAAAAACCAGGTATTTCGTGATTTGACTTGATTTCGGGCAGACTTGCTCAATGACCCTTATTTTATCCACCTTTGAAAATATGGTAGCTTGCATTATTTATATTTATGCGATCTACGATCCATACCGATATGGAGATTTAATTCTCAAATGTCTGAGAAACGGCATCACGTTATTTGGAAAGATGACCATCCTGGCTTGAATTGACTGGGAAAACATTCCAAGTTCATACAACGCAATCAAGTAAGCATGAAATAAGGTCTGACTTTATAATCTTCCTCTTTTGATAAATTAAAAGCTAGGTAATGTTTTCAAAATTCTGAACGAGAATATTGATTCAAAGTGCTAAGAATAGAAATATAATTAACCTAAGACTGAAGCACAGCCTGTAGAAAAATCATCTTCAGACATACTGGATTTCATCCTGAAAGGAAAGGAAAAAAACTGAGGTGAGAAAGCAAGAAATGCTTGGGGTTGCAGGGATCGAAGTCGAGAACTGATCCTTAATCAGTTAAAATGATCACCAATAAGTGAAATCTAGAAATAGTATCCCACCTCTCAGCATGCTCTCCAATACCAGCTTTTTTGCATCATTAAAGAATTCATTCTTTTTTTTTTTTTT
>NC_041231.1:13103792-13106912 GCF_002837175.3 Physeter macrocephalus
TTTTTTTTTTTTTCCTTATATCCTCAGCACTGAACACAGCATTTAATATCTGGTAGATTCTAAACAATACTTGTATTAAGTTAGGCATTCACTAAGTACATGGTAATACCAGGAACTCTCTTTAGACCTCTTGTCCCTCTATGACAAATAATTAACCACAGACTGAATTTCACTTTCGCAGCAATATTTCCCAGATTGTTTTCTATGACACATTTGTGTAGGAAAGAAACAGTAGGGATTCTACAACCCCTGTCCCTTCTCCTTCAAAACAAAGTGTTCTCGATAGCCACTGTGTTAAACGTAATTAGGTTTCTTTACTGAGAGACTGTTTCAGAGTATTTAATATAACATAAAGTATAATTTCCAAGAAGGAAGTTCAGAATTTCCCCAAATTACTTGAATTCATATTTTTTCCCTTTCAGAGCACACATTAATATCTCAAATGGCAGACAGTTCTTTGTTTTGTATGTATCTCACTCCAGTACCAATCAACCTGGTGCTCACTGCTCTTCATTGGGTCTAGGCCTTTTCAGTGTGTCTGGAGCAGGAATCTTTTTTGAAAAAGATAAAATCCATCATGAATCCATACTGCTACTTTGAATTCAAATTCTGGACTATAGGATTTTTACTTAACTCGACAGTCCTACACCTCTACCTGATTTTTTTTTTTCATGAGGAAAATCCTGGTTCTTAATGACACCATTATAACTATTTATTTGCTTGATTCCGTAATACACAAATAACATTCTTAGAATAAATGTCTAACCAACAGTCTAAAAATGTAGTGTAATGAGCAGCCTTGGCATATATGTGTTTTTCAATTCTTACCGGAATATTTTGGTGATTTATTCTGAGAAAAGGGATTGCTTTGTTCAAGAGTCAATTCGTATGTGTTTTTGCTAAATATTGGCCAATTCCCCTCTAATGGGTTTGTACCATTTTGTTCTCCCACCAGCAAAGAGAGAGAGTGTTCATTTCCCAACAACTTTGACAACCAAGTATGTCCTCAAACTTGGATTTCCGTCAGCCAGCTAGGTGAGAAAAGCTACCACAGACTATTTTTATTTGCATTTTTCTTACTATAGGGAAGGTTGAACATCTTTGCATGTAGTTAAAAGCTACTGTATTTCTTTTCTGCAAACTGTTTTTTTTTAAATATTTGGTCATTTTCTTCTCTACTTTTAAAAGCTTTTTATTAATTAAGCATATTAATTCTTTGAGATTAAGTTGCAAATATTTTTCCTAGTTTGTTATTTTTCTTTTACTCACTTTAGGTATTTTCCAAATAAAATTATATTAGATTAAAAGATGTTTTTCTAAAAAAAATTATCAATTTATTTTCTTCTTATTGCTTCTGGATTTTCAATCATGGTTTGAAAAAATGCTCCCACCCCAGGCTACAGAATATTCCACCCGTGTTTTCTTCTTGTATAATTTTATTTTGTAAACTTAGATATTTCATCCACTTGGAATACATTCTGGTATGCAGTATGAAGAATCAAAATTTTAGCTTTTTCCATATAGCTTCCTAGTTATATGCCAGTTCATTTTTCTCACTGATTTGAAGTGCTTCCTTTATTATATATTAAGTTTTCCATGCATAATTAGATCTATTTCTGGATTTTTGAAATTTGTTTCACTGTTTGGTTTGTCTATTCATGGGCCAACAGTACAGCTTCAATTATAAACTCTTTATAACATTTTAATAACTGGTAGAGTTAGCCCCTCTCTCACCAAAATTGTTCTTTCTTTTGCAAATTTTATGTTGATTTTTGTTTATTTACTCAAATGAGCTTTATTAACTACTAATCTATCTTAAGAAAAAAAAATACTTGATGTTGAGTTTATGCTGTATTTATAAATCAACTTAGCCAGAACAGAAATTTTTACAAAGGTGAGGATTCCCACGTGTGTCTTTTCATTTGTTCAAGGCTACTTTTGCTTCCTTCAATAGTGTTGTAAAATTTTTTCTCACTTAGGTTTTGAGTGTTTCATGGAAAGTGAGCCTTGGTATTTTACTTAGTTTTGCTATTATAAATATGGTTTTCTTTGCTAAGTATTTCCTCTGGGTTTTGGTTGCATACATAAAAGCTATTCTTTGTTTTGTTGTGGTTGTTTTATTATTTTTCAACTTGCTATCACAAAAAATTTTAAATACAGAGGAAGGTTGAAAGAATTTTACAGTGACCTCACCAACTAGATTCTTACATTAACATTTTACTATACTTACATTATAAGGCAATTCATTTTCTAATAATTTTATAACCTGCTACTTTACAAATTTCTCTTATTTTTTAGAGTACTTAAAAGGGCAATCTTGAATGGCACTATGACCATTCTAAAATATATACTATGAAACGGGTTCAGACTAGTAATTCAGGAGAGCAGTTTCTAGCCTGCATTCATAAAGACATTCATCTCAGAAAGAATACCTTGGAAAATAATCGCAGTATTTTAAATAATGACATATTTCATTATGTTTGAAACATTATAGGTTTTACCCCTCTCTTGAAGAGTCATCAGGTATGTTAGCTTATTAAGGGCTCTGAGAAACACAGGTACGTTTGTCTTTGGGGTTACCAGGACTTGAAAAATGTAGCCTTACATCAAGAAGATCAGAACTGGCAAGTTAACAACAACAACAAAAAAGGCTAACTGTATTTCCCCTACTGTGGCAGATGCAACTGCGAGCCAAGGTCAGAGACTCTGGTTACTCATCTAGCACCCCTCCCCTCCTCCCCTAACTGAAATCTGCTTCTCTTCAGGTATCGGTGGCCACCAAAGGAGTGAGGGGTTCAGGACCTCTCATGAGCCTCACTGAGTCTGTCCTCATTTGTCTAAGCCAATCCAGTTTCCTCCTTGGCAAGGGCTGATTTAGAAACAGGCATGGGTTACAGCTCTAGATAATGAGATGAAAGAAAAGAGTTTACTGGGTTCCACATATAAAATGATACAAATGAACTTATTTACAAAACAGAAATAGTTCCACAGACATAGATAACAAACCTATGGTTTCCAAAGGGGAAAGGTGGGGGAGGGATAAGTTAGGAGTTTGCGATTAACAAATACACACTACTGTATATAAAATAGATAAACAACAAGGACCTACTGTATAGCACA
>NC_041231.1:13106982-13109579 GCF_002837175.3 Physeter macrocephalus
CAACTGCATCAAAACAACCACACACCCCCAATACACACACACACACACACACACACACACACACACACACACACACACACACACACACACTGCATTTACTCTAGTCATTTTGCAGTCCTCAGGCAATTACCCAGCATACGAATAACAGCAGAATAAAAATGTGGCAAGGATGTGAAAATACAATCGAGCTGTGAGTTAGCCAAGCCTAGAATTACCCTACTTTTTTTTTTCCAAGTGACATACTCAATGGCTTATACATTTAACTACAGCTTGATACTCAATGTTTTCCAGGTTTACATGAACACTACACTTCTTATTCATGTACCATTTTATAACATCTCAAGGGACTAGCGTAAGTACACCTTCTTCCCCCCAAAAGTGAGAAAAAAAGGGTAGTTTTAAGAAACATTTTTAACAATGTAGATTGAAATAGAAAACAAGAAAGCATTTTCAATCAATTCTCTGTTAACAGCTCTTTCTTTCAGGCTTTCTGATGAACTGAGATGTTGTTAAATTCTTTTCTTGAATGAAGTTCATCCTTTTCATCACATTTCCCAGGAAAGGGTTTGAGGTTTAGATAAAATAAGGAGAGCTCTGAAGCATTAATTATTTTTTATTTCTCCAGCAAGCAAAGAAGCTTTCCTTTTAAAGTCTCCCGATTTTCTGATGTAATGTTATTTTTACCCAAATAGTTCAGTATTTATCTTCAAAATGCACACTCCTTTAAGCTTATATTGAATAAATTTTCAGCTGCACTACACAGGAATAATCTACAAACCCTCTCACGACCAGAATTTCTAGTGTTCATTCTGCTGGTGAAGTCTTCTCTCTTTGAAAGATCTGCTTATTTTGCCCATTTTAACATACTGCTTTCTCAGAATATATGTCTTAGTTAATATGCATGAGCAAACTATCAGGGAGAAAAAAATGGCACAGAAAACGTAAGAAATTATGGATCTGAAATTATTAATATAAACAATCCCATTGCAATACGAAAACCAAAAGAAAGAGGAGGTTGGGCATAGGCAGGAAACAAACCAAAGATATTTGCTAGTGCGAACTAAAATACCTACCAACACCGTCCTGTAGATTTGAACAACTGGCCCAATGTTTACCATATGTTTCTATGGGAGTGATAAATTATAATTTGTATTTTGATTTCACATATTAATTGCAGTTATTTGCATCGGGAGGACCTCTTGGAAGTTATATATGCTCGTGCTGACTGTGCTTTTAAATGCTGTATTACACAAATATATTTTATTGAATGTAAAGTCACAAACTTAAAAATCTCTTGAGGCTAAAGTCCTGAGTAGTACTGTATATAATTAACTAAAATACTAATGCTTGGGTATACTGCAAATGATCAACACACTAATAAAAACAGGAAAAGAATATGTCACAGGAGCTCTGAAACTAGAGTCAGGGCATATACAGGTGCTGACAGAACTGCTAGATTCTGCGTAAAAAGGATGCAAGGAAAGCACGGTGGATATCCTGGAGCACTAAAAAATGTTGCAGGGCTCTAAAAACGCTACAGTTCACCAGGTAAGCCTTATTAAAATGCTACTGCAGTCCCTTCCATACTTTATTTAAAAAAATAATAATAAATAAACAAATAACTTGGTTTACTGGATAACATTTTTTTCCTCTCATGGGTATACTTTTCTCTTTTAAGATGAATGTCAATGGTAAAATAAGATTCTGTTTTATGCAAATTTGTTTTTTGGTTTTTTTTTTAAACAGTGACCCCATTCATAGAATCTGGGGTTAACAACCCATAGCAAGAAATACGAATTGAAGGAAAGTCAGAAGTTCTGGATTGAGACAAAACGCCTTCACTGCTGCTGTGCCTCTATTTGGAGGTGAGGCTAAATGAGCCTAGCAACTCGTGAAGAGAACGATGGGCGCCCCTGGCACAGTACTACAGGCAGCCTGCGCTTATTGTGTTCTTCCTGGGCACGAGGCTCCGCGCGAAGCACTTTTCATGGTTTCATGTTAAACCCTCACAACGCTTTCCTGGGTACCATTCCCCATCCCTCTGTTACTTCACTATACTTTATAGACCATTCGCTAAATTGTTCTGTCCACATCTGGAAAAGCGATGAACCTGGAGTTTTCCCCTTTGTTTCTTTCCATTTTCAACTTGAGTTTAGAGCCACAAATAATCTCAAAGTTCATGCTAGCCATGATTTTTACATCCTCTTACCCCCCACTTGAAGGTTTTGCTTGTGTTTCCTGCAAGGAGGAAATGGATCGTTCTGACAAACACCATCATAGTCTTCCCTGACCTCTCCTTGGGTGGAAAAGTTAATGCCCAGAGAAACTGCCAAAGGGCTGGCAGAGGAACAACAACGGCAGCAGCAAAACAACTGATCCTCCTTCGATGACAAAAATGTGACTGTAATTGAACCATTAACATGCTCATGTTCTGCAGTGAACACAGCGAGTACTATGTTACAGACTCAAAAGCAACTCTAGCAAAGGTATTAAAGAGTGCCTAGCGGGCTTCCCTGGTGGCGCAGTGGTTGCGAGTCCGCCTGCCGATGCAGGGGACGCGGGTTCGTGCCCCGGTCCGGGGGGATCCCACGTGCCGT